>NW_022987581.1:460000-475000 GCF_902827165.1 Trematomus bernacchii | reverse complement strand
GCTGCTCACCGTGAACAAGGAAGCGGGAGAAAGTATCCGGAGTTTGGGCTTAGAGCAGGTCGCTGCCGGTCTGTTTCTGGAGCAGTAGACACATTTCAGATTTACTTTAACAGGTTGTTTAACTTCTCTGCTCAAAAACGGAAGACAGTCATCGACAGAGAGTCTAAAGGAAACCGGGTTTTATTTCCTCTTCAGAAGGTGAGTCCTCGGTCTGAAGCTCCACTGGCTTTACCCAGAGGTTTCAGTGCTGGAAAACTTCTCTGAATGACATTATTTAAGCACTTTTCTTGGATAAATTGCAAAGATTACTTTTTGGTTAACGACGTTGTTATTATCTGTACGTTTATGAAGGTAAACCCAAAGTTTTGTGCATTTTAAATGAGTTTATTTCCTTTATAAAAGCCCTTAGAAAAATAAGAATTAAACACAATTGTTCAGTATCTGAATCAGAAATCCTTCGTCCCACAGTAGGGACATGTACATTGTTACAGCAAAGGTGACAGTAGATAACATTCAGAATAAAATTAGTAGATATTAGATAACCATATGAATATGATTTACATAAAAAGCCCTACCCTCTTTGATGTGTCTACTTTACTGTATTATAATGTATTAGACATTTTAATGACTATCCATCTCTGTCTTTTGTATACAAATGATCCTATTACATTTTTGGTGAACTATGTGAAAGCCATGTTGTTTTATAAATGTGAAATTTGTACAAAGAAATGCCTCGCTCTCTTCATGCACAAGTGTTAGTTGGCAGAGAGGTAATCAGTAAAAAAGTAAAAGTAGTGATACCAAATTGCAAAAACACTCTGTTAAAAGTAAAAGCCTTGTATTTTAAATCTTACTTACATAAAAGTACAAGTAAAATATAAGTACAAGTAAAGTTTTTGCATCAAAATATACCAAAGTTACCAAAAGTAAAAGTACACGTCAAGGGTTATGTCCCATTTTAGAACCATATGTATTATTTGACTGGATTATAATTACTGATGCATTAATGCGTTTATATACTGCTGCTGGATATCTCCACCTATAATTATATATCGATGTGTATTTGAAGATCTGTCAGATACATTTAAGGGAGTATAAAGTACAATATTGGCTTTTAAAATGTAAGGGAGTAGATTTATCGAGTTGCTTAACATGAAAATACTCAGGTAGTACCTCAATAGTACCTCAATGTACCTCAACATTATACTTAAGACCAGTTTTTTGAGTAAATGTTACATTTCACCTCTGTTCATTAGATGTAAAGTTGTTGCATTTTATTTTGTATTCATGCTTTCATTTCATTTCAAACCTTTATTTAACCAGATGGTCCCATTGAGATCAAATTCACAAGCTACCCTGCAGTATACAAAGTCATTCAAACTAGCTGCACCTTTACCAGCTTTGAGAACACTTTCATGATCAATCATTATAAAACATATCATATATATTATTCTGAAATGGACCAATCTGCACAATGACTACTTTTACTGTCGCTACTTTAACTATATTTAGATGATCATACTTTTCTACTTTTACTTGAGGAACATTTTGAATGCAGGACTTTTACTGTAACAGAGTATTCCTACACTCTGGTACTTCTACTTTTACTCAAGTACAAGATCTGAGTACTTCTACTTTTACTCAAGTACAAGATCTGAGTACTTCTACTTTTACTCAAGTAAAAGATCTGACTACTTGTACTTTTACTAAAGTACAAGGTCTGAGTACTTCTACTTTTACTCAAGTACAAGATCTGACTACTTCTACTTTTACTCAAGTACAATATCTGAGTACTTCTACTTTTACTCAAGTACAAGATCTGACTACTTGTACTTTTACTCAAGTACAAGGTCTGAGTACTTCTACTTTTACTCAAGTACAACATCTGAGTACTTCTACTTTTATTCAAGTACAAGATCCGACTACTTCTACTTTTACTCAAGTAAAATATCTGAGTACTTCTACTTTTACTCAAGTACAAGATCTGACTACTTCTACTTTTACTCAAGTACAAGGTCTGAGTACTTCTCCTTTTACTCAAGTACAAGATCTGAGTACTTCTCCTTTTACTCAAGTACAAGATCTGAGTACTTCTACTTTTACTCAAGTACAAGATCTGAGTACTTCTACTTTTACTCAAGTAAAAGATCTGACTACTTCTACTTTTACTCAAGTACAAGGTCTGAGTACTTCTCCTTTTACTCAAGTACAAGATCTGAGTACTTCTACTTTTACTGAAGTACAAGATCCGACTACTTCTACTTTTACTCAAGTACAAGATCTGAGTACTTCTACTTTTACTCAAGTACAAGATCTGAGTACTTCTCCATCCTCTGGTAACATACAACAATATGAATGTGCCACCAATGAACCAAAACGATCCTTTCTCCATGTTCCCGTCCCTCTCCCAATGAAAGCAGAGCTCTGACAGCTGCTCTCTTCCTGCGGGTCAGTCAGTAAACAGAGACCTGCACCACCATCAGCTCTTATTCACCACAACGGCCTTTATTTGTTTTACTGGAGATAAAGTCGGTGCCATAAAGTAGCTGCCATTGTCTCCACTGTGAGGCTGTCGTCAGTATTTTGGAGGAAGAGTTGAATGTCTGGATTTCACGGCAGGTGCTGATGTGGGACACTTTATCAAAGTCATCACAGCTGTTCAGTGGGATACAGAGATGAGTGAAATGATGACGTATTTCTGTAGGACGACACAGAAGTTAGCATCACACGGGTTCCCTCGACGAAAAGCCTATTGGTTTTTCCATTGAGTTTTGAAATATTGTAGGAAATAAGATCTATGGCAAACACACGTTTATGATACTTACACATTTTGATCAGCATGACACATATTAACACCACTTTTATGATTTTTTTGAAGTGCAAAAGTAATAGTAAAAAGCTAATGTTAGGCTATAAAGGAACTACATCACGGTCACATGACTTCACGTCACCACCGCTAAGCTAAAGGTGGCTAATGTTCAGCCTGATGACGTTTAGTCGTCTCATTTAGACACTTGTTAGCAACCGCTGTTTGTAAGACCTGTAAAAGCTTCAGACATTCACCAGTGGGATGTTTACTGGTGTGTTTTAGGTCGTAGAACAAAACGTGAACATTTCTTCAGCTTGTGTTAATAACAGACCCCATTTCAGGCTTCTAACCAAAAAGAAGTACTTTCAGACGCGAAATTGCTAAAATGCTAACTAATCTCCAGGATTTAGGACTCATTCCTGCACTCAAAGTTGTTTGTAGTAAAGCTACGAGCTAGTAAACATTTCGATCATTATTACATAGTTTTGGTTGCAGTGCATACACAACAAAAAGCATCATACATAAAACAGAAGAATACTTCCTAATGGTATTTCTTTGAATCAGCAGTGTGTGTGTTTCTTGTAAGTTATTGACATACTTAGAGGGAACTACCCACCACAGAATTAAGCAACTTCTTCTGTAACTTCAAACATGTTGTCATTAATATGACACCTTTGTGAAAAAGGGAAGAGAATACTTTTGACTTTAAAAGTGCTGTTTGATTAGCCTGCAGACATCCTGAGATGCAGAGTAAACATACAGGACATGTGACTGGGGTTCCCTCGGGATTAAGATGGAAATAGCAGCGTGTTGGAGTTGGATCCATGCTATGGGACCTTTAAGTAGAGAAGGCAAAAGTACACACATCCTTTACTCAAGTAGAAGTACAGATACTCGTGTTTAAAAATACTCTGGTAAAAGTAGAAGTACTCACTAAACTTCTTTACTCAAGTAAAAGTAAAGAGGGCTTTGAAATGTACTTCAGTCAAAAGTACCCATAACTAGCAGCTGTTTTAAAGAGTACCTGACCTCCCTTTATATTAATAGAACAATAATGTCATTGTTAGCTAATGAATGTTTCCATGCTGAACAACGGCAACATGACAAAGTTTTCATTGGTCCCTCTTCTTTAGAGAAGACCAGGAAATGATGGATACACGGATCGTGTTCAAATCAATAGGCACGCAATGACTCTAAATAATAATGATCACGCCACCAAACACACATTCAAACTAAAGGAACCAGCCTGTTTGGAAAATGTAAGAAGTAGAAAGTACAGGTATTTGTGTTCAACATGTAAGAAGTAGAAAGTACAGGTATTTGTGTTCAACATGTAAGAAGTAGAAAGTACAGGTATTTGGGTTCAACATGTACGAAGTAGAAAGTACAGGTATTTGTGTTCAACATGTAAGAAGTAGAAAGTACAGGTATTTGTGTTCAACATGTAAGAAGTAGAAAGTACAGGTATTTGTGTTCAACATGTAAGAAGTAGAAAGTACAGGTATTTGGGTTCAAAATGTAAGAAGTAGAAAGTACAGGTATTTGGGTTCAACATGTAAGAAGTAGAAAGTACAGGTATTTGTGTTCAAAGTGTAAGAAGTAGAAAGTTCAGGTATTTGTGTTCAAAGTGTAAGAAGTAGAAAGTACAGGTATTTGTGTTCAACATGTAAGAAGTAGAAAGTACAGGTATTTGTGTTCAACATGTAAGAAGTAGAAAGTACAGGTATTTGTGTTCAACATGTAAGAAGTAGAAAGTACAGGTATTTGTGTTCAAAATGTAAGAAGTAGAAAGTACAGGTATTTGGGTTCAACATGTAAGAAGTAGAAAGTACAGGTATTTGTGTTCAACATGTAAGAAGTCAAAGTAAAAAGTCGTCAGAAAAATGTACTTAAGTAACACAAAACATTTCCCCCAGGGTCCCTGACACGGCGTCATGTGATTTCACAGTCCCTGGAGATTAGAAAGACTTAAACACAGCACTTTATGTAAGTCCCCGAGAGCACTTTTTAGGGGGAAAGGATTGTGGTTATAGGGCGGGATGTACCTTGGTTTCACATTCATAAGGTAACGTTGTGAAACAGGATCGTGTCTTAGTTTGTTGGTGGAAATAAGTTTTCATTACAACATCAGCAGACTGTGTGGAAAGGAGTGCTGAACGATTTAGGAACACAACAACTCATTGTGACCATTTTGAGTGTTGCAAGGATGACGTATTTTTATAGGCCTTCCAAGAAGTTAGCATCTTAAGGGCAACAAAAAGTCAATGGGATTTTTTGTTTGATAAATAAGCTCGTTTACACAATTTGATCGGTGTAAATACTATCTCCAGAAGTACGAAGCTAACGTTGATTCATGATATTGGAGCGATTGATCTTTCAGATGTGTTTTATTAAGTCTGTAGAATACCATTTTGTTGGCCTGGATATCTGCAGCTCCACAATACTTCATTAAAAATGGCATACCATACCTTGTTTCGAATATCGCACCGGTCCATATTGTGATTTCTTTAACATTTTGAGTAATTGTGCAGCCCTAGTAGAAGTCACATGAGTGGACAATGAAGGTAATGTTGATGGTTGACTTTAATTCAAAGTTAGTTAATACCTGTCACACCTTTGGGAAGCTTGTAAACATTGCATTAATAGCAGGGTTTTGTCTACTTTCGGCGTGCGCCCTCATACCAAAATGCAGATTTTCCCCGAAGAATTTTAAAGTGATGGCAGAAAACAATATTTCTGTAAAAAACTGTATAATTACTCCAGAAATATGAAGATCGTGTTAAATAGAGCGTCAGACCGCAGAGACAGCTTTGTTTTTAAGGAGCTCCGATGCTGTGTTGTTGTTTACGTCCGCGGCGTCATCTTGTATACAGGCGTTAATATATATTAGATATCTAATATACAAGATCAGTGCCACAGTATTGCCTTCCTACTGTATCTTTCTAGAAAAACCCCTGGATAGTAAACATTTTTCATAAAGGTAAGGCAAGCTTATTTAAAGGGGACCTATCATGCAAAATGCACTTTTTTATGTCTTTTATACATCAACATGTGTCCCCGGTGTGTCAGGGAACTCACGCAGCGTCAGAAAATAAAACCCTCTCTCTTTTCCTCCGTACCCAAATCTCTAAAAACGGGGGAACAACGGAGCCGATCCAGATTTGCGTCCGATATGACGTAATATCTGAAATGTGGACCCACAGCCCAATCAGAAACGTTGCTATCAGAAACAATGCCCGACTGTTTTGGACGTAATATGGTCGGTGTTTACATTAGCATCGCTAACACTCAGAGCTAACCTGTGCTGGAGAGCATGTGTGTGAAGAAGCAGGAAATAAAAAGGAACTCACCTTGTGGTATAACCGGCAAGAGAGAAAGCCTTTGAGCTCCATACTGTTTCAGAAATAATCCTTGATAATCCATGATATGGCGTTTCATCACGGCAGTATTTAGTTTAGACGGTAGCTGCCGGGTCCCGCATGAGCTCAGACCCCTTTTTTTATTTTTTATCAATTTTTTTATACCCCAAATCAGCACTTTTGAAACAGGAAGTGAAATAGAGGGATATGAGGCATGGCTAGAATGGGTGATCTGTTTGGTATTTTGAGCAAAACACTTCATAGACATGTTTTTATATATTATTATATATCTGAGACCTATGCTATTGGCAATTTAAAGTGCTTTACAGAAGATTACAATCATAAAACATTTAAATACCTTTTTAAAATGTCATTAAAAGCCAAGAGAATAAAAGAAAACAAGCTCAAATAGAAAAAGTCAGGGATAAAATACAAGAATAAAAGTTACAGTGAGAGAAGGAGTTTGTTCCAAATAAATGGAGCTTTAAATCCATAGGTTGCTCAAAATCACAAAACGTTGTATCACTGAAAACACAAGGGAAATATGTGTTTAGTGAAACATATTTTCTTGTATTTAATAATTCACGAGTAACAACGGTTAGGGTTTGTGGTGTTTCGGTACTAATGCACCCATCAGTTTTTATAGAGTATTTCAAAACACAGCTGTTTAACACAAGGGAGGACTTGAATGGATTTTTGCAAAAGACACAGATTTCCCAGTCGTTTCTCAGCCTCCGCTCTTCTTCTTCTTCTTCTTCTCCTTCGTATCCGTGGCGCTGGTATCAGTGTGATAGATATCTGCTTCCTGCTCTGGAGGTTTCCATCTGGCCGTTAAAAGCTGAGTGAACTCGTTGCTTCGACCACTAATGGCTCTTTCTGGCAGCTGAGGCCGGTCTCCACGGAGATTAGTCTCACCAGCGAGATTGATCAGTGTGTGTGTGTGTGTGTGTGTGTGTGTGTGTGTGTGTGTGTGTGTGTGTGTGTGTGTGTGTGTGTGTGTGTGTGTGTGTGTGTGTGTGTGTGTGTGTGTGTGTGTGTGTGTGTGTGTGTGTGTGTGTGTGTGTGTGTGTGTGTGTGTGTGTGTGTGTGTGTGTGTGTGTGTGTGTGTGTGTGTGTGTGTGTGTGTGTGTGTGATGGCCAGGTAACCTGATCCCTGTCTTCAGGAGGGATCACTCTGAGATGAGTGGTTACAATAAAAGCAGATGGCACAGCTTTTTCGTCATTTAAATCAACAAGTGTTCGCTATATCTACACATTATAGCTCACTGTTATCTCTCTAACTTTGATTACACGCCTTTTAATGGAGTCGTTATAGGGTCACATTGATCAAAGATGGATTTATTGATTTACAAACTGACATGATGCGTGTGTTATGAAAAAATATACTGTAACTGTCCAAGTCTGCTCACATTATATTTTCCATTAACCAGTCTTTAAACACTGCTCGATGCTAGACTGTGTTCACTTTAGTTTGAACTTTCTGTCTGTCTTCTTCTGTTGATTTCTCTGTCGTCCAGCACAATGTCCACAAATATAAAAAAATACATATTTGAAATATCCCATGTTGTTTTTGTGGGGGAAACTTCTGAAGCAATTGGAGTCAGGACTCACAGAGACACGAGGAGAGCTGGAGCTTTGATGGCAAACACTGACGGTTTATTTGGAGCTTCGGCCGGAGAATTCACACGACATGTCACGGGGCCACGAGTTGACCACACGGTTGAGATGCCTTAATCAATTCTGAAGAACTCTACCCCAGACCTGTGTATTTAGCTAGTTCAGAGAGAATAATCAACATTGTGCATAACAAGATAGAACCATAACACCTCTATCAGCTGACGCCATCAGGCAGGAACAGGGAGACAAAACACTGAGAGCACAGCAGCCAAGGTTACAGGTGCGTGTCCTTAGCAACAGTCTGCTAGTGAAGAATGCAGAATGTTTTAAATGGACCAATCAGCATCAAGTATTCATCTAAGCCACATAATAAGGGCTGCAGACTGATGTATGGACTTTTTTGTAAATGTTCAATATGTATCTTTCTTTGTTTTTGTATTATCATTTATTAGGAACATATTAATTACAGACATTACAGCTTATAATGAACATTACCCCCCAAAAAACATACTTTTGTTCATTAATGTATTTTTCAAAACTAGCCACAGTGCAACATCTCATCTGGCTTATTGATAACCCAAACAGGGATCACATGCAGTTTCGGATATATCTAAATTTGAGAAATGTATTCTTCTCGGTGGTTTGCTGGTGGTTGATTTGTATAAATACCTCTGTTGTGTTAGTCATTGAAGCTTGGCAGATGTTTTGTGTTGTTACACCCGTGTTATCCTGAACTTTAATGCATGTGTACAGAGCACATTGATACACTTGACGGTTGCCATCACCAAGAATGTGCAGTGTATCACCTGCAAGCTTGCAATCATGCATTTGCATCCTGGCGTATGTGCAAAAGTGTTAGCCTAACTGCTCCTCTAAGTGGTCCAAAACTCCACACAGAACTTTTAAGTCGACAACAAGAGATTAAATGTCAGTGCCAGGCACGTTTGTTGCATGCCATTCTCCATCCTTTACTCCCTTAACCCCCCTTATCTCTGTCTCTACAACAGCTCTGATCATCTATCAGAAAGAAAATGTGAATTTCAAGCTTCTTTTCGATTGGGAGGTTTTGCTGCATTCCTTTATTCATGACATTATGAATTGAATATTTTATGTTTGAGAACTGTATGGGGATAAAACAAGACATTTGAATGCATTCCCTTGAGCTTTGGGAAATTGTGATAGGCCTTTTTAACTGGACATAACATTTTAAGCTGGATGTGATAACATTACTTGCAAACAGTTACGTATTTACACATCTAATCTTACAGAGAGACGTTAGCATTTATTATAATAGGTGTTTTTCGTCCACTTCGTCCAGTATTGACTCTCTTTTAGCTCTGTTTTTCGAGAACAAAATATGACATCTTGATATTTGAGAAGATAACGACTTATTTCGCTTTTTTGTCATTACAAAATAAGATAAGATAATGATTCGAAAATAAATATCATGCCAGCTTTAAGGTCGAACTTAAACTGTGGCTGTGAGGGAGTGCGGTCGTCTTTCAACCAGAAGGTTGTTGGTTCGATCCCAGCCAATGCAGTCAACATGTCGATGTGTCCTTGGGCAAGATACTGAACCCTGAGTTGACCCCGATGGCCAACGGTGCGTGCGTGCGTGCGTGCGTGAGTGAGTGTGTGTGAGTGTGAGTGAGTGAGTGAGTGAGTGTGAGTGAGTGTGTGTGTGTGTGAGTGTGTGTAAATGTTAGCTTCCTAGAGCAAGTGGTAGTGCTCTGCATGAATGAGGTGTGAATGGGTGAATGACATATGTAAAGCGCTTTGAGGGGTCGTAAAGACTGGATAAAGTGCTATATGAGTACAGTCTATTTACTTAAATTGAATTGGACTCTAAGATAAGATAAGATGGACCTTTATTAATCCCCGTGGGGAAATTCAGTAGTTTAACAGCAACAGGGTAAGAATGAAAAACAGGACAGCACAAATTCACACAGATTAGAGATTAATAAAATGAAAGATAAAATGAAAGGTAAAATTATATACAGGTAAGTAACTCTAAAATAAGAAATGAATAAACATGAACATATATACCTGACCGTCTTCTCATTGCATCTCTTCCTTCTACTATTCTCTCATTAGACCTCGAGTCTCTTCAATAAAGCTGCTGATGATGATGATGATGATGATGATGATTAGAAAATATCATTTCATAGCAAACAGTAAACAGTGCCTGCAGGTAGAGGTAACTTCTCTTTTCGCTCCTCTCCAGATGGCCTCCAGTGACTCTCGGCTCCAGCAGCAGCCCTCTCAGAAGGATGCGGCCGACCAGAACTTCGACTACATGTTCAAGCTGCTGATAATCGGCAACAGCAGCGTGGGAAAAACCTCCTTCTTGTTCCGCTACGCAGACGACTCCTTCACCTCCGCCTTCGTCAGCACCGTGGGCATCGACTTCAAGGTCAAGACCGTCTTCCGCAACGACAAGAGGATCAAGCTGCAGATCTGGGTGAGTGGATTAAAGATGGGATTATTAGTGGTTGTATCTGTCTGTCTGTCTGTCTGTCTGTCTGTCTGTCTGTCTGTCTGTCTGTCTGTCTGTCTGTCTGTCTGTCTGTCTGTCTGTCTGTCTGTCTGTCTGTCTGTCTGTCTGTCTGTCTGTCTGTCTGTCTGTCTGTCTGTCTGTCTGTCTGTCTGTCTGTCTATCTATCTATCTATCTATCTATCCATCTATCTAGCACATAAACTACAGTTTAGAAATGGCAATGAAAATCTTCTGACCTGAGCTCCTCCAACAATGCAACATAGTTATATAATAAAATGCAAAAATACAACAAATAAAATAGTGCAAGAAGTCTATATACACTTAAATAGAATATGAAATAGGGAAGGTCGTTTTTCAAAGTTCAACAAAAATGCGCTATGGTGGGTACTCGCTCTATTCTATAAAAACGTATATTGGGTTTGGTCAATTATAATGTTTTAGGCAAGAAACTTGAATAAATACAGCTTTCACAGCTAATAAAGTAGATATAAGAAAGTATATTTGGGCCTGTTGACCTTCATTACAAAGTTTATTAGGAAATGCATGGGATTCAGTCTTTTTTTTTACCGTGCTATCAAATTGGTGGAATTTTACAGGTATTGTTATCAACTTTCTGTTATTGTGACGTCACTAATAGGGACACAATATACGTTGCCACACTGAAAACATATACCTGCTGCTGAAGTATCATAGTGAATATATGAGAATCAGAATCAAAAATACTTTAATTATCCCGGGGGGAAATGTGTTTTGTTATTGTTGATCCATTTTAGAAAGAAACAAACATTGGAAAAATGACATTTGAAAAACAAATATGGGTTTATATGTGTTGCTATATTAACCATGATTTGCTGGCTGTTTTGATTACGTTTTCAGGTAGTTATTTTTGTCTCTTTCATAGAAAATAGCTGTCAAAGCAAAATAACTAAGTTAATGAATAATTAAGGCTGCTCTGATGCATCTCCTGTAGCTCTGTAATCTCTTGATGTATTTACAGAAAGGCTTATGAGCAAGTCCAAACAATTACACAAGCGTTACATAATCAAAATCAATAGTTTGGAAGACATATTTGATATACTTGCAGCAATGATGGCACCACATTGGATTTTTGTCCAAACATCAAGGAACAGTCAGATGCTGAGCAGTTTCTTTGGAAAGTAAAGAAGACGGGGAAATAAGGAAAAGGAAAGTCAGCCCGTGCTTGTTTTCACCAAGAAGTGTAAAAAGCATGACCTCCTCATGGTGTCATTCACATTCCTACTCCCTGCTCTTATCAACTTGCACACATGAAGGAGTAAAAGATTAAAGTTTTCACATTTTCATACTTTTGCATAGTTGTGGAGGTCAGAATGAAGCTGCTGAAGCTCAGAATTAAGCAGCAGGTTGCTTACTTTAGTTTTACAGTAGTTTATTGTGGGTTTTAGAGCATTTGTGCTGAAAATAGATCCCTTTTGTTGCTGATAATTAGGCTTTACGAGTGAGCCAAAGGACCGAACCAAAATCGTGAAAGTTGTGGACACTAAAACATTTTTTTTTTTATCACACTATAGAGAACTGCAAATTGCTAACAAAAAACCTCCAAATTGCACACTACACATAACTAATTTGACCCATATGATATGTAAACAACATAGAATATTGCTACTTTACATTTCCAGTAAACAAAATCAGTTTGTGTAATTAGATAATACTTCTCTTATGCAGTTTTAAGTTACAACTCATTTGCAAAAATCTTTTTTGAGTTGCCTGTATGACTTTCAAATATACATTTTTGCCAGTGTCATGAGTTTTGAGAACTTGTCATTGCCACATTGCAAGAGTTTGTGGCTTTTTTGACCAATGTGGCAGCAAGTCATGCAGAAGTTGTAACAATTGATTTATTATTAGCAGCTGATTAACTTAGCCCTAAGACCTGAAATAGCTGCTAGCTCAGAACAGCTAATTCGTAACAGCTGCTAACCTACAGTATAACAACTATCTTGTAACGCTAACAAAACACTGAGATATGCATTCATTTAAAGTAATATTATAATAAAATATACAAGGTTCAGGTTTTATAATAATAATAACCTGGAAAAGGAAAAAGCTTCAAACAGCTAGCTTCAAACCTAGCTTGAAACCACTGCTAAATTTAAACCGTTGCTAGCCTGGAACAACTAGCTTGTAATGCTAACAAAACACTGAGATATATGCATTCATTTGAAGTAATATTACGATACAATATTCCCAAGAGCTTGATGTTATGTCTGTATATATTTTATTAAAACCAGCTGATGACTTTAACACCGAAAGCACGAAAACAGAAAGCTTCAAACAGCTAGCTTGAAACCACTGCTAAATTGAAACCATTACTAGCCTAAAACAGCTAGTTCGAAACAGCTGCTATCCTGAAACAACTAGCTTGTAATGCTAACTTAATTTGAAGTAATATTATAATACAATATTCCCAAGAGCTTGATGTTATGTTTGTATATATTTTATTAATACCAGCTGATGACCTTTACACCTGAACCAGGAAAACGGCAAGCTTCAAACAGCTAGCTTGTTCCAACATAGCTTGAAACCACTGCTAGCCTGAAATAGCTAGTTCGAAACAGCTGCTACCCTGAAACAACTAGCTTGTAATGCTAACTTAATTTGAAGTAATATTATAATACAATATTCTCAAGAGCTTGATGTTATGTTTGTATATATTTTATTAATACCAGCTGACCTTAACCCCTGAACCAGGAAAACGGCAAGCTTCAAACAGCTAGCTTCAAACATAGCTTGAAACGGCTGCTAGCCTGAAACAGCTAGCTTATAACAGCTAGCTTGAGATTAATCACCACCTCTGACAGAACCCGGATTTCCACCGAAAGACTTTAACATTGTATTAAAAGGTGTATCCTTAATTTTTCTCTTGCACACAATTCTCACAGTACACTTGAAATCCAAATGATATACATCGTTAATGCTCTTCAAACACATGATTCATTTGAACCAACAGTGAGTGAGCCACTGTACGACACACACACACACGGAAATGATTCAGCAGCAGAGGAGCCAACACCAAAACACACACACTGCTACCTGACCAAACATGTCTCTTGTTTAATGACATGAAATTAGTTACTGCCAACAGCTGAGGAAGAGGAGGGCCAAAGGACTAGATGTAATGACCTGAGTTGGGAATAACATACGGAAAATTACAAAAAAAACGTTGTCATGGAGTCCTTGATTTTATTTTGGAAACGTCTTCAATAATGGCTGTTTGAAAAGATCATGCCATAAGTTTGTATCAAGTTTGATTAATTATAAATGCAAACTACTGTATATAGAGTTAAATAAATTACCCCTCCCATGGTTCCAGGCTCTATAAAGTGTGACTAAACTAATATTTGTTTTTTAATGATGTAGGCTATTATTGAGAATGGAGTTTGTATTCCTTTTCTTTTACAGTGAAAATGAAATAGGCATATGTAAATTCTTAGAAAGTGCTCCACAGCTAAGTCCTCCATGTGGCATTTGATTAAAGAAAAGAAAAAGCACAATCTTACATACAATAAATCATTATCCCACATGTTGTTGAATACACACAGTACACCTGTAGTTAGTGCCAATACTGTGAAACTAGTAGCCTACTGTGAAAGCTGAATATGCAAAACACATTTTATTTGCAGTGAAATAGACAGATACAGTAAGAGATAATTCTCTCTTAATTCCTTGTGCTCACAACATTTAAAGTGACACACCATTCAGTCATTTTCTGAATGAACCAATCTGGACAGACAAATACAGATCATAAAATGTACGGTTCTTTAGCATTACCTGCTAAAGCATCTGTATGTTTTGAACTTTTAACACTATGTTACAGCAAGAGGCAAACTATGAACGTTACTCTACAAAAACTCGAAATCTTGCCAAGTATATTTGTCTAATATCTAGTCAGAATATGTCTTTACACTTGCTATAAGACATAATAACTTCAGAAGTAACACTGCAGTGAGATATCGGGTCTTGTTTTTAGACAATGCCTCATCTTGTTAAGTCAGATGAAACACATATTTTTTCACATATTTATTAGAAAATCACCAACTAACATCAGGAAACAGAACACTTTTGAGCATTTACGGCTCATATTCTAACACAAAATGTCCTGATTCTGGTCAAATATAATAAAAAATGAGTTCTCCCAGCTAATTACAAGATCTGATTTATCTAAATATCCCTTCTTATTTCAAGAAATCTTACCAAGCTAATTTTCTCTTGTTCTATTGGCAGATTTTTGTACTTATTTCAAGTGAAAACGGCTTGTTTTCATTATTCTTTAACTTGTTTTTGGAGCAGCATTTTTTACAGTGTACTCTACTTTCCTTTTAAATTACCAAATGGTGTCAACATTTTAAGGTGTGAACTAATTTGGTTTGGGTTTCTTCAGCTACTTTTATTTATAACAGCATAAAAACGCACTTGTGCCATCTTTGGAAAATTGTAGTTTTCCCACAGCAGAAGTTCAACAATAACTCACTGTCCCGTCATAATTACGTTGCCTAGTGTAAGTGCAGTCTTATTCTCATAGGACCACCGTTTTATTTTTCAAAATCCTGATGAATCTTACCTTCAACCCATGGCCTTTTTCACTGTAGTTAAGAAAAAGTGGTGGGTAAAAGACTCAGGACCTGATTATTTCAAAGGCAGCCCTGGTATTTCCTAAACTCAGGAAGTAGAGGAAGTTC
>NW_022987581.1:75000-457500 GCF_902827165.1 Trematomus bernacchii | reverse complement strand
CTCTCTTCTCTTATCTGTGTGTTTTTATTGATGCAAGCCAGATGTCCTGGTCTGATTTTTTCATTTAATCGTTTATTTGAACCGGGACAGTGCACATTAATAAACATTTTAAACAAAATAATGCTTTGAAATGTAAATGAGCCGGATATTAGCTTTGAGCTAGTTTCCATCCGTAGTCCCGTCACATACAACATCTATGAACATAACATTTATATACATGGCAAACAGAAATACATGATATGCAGAAAGAGCATGAGCAGCATACAAGCATTTACCACAAGGTAGTATAATGTAGCAGCTACGACATATAAAGTGCAGGAGGAGATGATGAGAAATGATTTTGGAGCAAGGCTAATTTCACCTGACGCTGAACTGTATGTCCACAAACAAAGCTTTGGAAATGAACAAAGTGCATGGACATATTAACAGTTGGCTAAATTATCGACACATTTTTTAAATGTATGTCATTTTCCATTACTTATAGCTTAGTATGAATAGTTAAATGAGTAAATTGGTAGTATAATTGCAGGTTTTACCATACCAACTAATTATCAGTTTAAAATACGGTAAAGTTACCATATTTGGAAAATGAGTGGTTGGGTTGATGAAGGTATGTTTGAGTATTTTGGAACCAATTAAGTGTACCCCTAACATATCTTAAAGGTGGGGTAGGTAATTGTGGAGAAACCAGCTCGAGTGCGCTAGAATTTGAAAATACACAACCGGAAAAAATCTGCCACTTCCTTACAGAGCCCCTCCTCCAACACACGAACGCGCACATGACCAATGAGGGCACGAGATAAGTTTGTGCACAGATGGAAGGCTGACAGGCAGGTAGGCCATCCAGTTATTTTAGCCGGGCCGGCTAAAATGATTGGTCGTGCTTTTTACAGTACTACAGCTTCCACAGATGACATTTTTTTATGGATTTTTTGTCAAAGCACTTCAGATATTCATTGCTATCCGGATGTTAAGAGCATTCCATGGAATATAACAAAAAGTGTATCTCGAGCCGGTTTCTCAAACTTACCTACCCCACCTTTAAATCTGACAGATGTTTCTCTGTGACCTAAGATTTTCATCGTCATAACTACACTATAGCTATGTACGTAAAAAAGTTCTGCACTTTTAGTGTACAGTTTTGCTGTTGTGCTGCTGTGTTTATTGTGTTTATTGTATTTTGTTACTCTGGCACAACAATTTCCTTCGGGATAAATAAAGTCTTATCTTATCTTATCTTATCTCATGACTAATACAAAGCCTTTAGCCTTGAACCTTGAATTAAACCACTCAGTCTAATTTATAAATGCTCCCTTGTCAGTTGCAACTCTGACTTATAAGAGGTAAATATTGCTTTGACAATGTTGCCCCCTGGTGGCGTCCAATCACATATTGGAATAGTTCCAGAGGAGTTTTTAGTTTGTTAAAAGATCTTACTAAATACAAAGTGTGTGAACCATAGTTTATATTTGTGTGTGTGTGTGTGTGTTCATGCAGGACACAGCGGGTCAGGAGCGTTACCGTACGATCACCACAGCGTACTACAGAGGAGCGATGGGCTTCCTGCTCATGTACGACATCACAAACCAGGACTCCTTCAACGCTGTGCAGGACTGGTGAGTCAGATATTCTTTTTAATATTTATTTGGGCCTAGTTTAGCATTTTTTGGAGCATTTAAAAGTAGGAGATATGATCCCAACAACTGAAAAGCATCTGACATTTTTAAACAGGTCAACTAAGAACGTTAATAATGACTCCAGAAAAAAGTTTGGTGTCTTTTTTTGTTGTCCCATTTGTTAATTAGTGAAATGTAATGTAGAGTTCTGAGCTTAGTTCAAAACGTTGACATTCAAATTCTAGATCGACATTTTAATTTTCTTTTGGGTGAAGATGCCATAAAATATTGTATTCAAAATAAGATGGCACGCACCAACACACTTAGAGAGACGTTGCAAATGTTGACGTCTTTTTAGCTGATAGTGGCCTTACAGACACTTTAAATATATATAAATTAGTGCTGATTTGTAGTGAGTATTTTATTTCTGTTTTGCATGATTTGGGATGTATTGGATTCTAAATTGCAATGTACTGCTTTAAATCATTTAGACTGAGACTTGACATGTGTCCTACAGGGCGACGCAGATCAAGACGTACTCGTGGGACAACGCTCAGGTGATTCTGGTCGGAAACAAGTGCGACCTGGAGGACGACAGGATCGTCCCAACAGAGGACAGCCAGAGACTGGCAGAGGAACTAGGTACGAACTCTTTCACTCACAAAGTTTTTGTCTTTTTGTTAAACTTATACCTGCTAGCTTCTGCCTTTACGACACGATATGATATACTTTATTGTCCCCGTAAGGAAACTTGTTCTGGACTCTGTCATGCAGTTCTGCATACATGTACATATACAAGCATAATAAACATTAAAATACATACACATATCATCACTCATGCACCGTTTGCACAAACACAATACACAGACGCATATTGACAATGGCGACCTATTGCACAACCCTCATGGCCAACATTTAAAAGTATATTACATCATCATCAGCTTTATTGAAGAGACTCAACGTCCATTTTTTTTAAAGACATCAAATATAAATTAAAAAAGGCAGTTATACCAATGTTTCCATAGAGGTGACTGGGACAGCACTGAGACAAGGATTTGACAGCAGCATAATGACAGAGTTATGAGAAACATTCAATCGACAGATACATTTGTACATCAGATTTCTCAAGAGAGCATGGAACGTGTTGACTCGTGCATTACAAAACATTTCACTTGCACTGCACCACCTTGGTTTTCTAAGCAGTTAACGCAAACAATCATTATAAGCAACCTGGAGCTTCTGGAGGCTCGCCTTCTTAAACTTGACCCACAAGGGGGCAGTATAAAGAGGACATTACAAATGCCCATATACATTACATTACATGTGAGTGTTAAGAAGCTTAATGGACATCAGCCTGATCTTGGGAACCCTAAATCTTCTACCAGTAGGAGCTGGAATTCTGGGTGGAATATGTGGGTGGGATCAGATATCATTTGTTGTGCCTGTCTAATAATGAACTGCTCATATATGTTTTGGAGAGATGGATGTTTTTTGACCCCCATCATTTTCATAGCAGTCTGTACCAGGCGAGCGATCTGTGACTTTGACTTTATCGTATTTATGCATGTACTTTAATCATGCATACATCTGCTTCCTGCCCCATTAGGTTTCCAGTTTTTCGAGGCCAGCGCGAAGGACAACATCAACGTGAAGCAGGTGTTCGAGCGCCTGGTGGACGTCATCTGTGAGAAGATGAACGAGAGCATGGAGGGAGACATCAACCTGGTGACCAACCACAGGAACCAGGCCCTTAAAGACTCGCCTTCAGAGAGCCACGGGGGCTGCGCTTGTTAAGGCATCTTCCCCCTATCAGCTCCTCCAACACACACACACACACACATAACATACAGTACATTAAGACCTACCTTTTCTGTGCCTCAAACATGTGAAGTGCCGCACCTCTTCCTCTCTCTTTGTCTACACAGCGCAGCAAGAAACCAAAGGATATCTATCTGAGATAATCTTCAACAAGAAGTCCCGTCTTTCAGTCTTTTACCTTAAAGAGGCCCGCTTTCTGCCTCTGTTTTCCAACCATCAGCGCAGTGGTGAGCTGATAGTCATTATAGCCTTCACTGTCCACCCCCTAAAACAACTGCCTTGACCACCGCTGTACATTAGTGGCTTTTTTTTTTTGATTCAAATATCAGTCCAGCTAGTGATGCCAAACAGCGTATGGTTGAAGCTACTTAGGGCATTCATTGTTTAGTTAGAGATTCATCCAGCGTGTGCATGTGCTTAGCCTTCAGTTGTGTACAGCCATCTTAAAATGTTGAATGTCTCAAACAGGTCAATAAGGCTTAAAGGTTAAATATTTTTGGAGCAGCTTGTTAGCAAATCCTAGCATAAAGACTGAAAATGGCTAGCAAGGCTTTGTCCACACTGGCAGTACAAAAGCAATCTGAGATAATCTTCATCAGCCTTAAAGGGACCCACTTTCTGCCTCTTTTTCCAAACCATTAGCTCTCTGGTGAGCTGATAGTCACTGAAGCCTTCACTGTCCACCCCAAATACCAACCACTTTGACCAGCGCTGATACGTTAGCATTTTAAATGTACTGTTGTTAAAGGCTTCTTGTTTTGTCAAATATCCAACACAGTCTCACGGCATTTTGTGTTATAGTCACGAAATTAATCTATTGATTCGTGTTCACCAACATGATTTTCGCATTTTTTTCGTGTCACACAGAACGATTTGAAAAGCAATGTAAATGATAACAAATTTGAAGGAAAAAAAAGAGATCTGTAAAAATACAGATTTCAGTATTCTGACACAGAACGATTTTAGAAACAATGTATTTCTATTGGTAGTATGTTTTGTGCCTGCACCAAATAATAACAAATTAGAAGGAAATTGTCTTTTTTTAAATACAGATTTCAGTATTCTGAGGCAAAAAAAACTCCGACATTATACAATTTAAAATAATAGGGTTGGGCTTAGGGTAAGATATTGAGTAAGACAATTTAGTTTTGTAAAGCCACTTGAAATGGTGAATGTCTCAAACATGGGCATATTGAACTCTGTAAAGCTGAAAGGAACACTTTGACGATTTGGAAAATATGCCATTTGCTATCTTGTCGAGAGTTAATGTGAAGAACAATTCCACACTAAAGTCTGTAGGCCTATGCTAAAATGGAAGCTACAACCATTGCGGCTGGTTAGCCTAGCCTAGCATAAAGACTGGAAGCAGCTAGCCAGGCTTTCTCATAGGACAACAACAACAATTTAAGTTACAAATTAAATCTTTTAAATTATAAGGATTAGCTGCTAGGTGTACCAACTGATAGAGCAAGGCTGACCATTTTTTTGGGTACCTTTGGTTGGAGCCAGGCAAGCTGTTTCGTTTTTATCAGTATGTATGCTAGGCTAAGCTAACAAGCTGCTGGCTCTAGCTGCACATACATGTGCAAGTGTGAGAGTGGTATACATTTTTTAAATAAACCAGATTCTGTCGGATTGTTATGTTGAGTACATAACAAAAAAACATTTATTTATAATAGAGACATCTATGGCTATGCTGTAGAACAATTGTTACAGCATAGCCAAATGAAAAACAGCTGAAAACAGTCATGTTTGCCACCATTCAGTGTTGTTTCTGGGGCCTCTCCTACCCTATAGGATGTCTCTGTTCTGATAAACTTGTTTCAGAATCACTTATTGATAAGTTAAAGCATCAAGCCAACACAACGTCCTTATCATCTTCACCTTGTCCTGAATCTTGAGCATGTTAGAAGAAATTAAATCTTTCTCTTGTGCCAATTAGAAGCCGTGGGTCGATGTTAATCCAAAAGTTTATCTCTGCTCTCCGTGTGCTTGTGTGAGGAAGTCTTTTATCACAGGCGACACTTGTACTTGCATGACCTTTGTACATTGTATGTTGTCTTTGCTCACCACATTGTGCTGATTTTCTCACACACATGCTTTCACACACACACACACACACACACACACACACACACTCCGCTCCTCCTATCTGTAGCACGGCAAAACAGTCGGTATGGCAAACCTACTACGGGGCTTAATAACTGAGTATTGACAAAGTGGTGTATTATCTTTTTTGTTCATCTTGTTATTGACTGGAAATGAGGCACAGAGTGTTTGTCTTGTCTCAAAGGGAAGCACACTGATCTCAGTTAAAGGGTTTTTGTGGGCCTCAAATGTTCTGTATGCACATGTGAGGCCCACAGCTGGTAAGAGAACATGCATCACTTAAAAACACCATTAACTGTAAAATCTAACATATCATTGAAGGGAATGAGGTTAGCTTTTATCTTGATGTCATGTAAACTGTGCATGATTAGGTTTTTGTATTTCTTTACTTGTTGACGTTTCAGTATTGACAATCATCTCCCGTCGCAGAAAACCTGAACAATAGTTTTGATTTTGATTGCACAACAAATGGTAATGGCAACGTATTAGGACGTACGTTGTACTCTTATTTTCTGTTAAAAGGAATAATTCACACACAAAATGATTATTTGTATATCAATGAATCCCCCTGTGTTACCTTCTTGAATAAACCTTTATGTGTCTTGCATGCCTCGACA
Organism: Trematomus bernacchii; assembly: GCF_902827165.1. NCBI lineage: Eukaryota > Metazoa > Chordata > Actinopteri > Perciformes > Nototheniidae > Trematomus > Trematomus bernacchii. The sequence continues at coordinate 451,340 of NW_022987581.1, read as the reverse complement.
CATTACAAATAATCAAATAGCAAAGATTCTTCTTGATTAATGAAAGTCAATTGAGGCTGTACGCCAAAACTACATCAAATCATCAATTTAATAACTTGTGAGTTGTGTGAGTGTTTGTTAAGAGATATTTAGACTCCATTTACTTCCGTTCATTAAGACAGTTTTCTCTATTTAGATTCTCCATTCACTGTGGATGCAGGCATTACAAATAGAGTATTCTTCAACAATACAAAGTAACACGTGGTGAGTATTTGTTATACAAACAATATATATATTTTAAGGACAAGGTATTCCTTTTAATTGTCATGTAAGGTGCCATTTGACCATGTGTGTCCAGTGTGTTGCTGAACAGTTTTACAGACAGCTGATATTATCATCTCATCTGCACCACGTTCACCTTTTAATGCTGAGTGTGCAATACATTAACACTACATCTGTGCTCATGTGCAATGTGTTTAAATGCATAAGAAAGCATATCATATCTTTGATGGCTCCACTAACGGTGACTGCTGCTTGAATACTGAATGTGCTAAACTTTCCTCTGATACTGAACTTCTAACCACTCGATATCTGCCATGTTAAAAAACTACTGACGCTTTTGTACAAATAGTCTGAGGTGTAATCTTTCTCTCTCCTGTTATTATGTATGTGTTGCATCCCTGATTGGCGGCTTTCTAAAAGAGGGGATATCTCATCATTGTATCCCTTTATTTTAAACTCTGAATGTGTTTGCTGGATTGTGCCAGAAATCTTCTAAACAAGAATAAATTGTTGAAATGTGTATAAGAAATAAAGAATATATTCATTACAAAACGTCGAGCGTCTTTGCAGATAATTATATTTAGTTTCAAATCAGTTACACAGTGTACAACATGACGGCAGCATCTAAGTGTACTTTACAACCTCCTAACCCCAGCATCAGGTCAAGGCTTTTTTACACGTGTTATCTGCGGAACCAGAGAAACCACAGCCATTGTCCTCAACAACTAAACACATTTCCTCATCTCCTTCCTCCTGCCACCACAGTCTTTAAGACATAACTACCTTTCCTTCCTCTTTATTCCTTTCAAACTAGAGTGAAATGTGCACTAAACTGGCTTAAAAAGATGTGTACTAGAATGTAAACAAGTCCAAATATGTCACAAGCTGTAGCTACATGTCAATACACTTGATCAGGCTCTCTTCCCCACTTTCATATGATGTAAAAAAGCGCTGAATTGCATTTAAACCGACGGGGATGGGCCGCTACGCCCCCCCTATCACGAGGTGAAGAAACACAGGAGGGTCTGCAGCGCTGATAATGCTGGTCAAACGAAGAAAACATGTGGGTGCAGAGAGTAGATAAGAAACCGTTTGGGTTCTCTCCAGTGTGAGGGCTCTACGGTTTCTGTTGTTGCAGGAGATGCAGGGATTAGGTTGGCTCGAGGCCAGACAGAAGTTCAGATCCACATCCTCACATCACAGCTTCAACCAGGAGACAGGTGCACACAAACATTAATTTACATTTACCTCCATTCATCAATCCATTTACCCATCTATCCATTTCCCATATAATTGTCTATCCATCCATACTTCTATCTATCCATTAATCTATCTATCTATCTTCCATCCATCCATCCATACTTCTGTCCATCCATTTATCCATTGATCATCCATCTATATGTACATTTTTCCATTTTTCCATTGATCCATCAATTATCCATCCATCCAGTTATCCATTTATAAATCCATCCATCCTTGTATTCATTAATCAATGTGTCCTGCGATCTATCTATCTATCTATCTATCTATCTATCTAAATCTATCCATGTCCATCACCGTCCGTCCGTCCGTCCATTTATCCTCCATCTATCTTTCCATCCATATATCAATTTAGTCATAGATCCTCATCCATCATCGAACCATTTATCCTCCATCTATACATTTTTCCATCTATCCCACCCATACAGGTATCCATCAAATCTTTTTTCAATTTTTGTATCCATCCATATATCCATTTATCCATCCATCCATTGATTAATCTCTCCATCCTTTTATCCATCAATTTATCCATTTATCAATCCATCCATCCATCCATCCATCCATTGATCAATCTCTCCATCCTTTTATCCATCCATCTATTATCCATCAATTTATCCATTTATCAATCTCTTCATCCATCCATCCAGCTCTCTCCAGTTTGCGCTTTTACGCACGCCCTCGCCCACTTCCTCTCTCTCCACAGCAACAACAACAACCACAACTCGTCAACATCAATGAGGGCCTGATTCCCGCACATCAACAGGAGAGTAAAACGTTTTGTAAGTGTTCCCTCGCTCCACCCTTTTCTTCACTGACTTTTAGAGAACGTAAACATCTCAGTACTACACACCTTATCTCTCTCAAACAGGCGCGTAACTGTGCTGCGCTATCCATGCTATCTAGACAAAAAAACAAGCCTCCCCCCTGAGAGAGCTGCAGGACACGAGTAAGAAGCAGGTTGTTTTCTAGTTATGCAAGTGGAGGAAAACAGAAGGTCTTTCTGTTGTCAGAGAAGACAAAAGGATGATATGCGATCACCTGAGCCGGTTGCTGGCTCTTCACATGATCTTCTGCGCCATGGGAAAAGCTTCCATCGACCAGGGTGCACGAAATCACGGAAAAAAAGGTAAGAGAACAACTTTTTCTGCATTGTCGTAACAATTAAACAGCAACTGTTAAAGTAGAATAATTGGGAATATTGTGTAGAATAAAAACAACATAACATCTCACTCTTTAAAAATGTGTTAGTACAATAAGAAATGAGTTTATCGACAAGTTGTGACTTAAGTTTTGCATTGCCATATATGACAATAAAGCATTGAAATCTTGAAAGTAGGGTTCAAATGAAAGGGATTTGTTTTGCTGTTCTGGTGCAAAACATAAACCTTCTAATATGTAAAGAATAGGCCTGCTATAAAAATATCTACAACATATCTTAAGTCAAATTCAAACGTTTACAGACACATGTACTGTAAAGGTGGATTTTATTTCTATGATTACAATGAGATGTAAACACACTTTTGGATTCTCTCCCGCTCATCTGTTGCCTCTCACCTCCTCAGTGTCTATACTTCTGAAAGAGGAGCCAGAAAACCCAAAGTGCTTCGCTCAGAGCAGGAAGGACTTCACGTGTTTCTGGGAGGAAGACGAGGAGCTGTCCGGCTCTCTGGATCAGTACTCCTTCACATACACCTACCAGTAAGTCACAATCATATCAAACCATGTGCTGTCCAATATGGTCATCACACTGTAGGTCCAAGCTGGTGTTTCTACTTTATTTGTTATGCAAACCAATTGGTTACACAATACATAATATATGGGTTATTAAATTAGGGATTGAAAATGTAATTTAAGGATTAAAAACAGACTCATTTGAGCATGCTTGACCATTTCTAAAAGGTCAATATCTCAGTCTAGATACATACAAACTTTAACCTCATTTGGCATAATGATTTTTCCTATTTTTAAGATGTCTTTTTTACTTTCTTTTTATTTGTATTATTTTGCAGCAAATAGGTTACCAATTAAACATATTCTTTTGAATAAAAGGTCACTTGGTCAATCTAGATACATAAAAACAACAACACACTTCAGCGTAGTGCTAGTGGTTAATAAACAAGGGTTATTGAATAATGAATTATAGGATTGAAAACAGTTTTTAAAGATTTTTTTAGGAGGTTGATATTTAATAAAGGGTTACTTTGTCATTCTAGACAGGGGCGCACCTTGCGAACAGGCAACTGCTTGGGGCCCCGGACCAGAAGGGGGCCCCAAAAGAAGGTAGATTAAGAAGGTCCACAGCAACGACAACATGAAACACCCTTTAATTTACTGCAACGACATGTCAGGTAACCCCCTCAAGGGGTCCCCATGCATAGCGCGCCGTCAAAAGCTCATCATTTCAGTTGCGCTGCTCCGCTCCGGGGGGGGGGGGTGGTCTGTCGGCTGTGCGTGGTGATGAAAAGCTGGTTCGAGGGGCCCCCAGTGAATGTTTGCCCAGGGCCCCCACAGACTCTAGAATCGCCACTGATTCTAGAGACATAAAACTTTAGCCAATTCAGAAAAGTGCTTCTTCCAAATGCTTAGTGGTCATATGCAAGAAAAAACTGCTCTCTCTGAACCCAGGTTTTGTTCTGTCTCCCTCTCAGGAATGAAAACAGCAGCAGGTGCCCACTGAAGATGCTCCCTGCAGCGGGGGGGAAGAGGCTGTTCTTCTGCCATCTGAACCACACCCAGATGTTCGTCCAAACGGACATCGAGGTTCATCGAGAGGGAAGACTGATCCACAATCGCAGCCTCCTCATCGAGCTTGTCTGTAAGTTTGTTTTACTGCAATCTAAGCCGTCAAATCTAGGTTTGCATAAGAATAATAATCAACATTCATTTTAATTTCCTCGAAAAATATCCCTAACAAGCCCATTTGTAACCCTTTTGGAGCTCTGGTAAGTAAGAGTGGAGAAACCAGCAAGGGTAATTGTTGGGAAAATACTGAATGTACTCTTCCAATATCAGAGTCCACATGATAACAAAGGTATCCCAACTGTAGCTGTGTACATGACAGGATGTATGATTACCTAGAAGAGCATCAGGACTGTTTGAGGCATATGATAGCTATGTGATTAACATGATGATTCAGCCTCTATGGAGAGAGACATATGACAAGCATGATCATTTCTGACGTGGAGCTAATCTGAAGTAAACATTGAATACTGCTTTCTATTCCTCCATCTTGTGACTGTGTAACTCCCTCTCTTGGATATCAGCATGTGAAGGACACTGTTCAGGAACTAGTTGATGCTCTGTATGTGATGACTACTTCCATTCTGGAGAGGATCAGAAATACATGGATCCTGAGATTGAAGCTCAAGCCGGGGACGAGTGATATTTTTCTATCAGTAATTTAGCCTTTGTTTTAAAAATCCAATTATATTTTTCCATGCAAGTAGCTAGCACTAGCTCCAAACGTTGCTAGATGTTCGGCTAGTTAAGCTGGCACGAAAGTCACCAAGTTGTCAAAACTGAGAGCTCGTCCCTTTAGGCCTTCCTCCATAGTCACTAGTCGCAGTGTTTCAGACTTTTGGTGAAGAATAATCTTTCCTCCACCCCTCTTCATCTCCTCCCTAACCATCTACCTCCTCTCTTCAGTTATTCTGGATCCTCCGGCTAACGTGACGGTGAGCAGGACGGCTCAGCCACTCCAGCTCAACCTCAGCTGGGTTCCTCCTGCTCTAAAGTACATGGACGACAGCATGATTTATGAAGTCATCTACACTACAGCGGGCAGCAACATGGGGCAGGTAGGATCACTATCTTATACCTCCATATGACCCTATACTTATCAACCCTAAAAGTGAAGTTCCTCAACAACTAAACTGCATTTACATGTTGGAGAAAACGTATTTTCTTATGGATTACGCTCGTAGTTTTAAACACATTGTGAAATAATACAACAGAACATTATTTGTGGCTAAAATAACTTGATGGGGTTAAGACAGTTAAAGATCATGGTTTGGCTTAAACTAGGTATCTTTTTTATACGCTAGCTTAAGCTACATAGGTAGGTTCAAATATATCAACCTTTGACTTTTTGTTTCACACGAGACACGAATATTGGCCTCTTTAGTAAAATGTTCTTTTCCACGGTCTTTGATCAGAAATCTATTTGGATACCTCTAAAACAGGGGTGTCAAACTCAAGGCCCGGGGGCCAAATCTGGCCCGCGACTTCATTTCATGTGGCCCGCAAGAGCTTGCAAAGAATATAATATGTTTATTATACGGTTACATGCCACTTTACAGAAGCAGGTTGCCCATAAACTACATGTCCCACAATGCATCTCGTTTTGTGACATGCGCACTGAAGAGACTTGCAATTATTTACCCTAGACTTCTGCTTTTCAGACGTAGTTAATTACTAAGTTATTATCCTATCCGACAATAATCCAATTCAGAGGCAATAATGTAATATAAATACATTATATATATATTATATATTTATATATGTATATTTATATAGTTACAACCGGCCCTTTGAGTGCAACCATAATGTTAATGTGGCCCGTGATGAAATTGAGTTTGACACCCCTGCTCTAAAACAAACCTTACCCCAGTAAAAAGGGGACCAGTCTACATGGATATATAAAGGTTGAATACAACTTTTAGCAGCAGGTTTTATTGTCTGCTAGGTGCACATAAAGACCTGTATTGATGAATTGAGGAATGTTCTCCAGGTTGAGGTGGTTGCAGCCAGCTCAGAGTTGATCCTGAGAAGCCTGCAGCCGGGCCGAATGTACAAGATAAGAGTCAGAGTGAAGCTCGACGGGATTAGCTACAACGGCTACTGGAGCGCCTGGAGCGACCCGGTGTTCATGGAAACAGTGCCGGCAGGTGAGCAATAAAGAAATGTGTCAGATACTCATGGAGGTATTTTGGCTGTACATAGACATTTCCCTTACGCATTGGTTTTATTGTTCTTGCTTAGTTTGTTCCCAAAGCAATGACTGTTGTTCCTCCTCCAGAACTCGACCTCCTCATCATGTCGCTGACTATCATCATCTCCTTCATCCTCATTGTGCTGTCTCTCACCATGCTCCTGTCCCATCGAAGGTCAGATAACCAGCAACACAAGGCTTATATACAAGCTACAGAGAAATTGGTTGCATCCTAAAGTAACGATTATCTCAAAAAGACATGTAGAATAATAGTGTTTTGCTTATGTGCTCGTTTCAGGTTTGTCGTCAAGAAGGTTTGGCCGACTATTCCAACTCCTGACAGCAAGTTCAAAGGCCTTTTCAGTGTTTATGGAGGGGACTTTCAGGTAAGAACAATACAAGTTTACACCCATGGTAGCAGCTCTGTGAGGCTGCACTTCCATTAAGGCTGCTGTATGCTAAATGCTACCGTCAGCATGCTTACAATTCAAATGCTAGCAAGTTAAGTTGGGAAAATGTTGTTCGCAAACCTTGTTTAGTAATAAATTAAAGAACCAGAAACATTAGAAAGTACTGATTGCCATGCCAGTCCATCCAACGGTCGTCGAGACATTTCCCTCAATACCACAATGCCAACCTGTTACCAGAGAAAGTCTAGAAAAGGGAGATAGCGAGAGTCAGTTTTCTGTATCTGTGTCACGTGGTTTTGCCACTGCGCCGCCCCTTTAGGAGACTAGTGTCCATTCTCTATTCAGTCAATCTTAGATGCAAATGTGAACCAAGATTATGACGGATTCTTGCGCCCAATGGTCCCCAAAGTTTATATTGGACCCATTTTCCAGAAGACACATACCTTCCAACATTCTTGCATTAGAATGTACTTTTCTAGAATGATATATAAGGAAAGAATTGACCTTATTCAAGATCTATCTCTGTCACAGCAACACAGTCGCAAGAGAAACTGTTGGTTTGTTGACGTTATGAATCTAACCAAACTGTGTCCTAAAAACTGTTACATTTCAAAAAATGCCCTACAGTAGCTAACTTATTTTTCAAATGAATGTCAGCTTTATAAATGTATTTTATAAGCAAAAGACAATATAAATACTTTAGACCACACCACTTAGGAGACCATTTCCATACCATACCTTTTCATACCATTGCCACAGCTTGCATTGCGTCATGTTTTGTTGTAGCATCTTGGGAATATTTGGGATAGTACTTTCTTCTTGTCTGAAAACTGCCAGACCTTTCTCTCTGAGTTTTCCTAATCACTTCATTGTTGTTTTTGTACAGGAGTGGTTAGGGCAGACCAACAGAGGCATAAGGTTGACTCCAGCTTTCTTCTACTCAGAGGAATGCCCTTCTCCTCTGGAAGTCCTGTCTGAACTCAGCCCACGACCATCACTGCCCTTCCCGCCTCTGCCACCCAAAGCCTTCAGAGCTTTGCCCTCAGTCAGAAAAGAAGACGACGACGTAAAGACGGAGCCGGACGAAAGACAGTTGTTAGACAGAGGTGATCCAGTTCGGTCAGAGCAAAGGATAGCGACACCACACAACCTCTGGCTGATGGACCGCATAAGGGCGCTCAACCAGAACCAAGTTCCCTGCTCCCAGTCCTACCTACTGGAGTCCCAGGACACCTACGTTACCCTGAGTGCGAAAAACCAAAACATAGACGAACTGGATGACGTTCTGGAGGAGACGTTACCCCTCGAGGTGCTTTTTGCCTCCAGAAAGACGGTGTCGTATGAATCTCACTCCGACCTGGGATCCGTGCCGCAGAGCTCCAATTCGGGTCAACTTTCATCACAGACCAGCTTTGAGTACCCAAACCACGCCTGGATGACAAAAGGCCCGGGGTACACCTACATGGCGGTGGCAGACTCGGGGGTTTCTATGGATTATAGCACCATGAGCAGAGTGGAGGACTTTGGAAAGGTTGTCATTTACGCCAATGATTACAAAAACGAGATCCCGGCTTTTAGAAGACCCTTCCTGCCGAGTCATCACCACATCGACGATGACAGCTGAAAGATGGACGGCCTATACATTAACTGAGTCTTAAAGGTCACCTATTATGCAAAATCCACCTGTTCATGTCTCTTATACATCAACATGTGTCCCCTCTGTGTAAAGAGATTCTGAAAGTTTCAGGAACAAAGATTCTCTCTCTTTTTGTCCTGATCCATTTATATAAAAACCTGTCTGGAAATGAGCTGATCAGATTTTGGCCACTTTATGATGTCATAACGATTTTTTGGCTTGTGTAACCATTAGCCAATCACCAACTAGGAATCTCCTCCTAGAGCACCATTGTGTTCTTTGTAACCAAATATCTCTCAGAGGGGCGTGGGGAGGGGCTCCTTATTTTCATCTAAAGTAACAGACAGAGAATCAGCACTTTTGAAACAGGGCTGAAACAGAGGGGATTATGGGATGCTGCAATGATCTGTTTGGTGTTTGGAGCCAAACACTTCAGAGACCTATAATATATTGATGAAAAAAAGGATAATAGGGGACCTTTAAATCTGACTTGATGAAGGGTTTTTCGATATGCACCCAAAGTTAGAGAGCCTTTCATGGACTGTTATGAAAGGTGTACCAAGAAATTGGGAGCAGACTGATACCGAAGTGGAAGCTAAAAGACTCAGGAGGAAGAGCCCGCCGGATGTTCATACTTCACTCAAACTTTATCCAAAACACAGCTGTGGGGAACACCAAATACTGATATTCAGTAAGTATCCATTCCTGTAGATCAGAGCAGAATCTTCTTGAATTATTAACAGAAAATTCAAGTTGATGGAGTTAACTCCCTGAGTGTTTCCATAGTGGTTTATTCATATTGCAGCTAAGAGTACGTTTTAAGCATTAATGACAGACTGGCTATTAGCTTAAAATACAGAACAGAGAAGAAAGACCGAACAATGCAAGCTAAAAGATGCTTTAAAGAAGGAGGCTGATCATTTTGCATTTATTGTTTTTTGTCAACAAGTGTTGCTTAAATAGCAAAAGCCTAATATAGCTTATTATTCAAGCATATTGTTTTTTGCTAAATGCTAATGTTAGCTTACAGCAGCAGTGTTAACGTGCTTAAGTTTAGCCGGTATAATGTTCACCATGTTTGTTTTTGCCATCATAATAAAGTGTTAACATGCTAACAATTGCTTATAAGCACTACATGCAAAGTGAAGCATGGGAAGTCATGTTTGCAGGTAACCACCATAAAGTAAATGTTAAAATATTTCAATCTGGACGTAAATGTTAGACTGACAGCGTGGTATTGCCATTCTTTTGAACACTAATGACACAGATTAATTACTCAACCGATGCATGTTCCTCTATTACCCTGAACTAGGGAACTGTGGTTTATTTTAAAGGTGGGGTATGTAATTCACTTCAGAAACACTTTTTGTTATATTCCATGGAATGCTCTTAACATCCCGATAGCAATGAATATATTAAATGCTTTGACAATAAATACATACAAAAATGTCATCTGTGGAAGCTGTGGCGCTGTAAAAAGCACGACCAATCATCTGAGCCGGCCCGGCTAAAATAACTGGATGGCCTACCTGCCTGTCAGCCTTCCATCTGTGCACAAACTTATCTCGTGCCCTCATTGGTCATGTGCACACGGTTGTGTACTTTCAAATTCTAGCGCACTCGAGCTGGTTTCTCCAAAATGACATACCCCACATTTAAGTGAGTTTTTAGGTCAATATTTTAAGTCAGTACATGACCAAAGCACCAAATAATTATTAATGCACTGCTGAAAATAGTCCCCGATCATTGTATCATTCACCTGTTGAACGTTGACTGCAAATGACTGTGCCCAGCTGTTTGAGGTAATTTGTTACTCTCATGTATTCAACCATCGTTTTTCAGACACGTCAACTCTTCAAAAATCACCAATGGGGTCACTGCTGATGTATTTAATGTCGTAGAACAAAACGTGATCCGTCTCTTCAATGTGTCTCAACCACAGACCTTATTTCCAGCTATTTGACAAAAATCCTATGGAGAAATTGCATGGCTTTTTTGTAGAAGGAACCGGAAGTGGTAAAATGCTAACTTACTTCCGGGTTTTAAGACGCGTCACTGTGGCACTCTATGGGCTTGAGTTTAACAGACAGGAAATTCTGCATCATGAAAACTAAGAGTAATGTTGGTTCTGATATGTTGACAAAATATAGAATATATTGGTAGCAGTATGTTGTTAAATAGACCCAAAATGAAAATTAAACATCGTTAGATATCGTCTTAGTATTTTGGTTATCAAAGTATGGCAGAGGTGGCTTTTTTCCAGGTTTTAAGGCTGCATTAAAGTAAAGTAACGCAATGTTCTGACCTTAACAGACTTTTCTAGCTGTTCTATCGTTTGCCCACATCTATCATTTCAATGGCATTTCCAAATGGAAAGAAACTGTATGTGTAAATAATATTAAAATGTTTATTTTTCTGGATAAAATGAAGTCACTACTGTACTTAATATTTGTTCTCATGTGACTGTAGATGTGTCTTTCTTGTTGAGTTGAAGTTGTGTTTAGGTCAATGCTGCCATCTAAAGAGCAGAGCATGTACAGTTTCTGTTTCTATGCAAAACATATCAGGCTTGTTTGCTTTTTTGGCTTTGGAAAAATGTATTGTAAGTGGAATAAATGCTTCTATAAAAGAATATAAAAACATATTAAATCATTGCTGACTCCTTCCTTCTTTTGAAAACAGAAGTCAGACGGTCGTTTGACACAAAAAGGAAAGAAAACCCACAGAAAACAAGAAGTGAATAACAAGAATACTTTATTTATTTTGGTAGGAATTAAGTTTCATGACAGTTTCTCCATTTTAGAATGAAAAAAAAACATAAATAGAGTACAAATATGTATATAAACATAACAAGTGTAAGTCATTCAGTGCACGAAATAAAATATAATAATGATGTTATGGTAACTAAGGCTTTGTTCTATACATCTCATGTTCACTGCAACATGTAAGGCCTGAGGAGCTAAAATAATGAACACTTTCACAGAAAAAACATCGCTGAGTGAAACGAACCAACTTTCAACATCTCCCACAATGCAACAGTCTTTGATACAAATATTTTTATGCCATTTTAAACTCCATTGAACCATCAGGGGAGATTGACAGCTGCCACTCTTTAGGGGCTGCAGCCGGTCTGTCCTCTCTCTCTTTGGTACAGGCGTCCTCTGTGATGCCGGTGGCAGAAAGGTAAACTTTCCACAGCTCCTTCAGTCCGGCTGCTGCAGCCTCGTAGCTCCGGTCCCGATCCAGAGTACAGCGCATCTGGAAATACCGATCAAGAACGTCCAGGATGGGATCCGTGGCGGAGGATTCCCCGCCGGCGTGCTCAGAGTCCACGTCCGACCTGTTATGGCAATTATGGTATGAAAGCTTAATGCAGTGTAATCCTAATGAAATGTAACTGTTAACAAAGTGGTATCCTGGGAATGGCATTTACATGTGTGTGTGATTGAAGGCCGGGGGGAAAGGAAGACATTTGCTCCAGGGGGGGTATCTGTTATCTGTTCTTTGTAGGGTGTGAGTTTTCATTGGTCCCTCTTCTTTAGAGAAGACCGGGAAATGATGGATACACGGATCGTGTTCAAATCAATCAATAGGCACGCAATGACTCTAAATAATAATGATCACGCCACCAAACACACATTCAAACTAAAGGAACCAGCCTGTTTGGGAAATGTGAGAAGTAGAAAGTACAGGTACTTGTGTTCAACATGTAAGAAGTAGAAAGTACAGGTATTTGTGTTCAACATGTAAGAAGTAGAAAGTACAGGTATTTGTGTTCAACATGTAAGAAGTAGAAAGTACAGGTATTTGTGTTCAACATGTAAGAAGTAGAAAGTACAGGTATTTGTGTTCAACATGTAAGAAGTAGAAAGTACAGGTATTTGTGTTCAACATGTAAGAAGTAGAAAGTACAGGTATTTGTGTTCAACATGTAAGAAGTAGAAAGTACAGGTATTTGGGTTCAAAATGTAAGAAGTAGAAAGTACAGGTATTTGTGTTCAACATGTAAGAAGTAGAAAGTACAGGTATTTGTGTTAAAATGTAAGAAGTAGAAAGTACAGGTATTTGTGTTCAAAATGTAAGAAGTAGAAAGTACAGGTATTTGTGTTCAAAGTGTAAGAAGTAGAAAGTACAGGTATTTGTGTTCAAAATGTAAGAAGTAGAAAGTACAGGTATTTGGGTTCAAAATGTAAGAAGTAGAAAGTACAGGTATTTGTGTTCAACATGTAAGAAGTAGAAAGTACAGGTATTTGTGTTCAACATGTAAGAAGTAGAAAGTACAGGTATTTGTGTTCAACATGTAAGAAGTAGAAAGTACAGGTATTTGTGTTCAAAATGCAAGAAGTCAAAGTAAAAAGTCGTCAGAAAAATAAGTCGTGGAGTAAAGTACTGATACCAGAAAAATGTATAAGTACAGTAACAAAGTATTTGTACTCCACTACTTCCCACATAAAGTAATAAAAGAAAAGATCTTAAAAGACTTTATATCGATATTGTGATTCTTTGCATATTTGCCTACTGCTGCGTTCACACCGGACGCGATGCGATGTTTGGGTGCGGCGCGATTACATGTAAAGTCAATGCAGAGATGCGGACAGACGCGAATTCGCTCCGACGGCGAGCATGAAGCGGTTGATGCGAATGTCGCGGCGCGATTGAGGCGATTGGAGGGGGCCGCGACAAACGCTCGAGTTCAATTTTTTCAACTCGTCAAATTCCCGTGACGCTATCTCGCGGTAGCCAATCAGCGGTGAGGATCTTAGCCTGCCATCACTGACGTAGAACCACAAAGCCAAAACATCAGCCGTTAGCTGTTAGCACTCAGAGCTCACAGCTCCTCATATCTGTTCAGAAACTAGACAAAAGTTAAACAAGTACACACCACAGACTGTCTGTGTCATGGCGAATACAGTCGCTGCTTTATTTATGTCTGTAGGCCGTTGTTATGAGTGTGGACGGTCGGAGCATACAACGTTAGCTTAGCCTGGTCGATCCGATCTTCATTCAGAAAACACGCATTTTAAAAGGTTTTTCGCCTGCCGTCTGTCTTCAGACTTGTCAAAGCATTAATTCATGGTTGTTACTAACCGGTATCAGTATGTTGTTACTTCGGCATCATTTAGAAACGTGTATTATAATTTAATCACGGTAAAATATGTTCATTTTGTTGTAGTTGTAGCCCCCGAGCCAGCGCGTCTTGTTTGAATGATGCGAGTAAACACAGCTGACAGCCGCGGTGAAACTCGAGCGTTTAGAGCGAAGCGAATATTCGCATCGCGTCCGGTGTGAACGCAGCATAACTCATAATTTTCTCTAGACAGCAGCTGATTTCTGTTGTGTCAAATTATCATATAATCATTTAAAACATATAGTCTGATTGCCTTTTACACTGTTCAATTGTATGTTTAGTCTTGTATGTGTTTAACAGAGACATATGTTAAGGAGGGCAAAGGAAGTGTAAAAGGGGGATATGCAAAGGGTTAAGGACGAGGGGGTTTTATGGTGTAATGGTGGGGATGTTTAGATGATGCCTAAGGGACTTTAAGGGTGAGACCAGTTGGCTTTTCTCTCTACTATATAGTGAGACTGTAAGCTGTGTTCGGGGTGCAGAACTTCTCTATCCTCTGAGGAGGAAGTAGCTCTGCTCCTACAGTTGGGATCGATTTCGACAGACCTGAAAGAAGCGATGAGGCGGCAGGGGGCGGAGGAGGGGGAGCGCTGTTTCAGGATCTGTGTGAGGAAGGAGGAAGTGTCGCAGAGCAGCGCTGACAGATGAGCAGCGCAGGTCTGATCCTCACTGTGGTTTCCCCCCAGGAAGCCCTCCAGTCTGTCCACGATGATGAGAGAGGGGGGGGGTGGGAGACGTGTTCTGGGACTCGTGGAGGCCGGCCACCTGCTGCAGCAGATCCCCCAACGTCCTCGGATAGGAAAACTTGATTTTCTGTTCAAATAAAAACAGACAGAAAAGCTGAATGAATGATGTAGCTGCTCAGGAATGTGATTGACAGGAAAATGGTGGAATAATTTGACGTAGCTTATTTTTTACACTTTTATAGTTATGTATTATTCCATAAAAACAGAGAAGAAAACAGAAAGAAACAATATTATTAGAAATATTCGCAGATTATATTAGTTACAGATTTGTTGGATTAAAAACAAATCTATGAACTATTATCGATTTTAAAAAGATTTAGGGTTAAGCGATATGGGCCAAATCTTCTATCAAGATATTGATCAATTGTATACATCGATAACGATTCAAATCCAATATAGCATGTTTTGGGTAATTCAATATGAAACAAGACGTTTTTAACATACAAGGATCGTTGGTGCATAACATATTTATTTATAGTAAAAAAAGAAAAAGGAAATTAAATATAAAAGCAAGTGATACAGAAATAATAAAATAGAAAAATGTTGTAAAACATTCTATAAAATATCTGAATCAACCTAACCGTTAAGTAGATGTTCATGACTGGGATGGGTTATATTTAGTAATAATCTAAAAGTAAAAAGTAACTTAAGCTGTCAGATAAATGTAGTGATATTTGAGTTGAAGTTTAGCCTCACCGTGGCTGCTGGTGTGGCAGCCCAGCTCGATGAGGGGGGGGGGGGTAAATGTTGTCAGATTGAGGAACACATTCACCAGGAGAGTTTTCTTGACTATCATAACAAATTCCGGTGGTTGGAGCTTAAAATAAATGAATTTGAAAATGTACATGGCACTAAGGACCACCCTAGTATATATATATATTTTAACTTTTTAACGCTATTTTATTTCTATTTCAGAAATATTTTGGACTGCTTATTTCTTGTGTCTTAATTTTTCTTATCAGAATCAGAATACCTTTATTAGTCCCACAGAGGGGAAATGTACGTTGTTACAGCAGAAAAAGAGCCAAAGACAGCTTAATGTTACCTAAGAAGCATGCAAAAAAATAATAATAATATAATACAAAATTGAATAAAATAAAAAGTTACACAATTTACAAAATAGACATCCTAAAAGAGTTCTTAGGATTTAGCAGCCAGGTATATATTGCACAGTTATTAACGGCATATATATATATATATTGCACATAGTTGGTTGATTTTGATTGGTTGGTTATGTACATTGCCTTGTTTTTTATGCTGCTGCAACGCAAAACAAATCCAAATTGGGATCAATAAAGTACATATCTATCATCTATCTATCTAGGAAGAAAGACAAATAATCAGGTAAAGTACAAGTAGCTCAACATCGTACCAAGTACATCCCCCCACTGTGCGTACCTTGAGACTCTCTGGGCTGGGGACACATTTCTGCAGAGACACCGGGAGGCTCTGGATCTGAGTCTGGGTGAAGAACACGACCCTCACCCCCAGCTCAGAGGCCGCCATCACCGCAGACAGCAGCAGCAACGAGCGGCTGATGGAGCTGTCTCCTAGCAACAGCACCGAGCTGCTGACGGAGCTGTCTCCTGGCAACAGCACCGAGCTGCTGACGGAGCTGTCTGAATGAGGAACCACCGTTACATCCTTGTTAACGTCAGTTTGAGACATAAAAGTCCTAAAAACACTCGTTAATATGTCCGCCATGATGACTGAGACGTTACCGAGGAAGTATAAAGAGGAGTTATATTTTCCTTCTTCTTCGATCTCTACTTTATTTGTATTTTCTTCTTTTCGTTGGTTTTTAGAGGCGTTGCATTGCCACCTACTACTTGGTTATGAATTCACCAAAACCTGATCATATAACTTATGAAACATTATAATAAAAAAAAGATACACATTTCTTGAAGATGTGTAGCGTTTCCCGCGTCTGTTTTCATGTTGCACATTGGTGTTCACGCTGCTCATGTCCGTGTGAAAAGGCTTCGTTCACCGTAACGTTCCGCTCCATGTACACAATAGTATTTCCCTTGTGTTTAAAGTTAACATCATGCACCAAATTATAAGCCAAATTAAAAAGATAGGTCTTTAATTTACTTTTAAAAATTCCAATTGAGGTTGCTGTTCTAAGATCAAATGGGAGCCGTTTGGGGCCATAAAAACAGAAAGCAGCCTCCCCAGTCTTTAAAAAATAAATGTTTTGACAATTATTTTACAAACTATCAAGGCTCATTGTAACAGTCAAGAATGTAACTTGGTGTTGATACAGTGCAAAAATGCAAACATAAAAACAGAAAGCAGCCTTCCCTGCTTTCTCATGGTAAGGGTTTCCGGTTAAATCTGACAACATCCGGGACACCGTAGAATCACAACATCAGCTGTTGTGGCCAAGATGGCGCGTAACCCAGTGGAGTTGGAGGTTGCTCTGGACTCGGATCCGGCCGGGGATCAGGAGGATAAAGAGGTTTTGAGACGATGCAGAGGAAGACCCAGACTCACGGACTCAGACCGGGCTCAGAGGCGCCTGGAGTCCCGGAAGAAGTACGATGTTCGGCGGGTTTACCTGGGAGAGTCGCACAAGCTGTGGAGCGAAGTGAGGAGGAGAACCAGCCTGAGTGATGCTGGGCTGGCAGAGTATCTGATCCTGCTCAACAACACTTATGGAGAGAAGTACCAGCAGGAGTACTGCGGGTGAGCACAGACACTGTTTATATATGCTAATGTTATTTAACCAGACCATGCATGCCTTCATTCATAAAAAGGTTAGTAGAGGATTGTGAGCATTTGGTTAGGGGTATTGTCCAATATCTGGATCAAGCTACCAGAAACCTGCAGGTCCGCTGCAACTCTCACTACTTTTAAATCCAGGCTGAAGACTTTTCATTTTGCCGCTGCTTTTAATTGAACTATTCACATCTCACACTGCACTGTAACTTTTATGCATGTCCTGTGTTATTCATGTTTTAATGTTTCTAATGTGTTTTTATGCTCTTAATATCTTTCATTTTTGTAAAGCACTTTGAATTGCCTTGTGTTGAAAAGTGCTATATAAATAAACTTGCCTTGCCTTGCCTTCATTAATATGGTCTGCTGTAATATTAGTGACTTTTCCTTATTTTCTGTCAGCCTAATATTGTTTGCTTTTTTGTTTATTCTTCAACTTCATAATGTGTTATCCTGCTTGACCTAACCAGACCATGCAAGTCTTTTTTTTTTTTTATAGATCAAATCAAATCAAAGTAATTATTGTTTGCCATTATGGTTGTGTATCAACTTTATAAGGAAGAAGTCTAACTGTCCATTTCATTGCATTACAGGAAGAAGATTGCTCCAGAAGTCTCAATTAAACAGAAAAAAGGTAAGTTGACAGATGGGGATATTTTGAATCCGTTTCAAATTGCGTTTCATGCAAGTTATTTTCTTTTTTTATAACTTTTTATTTATTCCACAAATATATAACATACATGGAGATGTACATACAAATCAGTTTACAGTCCAGTTTACAGTCCACTCAAATCTACACGTTATTGCTCACATACCCATACACAGTGCAGATTCTAGAGTCTGTGGGGGCCCTAGGCAAACATTCACTGGGGGCCCCTCGAACCAGCTTTTCATCACCATGCACAGCCGACAGCACCCCCCCCCCGGAGCGGAGGGAGGCAACGAAACTTAAGATAAGAAGCAGCATTTTTAACAGCGCGCTATGCATGGGGCCGCCTTGAGGGGGCTTCCCGACATGTCGTTGCAGTAAATTAAAGGGTGTTTCATGTTGTCGTTGCTGTGGACCTTCTTAATCTACCTTCTTTGGGGGCCCCCTTCTAGTCCGGGGCCCAAAGCAGTTGCCTGCCTAGCCTGTCCGCAAGTGGCGGTCCTGCACATTCATACATTACCCCTTTCCTTCTAAGTCTTGGCAAATTATACATAAATACAGACATTCATTTAAATTCTCTGACCTCTCCCTGGGTAGTCGGTACAGACAGGTATGCTTACAAATCCGAAACAGGCGCTAGTTAAAAATTAAATATAAAAGAAAAGTTATTTTTTAATGCAAACAAATATGTGATATGCAAAAAATATTAATATTAATATTAACAATTATCCCTTGCTATTGTTTCCCAGGCAGGAAGGACCGGGTGTCCAGCCTCCAGAGCCTGGTCAGCTGGTACCAGGATCACTGCCGCTCCTGCCCTCACGAGCCCCAGCTCAGAGCCCTGGAGCCTCAGATCAACTTCTCCACCGCCGCTATCTGGCAGTGCGACTCCAACCACTCCTTTGTGCAATACTTGTTCTCCCCACCGAGGGAGGCCAGTGACTCTGAACCTGAGGAGGGAGTGATGGAAGAGGAAGAGGAGGAGGAGGAAGAAGAGAGGGCGGAAAAAACAGACGTGGTGGTGGCTAAAGAAGTAGTGAGCAGGAAGAGAAGAAAAGACGCTCACAAACAGTTTAAAGGTGAAGCATGTTCAGTCGATAACGATTCAAATCCAATATAGCATGTTTTGGGTAATTCAATATGGAATAAGACGTTTTTAACATGCAAGGATCGTTGGTGCATAACATATTTATATATAGTAAAAGGAAATAAAATATAAAAGCAAGTGATACAGAAATAATAAAATGGAAAAATGTTGGAAAATATTCTATAAAATATCTGAATCAACCTAACCGTTAAGTAGATTTTCATGACTGGGATGGGTTATATTTTGTAATAACTTAAGCGTAAAAAGTACAATATTTGAGTATAAATAACGGAAGTAAGAAAAATAATCAGGTAAAGTACAAGTAGCTCAGAATCGTCAATAGAGTGGTGCAGGAATGAGTCCTAAAACCAAGAAATAAGTTGGCATTTGAGAACTTTTGGTTCCCTCAAAGTCAATGGTATTTTGAACCTGAGAAATCTCATTGGCTTTTCGTTAAGGGAGCCCTTGCCGTCATCACTGTACTACTCTATTATTTAGTAAAACCTTTTCTTAATATCGTGAGTATTTCAAACTTCATCAGTACAGTACTTTAACAGACTGTTAAACACCTGCACTTTTGAAAGAACATCCATAAAATGCATCTGTTTGCAACTTATATACATCAATATTCCAATTACTTGTATATAGACTATTCTGCACTATTTCTATTATATTCTATTTTATTTACTTGCACTATTATCTGTTTTATTGTGTTGTGTTGAGGAGCCTGTGATCTAAGCATTGAGTTGTCATAACTACACTCTAGCTATGTACACATAATCAAATCAAATCAAGTTTTATTTATATAGCACATTTTTAAAACGATTTTTGGTCAAGCCAAAGTGCTGTACATATAATAATGACCTTACAGTAAGGACACTTTACAGCAAATACAACAGCACAGTTTGTGCAGAATATCAGTATGAGAAAATGACACCCTCTGTCCTTTAGACCCTCACATCGTACAAGGAAAAACTTCCGGAGAAAAAACCCACATGACAATAAAAGCCTTGAACCTTGAACCTTGAACCTTGAACCTTGGAGTAGCTGGGAAATGCTGAACATGTTTTATTATGTATCTGTTTTTCTGTAGATGTGAGAGAAAATGTTTCTGAAGGACAACAGTCACCCATGAGCCCGATAGAAGAAGCTGCATCTGTAGACCAGCAGCCCAGAGAAGAGGCCTCCTGTGGGGATGTTCCACTAACAGGACAGCCTGTGTGGGAGATGGAGATGGAGCAACATCCAGGCTCCCCTGCTGAAGAGTTTCCATCGGACGAGGAGGCGGAGGATCTGAGGCAAGACAGAGAAGAAGAAGAAGAAGAAGAAGAGATTAGGACGGTGCCTCACGGATACGACTGTGTAACAGTGACGCAGTCTTTAATGGATAAACTGGAAAAGACGAGAGAAGACTCGTTGCTGTCTCAGAGCGGTTCAGTTGGATCGGAGCTTTCTGTCCCGTCGAACATCCCAGAGCAGAGCGAGATGTTCGACCCTCACTCTCTGCAGACGGTGGTGAGCAGCTGTGAGATCCCCGACCAGAGGAACACTTTGGGAGGAGCGCAGGTTGGTGAATGAGAACTGTGAAGAGATTTTTAAAGAGCTCTATTATGCTCCCTTTCCTGTAGTTTGTTATATCGGTTATTGTGCATGTAAATAGTTTGCAAAGGCTTTAATTCCCTGTGTTCCCCTGCCTGATGCGCCTCCTTTGGACTCCTTTGCTTACTTCCTGAACATAGTCACATCACTATGTAACACTCACTCTTCTATTGGCTAGCGCTCCAACACATTGTACGTGATAGGCTAAGGGGCGGGACATCTCTAAGTGGTTGACCAATCACAACAGAGCCTGCCAGCTAACCAATCAGAGCAGACTAGGCTCTGGTTTCAGACAGAGGGTGAAAAGAGGTGCTGCAGCACAGGCAGTATGAGAGAAATAAAGAGCTTTTTGAACATTAAAGCATGGAGACATGTAGTAGAGGCACTACATACTGATATACACCTGAACATCAGCAGGAGAGGACTCTTTAAAGTAGAGACACTACATACTGATATACACCTGAACATCAGCAGGAGAGGACTCTTTAAAGTAGAGACACTACATACTGATATACACCTGAACATCAGCAGGAGAGAACTCTTTAAAGTAGAGACACTACATACTGATATACACCTGAACATCAGCAGGAGAGGACTCTTTAAAGTAGAGACACTACATACTGATATACACCTGAGCATCAGCAGGAGAGGACTCTTTAAAGTAGAGACACTACATACTGATATACACCTGAACATCAGCAGGAGAGGACTCTTTAAAGTAGAGACACTACATACTGATATACACCTGAACATCAGCAGGAGAGGACTCTTTAAAGTAGAGACACTACATACTGATACACACCTGAACATCAGCAGGAGAGGACTCTTTAAAGTAGATACACTACATACTGATATACACCTGAACATCAGCAGGAGAGGACTCTTTAAAGTAGAGACACTACATACTGATATACACCTGAACATCAGCAGGAGAGGACTCTTTAAAGTAGAGACACTACATACTGATATACACCTGAACATCAGCAGGAGAGGACTCTTTAAAGTAGAGACACTACATACTGATATACACCTGAACATCAGCAGGAGAGGACTCTTTAAAGTAGAGACACTACATACTGATATACACCTGAACATCACGTACGAGCACGTACGAACTGCGCATGTGTGAGTGGCAATAACTCCTCTTACCAGCAGGCGGCGGTAGTGTGTATTCGTCATTCAAAAGAGGCAACAACCGGAAGACAGAGAAGAAGAACAGACTGTGATATAAACAAACAACAAATAGCGTGTGCGTTCCCTTTTCACTCTCGTCCATCAAAAACATGTTTCGTGCGGTACTGGAGCTATCAGCCATTGGAGTGTTGCTTGTGGAAGACATTCTCAAGCAACCGTTTCGCTTCTCATGCACTGATTCGCTAGCTGAACAGCCAATCAGAGTGATTTATTTGTCCGACTGCCTGTGGCCGACGCACGGCCGATTCAACATGTTGAATCGGCCGTGCGTCGGCCATGAAAGGCCGAATAAGGCGTGTCACGGCCGACGGTGTGGGACACACCAAATTGTGTTTGGGCGACAGGGCACGCTTCGTCGTCAGGGCCTTAATATGAACCTGAAAATTAGCAGAATTGACACAACAAGCTAATTATCAGACATTGTATATATTAGAAACATCAATGAGTGGCAGCATTTACGGGAATATTTTAATGGGGTGTTTTTATATTTATTTTTTTCAAAGGCTATCTTTGTTTGTTCCCATCTCTAGTTAATCATCATCACCGGCCCCAGCTACGAGGCCCTGGCTTCAGAGGGCATCCAGCTGAATATGGGCGGAGGAAACGTGGAGGAGGTCACCTGCACCGTCATCGGGGGGGTCAGCTACAACCAGGTGTGCTCGTCGGACTCAAATCCCAGAGCGGAGGAGGAGGAGGAGGAAGAGGAGGAGGAGGAAGACTCCATGACAGGTGCGCTGCTTTCAGAACTAACACTGACACTTTAAAAATGTGAACGCAACGACTGAATCCAACTGCTCTTATCGGCAGATGTCGAAAGTAACTCAACTCTTATTCGAGGTACTTCTTTCCCTCTGTTTAAACACACTACCTTTGTGTGTGAATGTAGTTCAGCGATTACCAAAATGCCACCACTTGCAGGGGGGCAAATGGGAATAACATGTTTGTATTTCAAAGCACTGTTAGAGGAGCCTGTGACCTACGTTTTTCATTGACATATCTACAATGTAGCTTATGTACAAATGACAATAAAAGCCTTGAATCTAAAATATACCTTTTTTTAAATGCAAATTCCTTGTTAAGTAAACCCACTGCTCACTCTCCAACTCCTATGTCTTTTATTTAAACTACTGGCTCCCACTTCCTCCACAGTGTTGAATAGACAGGTGTTTTTTTTATACTCCATGCAAACATCCTATCATTGTAATCTAAGGTTGATAAGACTTATAACAAGTATACAGAGCGTGCATGTGTCTGTATGAATGCACAGTATTGTGAGTGAGCTGCTGGGAATAAAAACATATTTTGCATATTTTTCGGAAACATTTTGCATTTGTGTATACATCCCGTCAAGCTCTTCCTGCAGCAGCACATCCTCACTAACATCCTCTATGAATATTTCACACATACTATATGGCGTATTATAAAATGGGGTAGAAAACCATTAAAAGAGGGCTTTGATGCAGGTTATATTTTCATTATGCAAAGCTACTCCACTGTCAAAGATATTTAGGCCCCATTTACACGGGAACGCAAACGAACCGAATTCAATATCAAAAAAGTCTTCCGTTCACACGGATACGGCTCAATAAACGTGTCCCTTCACACGAGACCGCTCGACCCGCTGGAGACGCTGTAGTACATATGCCGGGCCTGTAAGTGGCGCTGTACTCCCGCCACAAAATACACCAAAAGCAGCGAAGAAGACCCCCGAGCATGGTTGCCATGGTTGCCCTTCTGTTTATGCCCCGCGGTGGATTTAGCAACGTGTAGTTCATGTAGTTCTCCATGTCCACTTGTTGCTGATGGTTGTGGTAGAGGAGCTTAGACGTTATCGTGTAAACAGCACCTAAAATGCTTTAGTTATAGCATGCTGTCATATTGTAGCTAATGTAACATGGTTACCCTGTAAAAGGTAGACACAATTATAATAAATATTGTGTCATATAAGGGAGATACCGTTGTTTTACTGACCATTTCTAAGGGAAAATGGATTGCAAGAAAATATTTTTTTTTTATTGCAAAAATGAGTTTCTAAATTATTGTATTATTGCCAGACAAAAGAAAATGTTTTATCAGAAGTGGATTTATTTATGTTTTGCCTTTCGATTAATAAGTCAAAGATACATTATGAATGTAAAGAAGAAATCTAAACAAGTGATCTCAACTGTGAGTAAAACTAATGCAATAAAAACGTTTTAGAAAGGTCTGTGAAAAAGCAGTCGAAGGGTCTTATGGAAACAAAGGAAGGAATCCACGCCAATTCTGTTTGTATAATCAGTTTATTAAATGTCTCTCTGCAGGTTTGAGTGACAAACAGCTGCTGCAGCCCGCTGAGGACTCTCTGGATCTGAGCAGTGACCGAGAGCTGCAGCGCAGTCTGAGCAGGTCAGTGATCCACATGCTTTACATGGTGAAACCAGGGCTAATTTGAATTTTAAAAGACAAGCAGAAAGGATAATCCAACTCGAAGTCAACTTTCAGTTTGTGTGTACAGACAGAGAGATCGAAATACCCACAATCCCGAATACAAAAACAAATATATATAAAAATATGTATGCAAATCTGTATATCCTATATATATATATATATATATATATATATATATACACAATCAACATTTATACATATGCACACATTAAGACGTAAATAAAAGCACAACAATCAATATATACAAAATAACAGTCACTTAAACTCCCCTGCACTTCAGTGTTTGCTGGTTTTGTGAATTAAGTCTGCAGTGTGTCTGTTTTCACAGCGTCCGGTCAAAGAGAAACAGACGAGGCCCGGTCATCGAGGCGGACGGGATGCTGAAGATGTTCCACTGTCCGTACGAAGGCTGCAGTCAAGTCTACGTAGCTATCAGCAGCTTTCAGGTAAAAATAAAAATCACGTGTAAAGGTACAGGAATTTTGGGTCAGGGTTATTCAGACTCTGGGAGAAATATTAAGCTATACGATTCCCTGTGACCCCAGGGTTATGTACCTGGGCTTGATTCAGGATAGTATAATTGGAAAGGAGGACTCTTGATACTAGCAGGTAAAAAAGGCCATCACACGGAACTGGTTAAAAAGTGACCCTCCTGGACTGGGTCAATGGCTGGACATTGTTGAAGAAATATGTACTATGGAAAGACTGACCTACTGTCTAAGGACTAAAGCAGAGATCTGTGCACAACAACGCTGGGGAAAATGGACAGTGTACAAGGAAAAAGAAAGACCGTGAACTTTTTTTTTCTTTCTACCTATAGAGTGCCACAGTGACGCGTCCTAAAACCTGGAAGTAAGTTAGCATTTTACCACTTCCGGTTCCTTCGCCAAAAAGCAATGCAATTTCTCCATAGGATTTAGGAAAATAGCTGGAAATAAGGTCTGTGGTTGAGACACGTTGAAGAGACGGTTCACGTTTTGTTCTACGACATTAAATACATCAGCAGTGACCCCACTGGTGATTTCTGAAGAGTTGACGTGTCTGAAAAACGATGGTTGTTACCAAGTGGCTGAATAGGACCAAAGAAGTTGTCGAGGCCGTTGTACGTCATTACGCCGAACACGTAAACACTCCCGCTAAGTTTGTTTACCCTGTTCTGCTTGAAAGCAAGTACCTGCCTCCTGCAAACTGTTCAAACAAACGCTTCAACTTGTACCATTTTCAATCTGTATGTTTGAATATGGATCTTAAGTTGGCGTGACGTTGAAGCAGCGACCCTGCTGTAGTTCGTTTATAGCATAACGTTAGCATTTTGCTTCTGGCGATTAGATTAGAAAATTATAAAAGTAGGGTAGACATGTGGAGATTATCCGGCTGAACAAAACGTCTCTTAAATGTCTGTCAATCACAGACCTTATTTCCAGCTATTTTCCAAAATCCTATGGAGAGGAACCGGAAGGAGTTTACTTCCGGGTTTTAGGACGCGTCACTGTGGCACTCTATGTAGTTGTGTGTGTTATATATTTGTCGAATGAAAAATAAAGAGTTTAATAAAAAAAAAATCACATTTATGCAGTACATTTCAGTGTTTGGGCTTTTTAAAATAACCATCTATTTGGTCCACTTTCCTTTTGTCTGTAGAATCACGTGAACCTAGTCCACAGGAAAGGGAGGACAAAGGTCTGTCCTCATCCAGGCTGCGGGAAAAAGTTTTACCTGTCGAATCACCTGCATCGACACATGATCATCCACTCAGGTAAATTCACAGAGAAACACTTGTCATGTAAGAATATCAACTCCATAAACCGTTAACATGTAAATTAATGTTCTTACAGGAGTCAGAGATTTCATCTGCGAGACGTGCGGGAAATCGTTTAAGCGCAAGAATCACCTGGAGGTCCACAGAAGGACTCACACAGGAGAAACACCGCTACAGTAAGTCACTAAAGCTGGACATTTGGACTGCATTTTAGGGCCATTGTTGGTTAAAATCAACAAGTAAGAACCCACGTAATATCTAAATATCCAAATGTCAAATATAATAATATAATAATATAATCAAATATCCACTTGAGACTGGCTCCAAAGTGAATCAATCCCCCTAGCCCCCCATAATGAAATGCCCAATTTCAATGCAGAAGTAAACATGTTATGGCGCGTTTCCACTACACGGCCTCGCTCGGTATGGCTGGGCCTTGTTAGGACTGGCTCACTTTATGGCGCATTTCCATTACAGTTTAGGAACTGGGGTAGTATCTATAGTAACGCAGTGTAGGCGGAGCCGTGACGTCATCTTCAATGAGAACCCCAGAAAAACAACACAGCCGTTAGCTGTTAGCACTCAGAGCTCACAGCTCCTCATATCTGTTCAGAAACTAGACAAAAGTTAAACAAGTACAAACCACAGACTGCCTGTGTCATGGTGAATACAGTCGCTGCTTTATTTATGTCTGTATAGGCCGTTGTTGTGAGTGTGGACGGTCGGAGCATATACTGCGTTAGCTTAGCCAATCTCCATTTAGAAAACACGCATTTTAAAAGGTTTTTCGCCTGCCGTCTGTCTGCAGACTTGTCAAAGCATTAATTCATGGTTTTTACTAACCGGTATCAGTATGTTGTTACTTCGGCATCATTTTGAAACGTGTATTACAATTAAATCACGGTCAAATATGTCCATCTTGTTGTAGTTGTAGCCCCCTTGCCAGCGATGCTCTCTCTAGTTTAGCATACTCAGCCCGACTCAGCCTCGTTGTCTCTGGCCCTAGACCCACGATTTTATGAGGCCAGAAAAACTGTGAATTAGGACCCGCCGGCCGGTACTAGGCCAAGTGGAAACGCAACCAAAGACGGGCCGCTGACGTCACAGCCCTCTTAAACCGTGCTCCGCGCTGTAGTGGAAACGCGCCATTAGAGTCTGGTACAGAAACTGGTTTTGCTCTCGAAAGCTAATTTCCCTAATCATGGCGGCTGTACTGGGAAATATTTTCATATAACTCACTGGTTTGAATTACATGAAGGCTTAAAGTCATGCATGGTTCAGAGCGTGGCTGCTTGTAGTTGAACAAATGCCACAAGTTGCAGGGTTGACAAACAAGAGAAATAATTATGTTATTAATTTTAAACTAAAAATCTACCTTATTTAAAAGACTTTAACAGTTTGGTTAATGCTGCTTTTCTGTGTTAAATAAACCCAATGCTCACTCTATTCCTGCATTTGACTGGAGTCACCATGGTATAAGGAAGGTTTTTATTTATTGAAACTACTGGCTGCCTCTTTCCCCACTGGGTTGAATAGACAGGTGGATATTTGTATACCATGCAAACATCGTATTGTCTTTATTAGGATCCCCATTAGCACTAGCATGAGCATTGGCTATTCTTCCTGGGGTCCTCACACACACAAAACATACATAAACACACATACAACAAAATTAAAACAAAACAAAACAGCTCATAATTTCATGCAATTTACAGTGCTGTATGAAGTGAAAACTAAAATGGTCATCCAATTATCGCCATCCTAAGGCCAAACAAAAGTAAATACAAATAAGTGTACATAATAATATATGCATACATAGCCACAGACACAGTTCAAATGTACTTTATAATACTTTAAAATAATTACTTAAAATAATTTCTTAGCAACCTTTTTGAAATGTACTTGAGAATTTTCCTGAATGATGTGGACCGGTAAAGAGTTCCAGCTGACCATGGCTCTGACTGTTTTCTGTCCCATATTTGATTTAGATTTGGCTAATACAAACCTTCCTTCTATTGTATGTCGTGTTTGATAGTTATGTTGTGCATATTGCGCTATAAACCTTTGTGATAATATATCTGGTGAGTGAGTCACTGTAATATTTCTGACAAAATGTAACAAAATATAAGTTGACCTCTGTCTGACAGTTAACCATTTCAGTGTCTCCAGCATTTCAGTGACTCTGGTTCTGTAGGAGCACTGCAGTGCACATCGTGCTGCCTTATGTTGTGCTACTTGTAGTCTGTTTAAATCTTTTTCAGCAGCACTAGACCATATAACCAAACAATAATCAAGCTGCGACGGAACCAAAGCATCCAAAACTTGTCTACTGACATCCATTGGCAAATATTTTACAATTCTTTTTACAAGTGACACACCCCTTCCCATTTTACATACAACATTATCAATTTGTTTAGACCAAGATAATTTATGATCCAGGGTTATACCTAGCAATTTTGTCTCCTTGACCTGTTCAATTTCAATATGGTTTAAATGTAGTTGCAATTTTGGTTCACCTTTTAACTGATGATTTGATCCTATTAATAACGATTTTGTTTTTCCCGCATTAAGTACCAACTTATTATTTATGACCCACTCTGATATCAGTAGTAGATCTTTATTCATAACATTTGTCAACTCTCTGAGTTGATGCTGCATAATATATTATTAAGTCATCTGCATACATTACAATTTTAGCTTTTTCTAACACTAATGGTAGGTCATTTGTAAAAATAGAAAATAAAAGTGGTCCCAAACAACTACCCTGAGGTACTCCACAAGTGACTGTTTTCATCTTTGAGAGACTTCCATTAAAAAAAAAAGTTTGACTTTGATTTGTCAGGTAACTTTCTAACCACCTCAGCGTTTCAAAATTAAAACCATATTGTTCCAGCTTGTGCAACAACAAGGAATGGTCAATGTCATCAAAAGCAGAACTAAAATCAAGTAGTGCTGCACCCACTAACTTCCTATTATCTAATTCGCCCTTCCAGTCATCTGAAAATTATTCTCTCCATTATCTTTGCTAACGCTGGTAATAAACTTATTGGGCGGCTATTTGTACCAGAAAATGGTCCAGCTGGATTTTTTGCAAGTGGAATCATTTTTGCTATTTTCCATGCCTGTGGGCAAATACATTTTTCTCAATACTCAAATTTATAATATGACAGATAGGCTCTGCAACAAAATTAGTAACATATCTAAGAAATGTACCAACTAAATTATCCACTCCTGGTGGGTTATCATTACATTTACCTAGTAGACATTCAACATCTGTAATTGTCACTTTTTCTATTTTAAATGTACACTTCTTATTTTTCATAATTAAATCATTTATTAGAAATGTGGAGTTACTATTTATAGTTTGATTCATATTTCTCCTCAAATGTTTTACTTTATCAAGAAAATAATCATTCAGATAATTAGCAATTTGTACTGGTTTTGTCAAAAAATTATGATCAGTACACGCTACTGGAATTGATATTGCCTGAGAACATTCATGGCTAAAATTAGTAAATATATGATCAATACAAGTTGCACTTTTTGACCCATCTTTCTTTATGCATATCCTAGTAGGTTTAGTCACCATTTGTACCAAGTTACAAGTATTAGTTATTGTCTGCAGCTTGTTTTTAAGGGCACAGTGCAACATATTCCAGTCAATATTTAAATCTCCGATAAAATAAATCTCTCTGTCAAGATCACAAACTTTATCTAACATTTCACATAATTTGTCTAAATAAATTAAGTTTGCATTTGGAGGTCTGTAACAACATCCTACCAACAAAGGTTTCAAGTGAGGTAAATGAATTTGCAACCAAAGTACTTCAATATCAGCAGACATCAAATCATATCTTACTTTAGCTGGTATTTGCTTTTGAATGTATACTGCCACCCCACCTCCATATGCATTCCTGTCCTTTCTAAATGTTCTATATCCATCAATGTCCACAGCAGCGTCATTAAATGTGTCATCTAAGTGAGTTTCAGATATTGCTAACAAATGAATACCACATGATAATATTTCCTCTATCAATTTAAATGTTATCTCTTTTTCACTTCCTATCAAATTGAGAGCTGAACTAAAACATGTAACACAATTTCAACCACACACACCATCATATCATTTCAATCTAAGCTGTGACTCATTATACTGTACTTTGCATGCACGTGTATGTATCATGAATTATATGTCTCATCTTCTTGCCTACAATGGCACTATTTGCCTCTGTAGAAAACAGATATCATTTTTAATCCAGTTCTGCATTGAGCAGGTTTGAATGAAAGACACGTTTTTGACACAATATTGACCTACAAATCTGGAACCAGGATCTTCCAATCAATGTTCTTCTTTCTTACCTGTTCCTTCCTTCTTGTCTTCTCACCCACGTCATATGTTAGATGTGAAATCTGTGGGTACCAGTGTCGTCAGCGAGCGTCTCTGAACTGGCACATGAAGAAGCACACTTCAGAGGCTCACTACAACTTCACCTGCGAGTTCTGCGAGAAGAGGTTCGAGAAACTGGACAGTGTTAAATTTCACAAACTAAAGAGCCACCCGGACAAACTGGCAACGTGAAGTGTTCAGAAACCTGATGATGGGACTTAAAAATGAACAGAACGGCCGTCAAAAACCAAAGGAAGACTTCCAGTAAAGAGACTTTGCTTTGCTTTGCTGTGTTTGTCTGGCCTCTCATGTTCAGGATAATATGAGTATCCACTGTAAAACACACAATAAGTGGATAAACAGCTGTGCAGGACACAAGCTAATTCAGAGTAGGCATATAGGGCCAAAACAGGGGTTCTGAACATGTTTCGTACATTAACAGCTCAATCATACTTTAAAAAAATCATTTTATAAACCATTACAAGACAAAAATCAAGAGTAAAAATGTAATAAATGGCTGATACAGGGTGTTTGAGGGCTCAGACATCAGCTTCCAACTTTAGCATTGGTCGGCTAACTAGCTTACTACCTGAAATAGTAATCCATTGTTACTTTAAATAGCAGCTGTATCTACTATTATTGTAAGTTGTTGTTAAAAAAAAAAAGAGCCTGTTCACAACTAGCACATCCACAGTGCAGTATTTCCCCACTGTGTGGGAGCCAGTCCAGGATGCTACTGTAGCTAGGCTAACGTTAGCTCCTTGACCCTGGTTCTTCTTGGAAGCTAACTTGGTATGCCTGAAAGAGTTTTGTTAACTAAATACATTGGCTACTTCTCATTCTAAAAGCCTTTTATTTCAATGGTCAAAGTAACATTTAAGAAATATTTTAATCATCATAAATCCAACCACTGTTTTGCTTGTTAGCTTAGCAGCTAACGCTTAATAATCAATGTTCAACAATAATTCAAATACTAGGACTTAAGAATAGAAAAATGCTGTTTCTTTATTTTCTATGTAATATTGCTAAATATTATACTTTAACTGGTTTCTTATTTTCATAACGAGTCAGTTTAAAACATGAAATAGTCGATTGAAGATGGTGTTTCTTTAGCTAGCTTATGTAGCTAACGTTAGCTTGATTCATAATAATAATAATAATAATAATAATAAATGATATTTATATAGCGCCTTTCAAGGGACCCAAGGTCGCTGTACATGGTGGACAAACAGACAATCAAAGGGCAAACAAAAAATAAAGGAAGCCGCGGGACCAAGAAAGGGCTAGGGCCCGAAGGCCCATAGCTAGCTAGCTATATCTGATCAAATCTTTCAGTGACAGCAATAATTTCAGCCGGTTTAATTTGCTGTTGATGGCTAGAAGTGGGAATCATCCTTTCTTTTACCTCTGAATGAAATATACAGGCCATTGTTTTGAAAAATGACAAAGAATCTTGAGTTGGGATTTGGATACCATTTTTTTATTTATTAATTAAAAATGTGAAATATTTTTTGGAAAGTGCTCTGATTTGAAGATTAATACCTCCAAGAAAGATAATTGATAACATTTCAGTTGAATGGGTTATTTTTTAAATATTCTTGAAATTAAGGCTGTGAAATTAAATTAATGATGTTTGAGAGTTGTTGTGTGTTGCACTACGCTACTCGTACTGACATGTGTAGGATCTTCCATTTTGGTCAAAAATGTTGTTTTGTGAGCGTAAGGCAAATACTTTGCCTTACATTTTCCCTCTCAATCTGTTTTCATTGTCCCATTGACAGTTCCTCAGGAAAACCCACCTCAGTCCTCTTTTGTCCTGCCTGTACTTTAGTTTCCAAAGCACTTTTTGTTAACTGATGAATCACTAAAATATGCCAGTATGACCTATTTGTGACGTATTTCTTTGGAACACATTTGTTTGACACATGGTTAATAATATGCAGCGTGTTGTCGCCTCTTGCATTACGCTTTCAAGGGTGGGTGTTTGTGTGTGACAAGTGCGGGTGTGCATAAATATTCAGAAAAGGCATGAAAATCACAAGTGACATGACTTTAGCATGGGGGACAAGTTGCATGTAACGCCAGAAGAGAACAAATATGAGTCAGGACTAAGAAAGATATATTTATTAATATAAAATGCATTTCAAATAGACATTTTAATATGTGAGGATGCATTTCTATTTATTAATTGACCTTATATAGACCCTTTCCCAAGCTATTCTTCTCAAAACTGTCTCCTTTAGAATGCAGTGACTAATCGTCAGTATTCTTCTGCTGTAAATCATCTATCCTCCATTATTTTGCAGTCGAGTTAGTAATTCCCACCTGTCACTTTCTCCATGCTCTTTTATCTCTGCTTAAAAATGATTATGATGTTCAGATAAAGGAAATGTCAGACTGCACAATGTTTTGAAATGTGAGGCCAAAGTCTGAGGAGCACTCATGTAGAAAAACCCAGAGCTGGAGACGCCACCTGACAGCCGAGGAGAGAAATGACATTTTCATTTCATTTAATCGTTTATTTGAACAGGGACAATGCACATTGATGAACACTTTAAAGGTCCCATGTCATGGCCATTTCTACTGATCATATTTCCATTGTTGAGGTCTACTGTTACGTTCCCTACTGGGCTAGGGGAACCAGAGGGAAGTAACAACATATGAAAATAACCGGGAGAGAGAAAAAAAAGGAGAGGAAACTGAGCTATAAAGCCACAAAGTGAGGTTTTAATGGATAAAGAAAAAGGGCTCACCAGCCAACTTGCAAAGCAAACTAAAATAAACAATACACGAACAAACTGGAGCACATCTCCTAACACTTCACAAAAACACAGGCCTCACACAGAGACAGAGACATGCTGCACACATGCAGCCAGAGGAGAAGGAGAGAGCGACTGCAGCCTTCCTCAGGTCCTATATGGAGGCCCTGATTGGGGATTGGGAGCACCTGGGGAGAGGCTGCACCTAGGGACAACCAGAGGGAGAGAGAGAGACACACACACACACACAAACACTACGGCACGTAACATCTACTATAATAGATTTACATTGTGCAATTTTCCAAAATTACATTGGTTTCTCATACAGCATCTCTGTAAAGTATGTGTATTCACCAGGTATTCACTCTCTGTCCTAAACGGCTTGTTGGAGCTCCTGCCCACCCCCCCCCCCCCCCCCCCCCCCCCCCTGTGAGCCCAGTGTGCTCCGATTACAGCGGTGATACAGCGAGAACAAGCTAAACTCATCCTGTGCACACACAAACACTCACAGCCGAAGTAAACACAATAAGTGTGGCTTGATATTGAGTAAGAAAAAGGTTTATAACGCTGTGAGAATGGGTCTGCAGAGAGCATTTCTCCGCGATCCCAACTCGTCTATTACCAGCGTTCAGGGAGCTCTATGCAAGTCAATTGGGGACTCCCTGTTAGTTAGCCAAGGGATCCTGGTGTGTGAGGTGCTCCGCGGATTGG
The DNA here is from genome assembly GCF_902827165.1 of Trematomus bernacchii. Lineage (NCBI taxonomy): Eukaryota > Metazoa > Chordata > Actinopteri > Perciformes > Nototheniidae > Trematomus > Trematomus bernacchii. The sequence continues at coordinate 417,676 of NW_022987581.1, read as the reverse complement.
TCCATTTGGGCCAATCCGGTCATTTGTTGTTGATTTGGGTGTTCACACGTCACAGAACCCAGGAAGCAAACAATGGAAAATGAGAAATCTCCAACGAGGCGTTCTGGGGCAGCATAGACAGGTCTTTTCTGTGTTAGAGTTTTACTCGCTACAGGGTGTACTTTGAGGGTTTTGACTCTGCAGACCGTTTACATGCAGAAAAACCTTCATAACACACAAGGGGACGGGTAATAAGTTATAACCAGAAAAGCTTGACATGGGCCCTTTAAATTATTAAAATGTAGTTAATTGCTCACTGTTAATCCGAAAGCTAATTGTTTACTTTGATTAGTTCAACTTTACCTCTCTCTATCCCCTCCCTCTCTCGTGAGACCAGCCTTTAACTCCATGGTGATGTGTGTGTGTTATTACACAGCTGCTTTAGTCACACCCACCTGCTCCCCCCCCCCCTCCCTTTTTAGTACTTATAACCAGCAGACAGCCTTCCAAAAAAAGCAGAAAAGTCACTCAGAGAGGCTGTTTCTTATCTAGCGGAGTCACAGGAAGTAGGGGACACAGAGAGTACACTGTGGGTCATTTTCCTTTTTTTCAGAGGACAGTCGAATAATACACTCCTCAGTTTACTCCCATCAACAGCCTCCATCACCAGAGTGAACGTCCTACGAGTTCTCCTGTGAAAGGTAAGAGAAACTTAACTCAATTTAAAATGATCTGGTCAATTCTCTGTGTTGTTTTTGCAATTGCCGTACCAAACGTTGATAGAAATCCATCCAACAAAGATCCTTTGTCTCCTGAGACCTGCCTGCAATTATTCTGCTCAATGGCGTCCTTTGAGATTTGCCTGTCTGTTTTTTTGTTTTGTTTTATATAGTGAGTCAGAGACGAGAGGTTTTGTTGATCTAAGACTGGCAAATACATCTCAAACACCCATTTCATATGTCACCTGCAAACAAGAGCCTCCACTCCTGTGTTACCAGGTGTTGCAAGCTCACACTACATCCTTTTTTTTCCAGAGATTTGCATGTGACTCGAGCTTGTTAATGCATCACCAGTGTCAGAGTGCAATGGCTGACCACGAGGAAGTGAAGCTCAAAAGGTGATAGAGGGAGTTTTAGGGAGTCAAGGCAACCATTCGTTACATTTTGATGGCATCCTGACCTTTGAATGTATGATTAACTTGACGACAACCAGCTTACTGTAACTTAAAAACCTGACAAGCCACTTCCTTTTGCATCACCTGGTTGTTTATTTACGAAAAGGGTTCAGAATAACTGTAAAGAGTGAAGTACAATATGTACATATCATGTTACAAGTGAAAAGAGACCTTTAGGGATATCCCAATTCCTAGAAAAGCAGCCTGTAGCTTTCAACAATAGGGTTCTGCTCTGTCATTGTCATCGAGGATAACAATTTCTCTGTTTTGTCCCCCCAAACAAAGGGCACTGTTTCGCACCAACACACACACACCGATTTTTGAAATGTCTCTAGAACAGTAGGGGTTGTAAAAGGGTGTTGTAGAAGAAGATTTGGAGATAGGGTGTGTGTGTTTATGGGTCAGATATATGTTGTATCTCTTGCAAACACAATTGTAAAACACAGCAAAGAGAATTTGATTTGTGTGTGTCAACAGATAAAGTGCTTTATGGTGTTTTGTACCGCAAATGGTCATTGGTTATAGCGCCATAAAGTGTGATGGGTGCGATGGATCGGATGGCTGGCCACTAAGTTTTCTATGCAAATACACACCCTGGAGTCTTTGTTTATTTAAAAAGAAATAGCATTTGTGTGCATTTTACATCCTATAGGCAGAGGTGGAATTAACTTAGTACATTTACTCAAATACTGTACTTTAGTATAATTTTGAAGTACTTCTACTCCACTACATTCAGAAGGGAAATAATGCAATTTTACTCCACTTCATTTATTTTACAGCTGTAGCTACTTTTAATGCAATGCATCTCTAAAAATTCAACTAGTATTCGTTTGTATTCTGAGTCACAAACGAGTCAAATTACTTAAATATTTTACAAAACGTCAATCAGAACGGTGTTTGTCTACAACAGTAAAATGCTACTTGATGCAACATTATGGTCTAGAAAATGTCACATATATAAATACCTTTTATATATACACACATAAAGCCAGTTTTTCTGCACAATAATTACTTTTTATACTTTAATTATATTTTGCTGATATAAAGTAGAATTTTTGACTTTTACTTGAAGTGGAGTATTTTAAGACCATAGTATTTATAGTTTTCTTAAAGGTAGGGTAGGTAAGAATGGAGAAACCAGCTTGAGTGCGCTAGAATTTGAAAGTATGCAGCCGAAAAAAATCTGCCCCTTCCTTCAGACTTCCTTACAGAGCCCCTCCTCCAACACACACGAACGTGCACATGATCAATGAGGGCACGAGATACGTTTGTGCACGAGATGGAAGGCTGACAGGCAGGTAGGCCATCCAGTTATCTGACCCGGGCCGGCTCAGATGATTGGTCGTGCTTTTTACAGCGCCACGGCTTCCACAGATGATATTTTTTTAAGTATTTATTTTCAAAGAATTTAATTTCCTCTATCCTGAGTTCTGGATTTGAGTCCTGGACTTCGAGTCGTGGCTGAACCTGTCTCTGTGGTCCTGCCTGACTCTCATCATACTACTTCCCTGATGGCTCCCACAGGATTGTTGACATCCTCGTGGATTCATCTTCTTATTATAGACACATGCATTTCCAAACATTTGGTCTACCTACGCTGTCAAATGTATTATCTCTTCGATTTGCACACGGCATCTATTGCACGTCTGTCCGTCCTGGGAGAGGGATCCCTCCTCTGTTGCTCTCCCTGAGGTTTCTCCCATGTTCCCCTTTAAACTGTGAGGTTTCTCTGGAAGTGTTTCCTTGTACGATGTGAGGGTCTAAGGACAGAGGGTGTCGTATTGTCATACTGATATTCTGTACAAACTGTGAAGTCCACTGAGACAAATGTAACATTTGTGATATTGGGCTATATAAATAAACATTAATTGATTGATTGATTGATTGTATTCATTGCTATCAGGATGTTAAGAGCATTCCATGTAATATAACAAAAAGTGTATCTCGAGCCGGTTTCTCAAACTTACCTACCCCACCTTTAAGTAAAGGATCTGAGCACTTCCTCCATCACCGTCTATATTTATATGATTTTGTAGTTTTATACCAAAATTGTATAAATTTGGACAATAAAGTAGGAAAAGCTATTCATTTCCATACAGTATGTTCTGTAGTTTGATCCTTTCCTAATTTGCATATCACTGGCTTAATGAAAGGTATTTTTGTATGTACTTCCTCAATCATAACTTCTCTACACCCATTAACTCTAAACTAAACAAAGCCCTTACCCAGGTTCCCTGTGAGGTCATATATGTACTTTAAATGTCCTTAAGAGTGGACGTGAAAGGCGTTTGAGTGTTTGACAAAGATAAGTTATTTAGCTTACAAAGGGCAAAAAGGTGACACGTTGGGAAAGTGGCAGGTGTTTTCCCACTCCCCTGCTCTCTCCAGGAAACCACACAATACATCTGTTAATTTGTCACCTAATTGGCGGTGCATAAAGATGTTTTGACACTCGGGACATCATGTCCGAAACTCATGGAGATGACTAACAGCAGCAAACAAATGAGGTGATGTGATGTGTGTTCAAAGTCTGGTTAAAATGGTATTATAATGACTGAATAATAAAAAACTTTAAATTGTTACATACAAATCTTCCAGGAGACTTGCTGTTTGACTGTTTTGAGTAAAAATGCATTGATTTTCTTATTTCTTCTCCTTTTATAGGTAGAAAAATCAGCCGCTAAAATGGGGTGCTTTGGATTCCTCAAAGCCATGATGGTGGTTTTCAATGGCATTATCTTCGTAAGTTCTTATAATACTTCAAAAATATGATTTCCTTATCCAAAGTAAACACAGGCGCCATTTCATTTCACTTACAGGTTGTTGGTTGCAGTGCAAAAGATGTAGGAAAATATGCAAATAGAGAGAGAACATTTGATCTTGTGATACAAAAATGAATCAATGGGGCATTTCACCACCTGATTTGGTTTGTAGTATGAACATGATTTGAAACGTCCTCTGTTTGATGCACCTGTCCAAATGTTATTCACTTTTTTTACTGCAAAATACGTCGGTAGAAGAACATTTTAAACAATTCAGTATACAGTAGAGTGGTGCAGGAATGAATCCCAAAACAGGAAATTAGTTATTTACCTTATCTCGAGGGTTGATGTGTTTTTGAAAGTATCTTTTGGTTAGATGCCTGAAATAAGGTCTGTGGTTAACATATAAAATATGTCAGTAAATACCCCACTGGTGAATATCTGAAGCTTTTATGTGTCATAAAAATTGAGGTTGCTAACAAGTGGCTAATTACTGAACGTCAACACGCCAAACATTAGCCACCTTTAGCTTAGCGGTTGTCATGTGTGAGCGTAATGTACCTTCTTTACAGCCTAATGCAGGGGTCTGCAACCTTTTTGACCAAAAGAGCCATTTTTCCCCCTTTTCCACCAATGATTTTTGTCTGGAGCCGCAAAACATATTTGATAGCTTATAAAGTTGTATATACTGTTAGATCATAGACAAAAACTACAGTTTTTTTGCATTTATTATTTATTACATTGTAGAAAACTGTTTACCTCAATTGACCATTTACCTTAATAATAAACAAAGAACTCTTATAAGGAGAATTAAAAAAATACACAGGCCTACTTTAAAATAAATCAACACAGCACTTGGGGAGTCCTCTGCACATTTGAAGAAAATGAATATAATTAAAATGGGCCCACTTTGAAATAAATAAAACCTATAGCTGCACCCTAAAAAGAGTTAGGTGATTGAATTATGACTGAAGATCGTCAGCTGTCTTCCTCTTCCGTGTTTTTCCTCCAATACGTAAAGCTGCAGCACCTTTGACAACTTCTCTCCACATATCAAACATACCGGTAAGCCAGCATCGTTTGCTGTGAAAGCATAAAACTCTGTCCACGCAGAATTAAACCCTCTGTGTTCCTCCATAGTTCGCTCATCGAGCCGGGGGTCAGGTTATTCGCCTGCAAGACAAAGCGCTGGCGCGGGACCGTAGCAGCATATGACGCATATTTGAGTTGTTTTTTATTTATGTGTCACAGTATCATCTCAAAATACAAGATACAAAACATTTTCAACCGTGCAACAAAATATTGTATTGTATTTCCTTCTTATTTTTGTCTAAGCTCAAGGGAGCCAGAGTAGAGGGTTTAAAGAGCCGCATGCGGCTCGAGAGCCGCGGGTTGCCGACCCCTGGCCTAATGTTAGCTTTTTACTTGTGGAGATTGCACTTTTGCTTTAAAATCATAAAGTGGTGATGTGGAGATTATCCTGCTGAACCAAACATGTAAGGATCATAAACATGTGTTTGCCACAGATCTTATGTTCTGCAATATTCCAAAATGGAAAAATCCCATTGCTTCTTGTCAAGGGATCCGTTGCAATGCTTACATCTGAGTCTTCCTACAAAAATACATCTTCCTTCACTGCTCTTTTCACTTGCATTACATTCTTGGACTCATAAAAAGGAAAATTGTAGCAGAGACTTGGCTTTTAGTCGCTAATATGGGTCAAACTCCAAAAAGCTGAATCCCAGAATGCAACTCATCTTTCATGAGATGTTCTTGGTTAATGTCCACATCTGAGCAGTTCTTCAAATCTCTCTTTTACAGAACATGTGAAATTTAAATTAATCCTCATTTAATCCCCATTTCTCTCTTTCTGTCTCTTCCTATCCCTTATAAACTCCCTTAGTTGGCGGGTGCTGCCATCCTGGGCGTTGGGATCTGGGTGAAGGTGGACAGCGGCTCCATCCTCAGCTTTCTGGGGAAAATAGAAAATGCACCTGCCGAGCTCAGTCAGTTGCTGAATGTGGGCTACCTGCTGATAGCAATAGGAGCTCTGCTGCTCGTCATCGGCTTCCTGGGCTGCTGTGGAGCCGTCAAAGAGAGCAAGTGCATGCTGCTGCTGGTAGGTTGATATGCTGTTTAAAGATGTTTAGAGAAATATATTGACATTTTGGGAATAAACACTTTTTTGCTGAGCTTGATGAGCTGATTGAAACCTCTTTCATATGATATTATAAATAGAGCTAGTGCTAGCATTCAGTGAGCTATAAAGACACTTCAGTATTTGTTCAGATTAAACTAATTATGTAGGTTTTGTGTTAGTTAAGGAAATTCAAAGGTGCTGGTAGGCTGAATGTTTTCCTTTTCAGACAGAACAAGGCTAGCTGTTTTCCTCTTTTTCAAGTCTCTGTGCTATGCTAAGCTAACTAACTGCCGTTAGCATGTTCTCACTTCTGATAAGAAAGCGAATAAACATACTTTAAAATTCCTTGTAATAAGCATAATTCCTTTGTTACCATCGAAATGTGGGAGAAAGGAGAAAACACACTTAAAGTATAGATTAATGATGAATTCATACAATATTTCTCCACTTATCCCAACAAAATATGTAATATTCTGTTATTTTTCCTAGTTTTTCATCATAGTCTTGGTGGTCTTCATAGCGGAGGTTGCGGGAGCGGTGGTGATCTTGGTATTCAGACCCTTGGTAAGTTAACGGTGGAACCTTTTCACTCATCAAACAACAAGATTGTCATAAAAAGTTCTTTCTGGTCCTTGGATGCACTATCTGTATGTCCAACAAGTAATTTCGTGTTATAGTCACGAAATTAATTTAATCTATTGATTCGTGTTCACCAATACGATTTTCGCATTTTTTTCGTGTCACACAGAACGATTTTAAAAGCAATGTATTTCTATTGGTAGTATGTTTCGTGCCTGCACCACGTCTTTTTGTCCGGTCGGGTTGGAAGACCAGAAGCTGTGTGGTTCATAAAAACATTTTCTTACTCAATATCTTACCCTAAGCCTAACCCTATCCCTTTTATTTTAAATTGTATAATGTCTGAGTTTTCTTGCCGTCCGTGAGGAAAAGAAATGGCTCAGAGCCTCAGAATACTGAAATCTGTATTTGTTGTCATCTTTTTTTCCTTCTAATTTGTTATTATTTGGTGCAGGCACGAAACATACTACCAATAGAAATACATTGCTTCTAAAATCGTTCTGTGTCAGAATACTGAAATCTGTTTTTCCTTCTAATTTGTTATTATTTACATTGCTTTTAAAATCGTTCTGTGTGACACGAAAAAAATGGCGAAATCGTGTTGGTGAACACGAATCAATAGATTAATTTTGTGACTATAACACGAAATGCCGTGAGACTGTGTTGCAATGTCTGTAAGTGAAAGTCCTGAGTTCAATATTGTACTTAAGTAAATGTACAAAAGGATTAGCATCAAAATGTACTTCAAGTACAAAAAGTCGGAGTACGTATTCCGCAAAATAAACCATTTCTGAATAATACAAAGTACTAGCATAAATATTATGAGCTTAAAGCATCAAATGTAAAAGTACTCTCTCTCTTTTCAGAGTCATATATTATAAGAGAATATTGTTTACATTTGTTTTTAATAACTAATAAATTCAGAACATGTCATATCATTTTAATGTTGTAGTTTGTCAATGTGAAGACACTTGATAAGCATTAAATTACCGTATCATGTGTTTTTATATGAAAAGTAACTAGTAACTGTGTATATTACCTGTAGTGGAGTAAAAAGTACTTAATTTGCCTCTGAAATTTAGTGGAGAAGAAGTATGAAGCACCAAAAGTACAGGTCTGTTAACAATAATACTTAAGTACAGTACTTGAGTAAATGTACTTGGTTACTTTACCCCACTCAATTTTAGGCAGACGAGTTGTTCACCAAGTTTGGCGAAGCTGCGGTTAAGAACATCCGTAAAGACTACGGGGGAAATCCTGACGTCACAGGACTGTGGAACTCTACCATGAACACGGTATGAGTAATTCTGCTGAACGAAATGTCTTTTCACACCATTTCTCTGATGCTTTATGTAACGTATACTCTCTTTGTGCTCACATCAGTTGCAATGCTGTGGATTCTACAACTCCTCAGACTTCGTTGGCTCTCCGTATTATGAAAAATATGACCAGCAATTCCCACCACAGTGTTGTCCAGGCCTTGTTGGTCCGTGTAACCAATCGGTAGCAGACAATGACACGGTATGTGCTCTAGGGCAGTGCTTCTCAAACTTTTTTCAGTATTGTACCCCCTTTGAATTTTTTTTTCAGCCAAGTACCCCCTGACCGACCCCGAACATTTTTGATAGAAAAAGCCTATTTAAATAATTACAATATAGTGATGTTCCATCAGTGTGTGATTGATGAACTCCATCATGCATGAATTACAACAAATTAAGGATATGTTCATCTTTATGCATGACATTTTTTAAAACAGATTTTTCCAAGGAGTTTTTCAATTGAAGTAATATATGTTTAACAAACCAATGAACAAAATGATATATTATGCAAAAACTGTAAAATACAATACACACATTTGACATGTTTATATGAGGACCCCCTTGATGGTTCTGGGAATATTTTATATAAAGTTGTGTTTTCTATTTAACTTGTTGTACTAAGATTACTATTTTTGTAATCATGCATGGTATTTTTTTAATTAACCTTTTTTCTTTTTATCTCACGTACCCCCTGCAGTACCCCAACGTACCCCTAGGGGTCCGCGTACCCCCACTTGAGAATCACTGCTTTAGAAGAACAAAGAGAACATCTATGTCAGGGGTGTCCAAACTATACGGCCCGTGGCCCATTTTGAAACGGCCCTCAGCTAATTCCAAAAGTATAATGAAATATGGGCCATATCTTGTCATATATTGTACTTCTAAATTGTATACGTAAAAATATATTAGGCAAGGCAAGGCAAGTTTATGTATATAGCACCTTTCAACACAAGGCAATTCAAAGTGCTTTACAAAAATGAAAGACAGTAAGAAAATGGCATTTAAAAACTGTTTTATTTTTTCAAGATAATAAAATAAACATAGACAGTTATTAGACAGTATTCATGTGTTAATAAGCCCACCCCTTCGTATATTTTTCTGTATGTGGCCCTCAGTGAAAAAAGTTTGGACACCCCTGGTTTATAAGAACAACGAAAACATCTATGTGCATGATCCAAAACCGTTTTGTAATTTATTACGTTTTATCCCACCCTTTTTTTTACCTACACTATTCATTTTCCTCAGACGATCACGGGCTGCTTTCCAAAGATCAAGCAGCTGATTGACGAAAACACATCGGTTATTGTCGGAGTCGCCCTGGGAATCGCAGCTCTGGAGGTATGACCGTTTTTGCTTTAAGTTAGACTGAGATGCACCAGAGAGAGCAATAAATTAGTCATATTGTTCTTAATTATACTTACTTACATGTCTAGTATCTATGATGGCGTATGAGGGCCATTGTAGGTAAAGAATAAAACTTCACAAGAGGAAAACCTTGGCTTTTCTTTGAGATGAAAGCGGCTCATTTACATAAGAAAACAACTTAAATATTGTCTGTGATTATATCATAAAGTCATACTTTTGCAAGAAATGTTTCAGAAATTCTTTGTCAAATTTTACAATGAAACAAAAATAGGGAACATTTTGTTAATAAATCAAATTGTGAACAGGGAAAGCCACACGTTTGCGAAGGGATGCGACAGAATGGAAATGTGCAGATGTGCATTTTTCCATTGTGTTGTAATTCCTGATGAAACTTAAAATATCACCTAAACCAAATTAGTATTATGTTTTCTTTTGAAAAAATAAGAATTCCAGCCGAGATTCTTATGGCAATTCTGAGAGTGTATTTCTACATTGATTGCAAAGTTTAATTTGATTACATTATCCACTGCAGGCATTATATACATCAAGGTGATGTACTTTGCAAAGTGAGACAATGCAGTTACTTGAAAAACAAACCAAACAAATAATTCTTGTTCAGAGTTTAAAAAAAAAACAGTTCTAGAAAATGTAGCCCCTCTCCTGCTCCAATATTATTAATATTTTAAACTTACAATGACCTCAATACGCCGTCTAATGATCAGATATTACAAACACATTTCTTATAGCTTGAAAAACAAGCTTTCAAATATAATTTATTCTACATTTCCTTTCTTGTATGTGCGTGTTTAACTAATATATGTATTCTCTGCAGATATGTGCCATGGCTGTTGCTATGATCCTTTACTGCAGAATAAAATCCAGGGGGGACTAACTGCAAATGCGAGGATCCGTCTAATCACTGGAGCATTTCTTCTTCCTTTATCCCCTCTCGAGGGATGAAGGGCTATGCTTTTATTTTGCTAAAAATGCCTCGTTATTAAAGATATCAGATATTGTGCAATCAGAACGACTGAATGACATAACAAATCTATTTTTACTACATTTAAATCTATCTAATAGATGCCGCACCTGAATGATCTATTTCCTAAGAACACTCAACTTTGTAAAAAAAAAAAAGCTTCACATGCTGCCTACTTTATCAATTTTTTTTTAAATATCATCAGTCACTACTGTATCTGTAACACATGGCCAGGTGATGAGGAATCACATAATACTGTGATAATGAAACAAAGGCTGGCATGTAGGACACAGGAGACACTTGTAATGTTGTTGCCATGATGCAGCTTGTAACATAGCAACAGGAGTTATGCATTATTTCTATGTATGTTGTGTGGTGATCAATTTTAAAATAAAGTATATGGTATTTCTACGTCATGGTGAGTTTTGAGGTAGTTCTGTGCTTGTGTAATTTCATGTTCTGTCCACAACGTGTCAGACTCTGTCTATAATGGACTGCATTGTGCAAACAGTATACTGCTGCAAGGAAGCAGATGTCTGTAGGGTTCAGTTATTTTCTTTTTGCACTTGCGTTTTAAAGTGCAAACCTGCAATATATTCCACTACACAACTAGCTTTACACAGTATTTCCTATTTCTGGAGCACAGTTTCTGCAGTTTCAGCAGTAGACAGCACCATTTTCTACTGAATAAGCTTTTATAAAGGGTTTGTAACTAATGGTTAATGCGTCATTAATAAATAAATGATTGATCCATTATTAAATATCTAAAATCTGCAGACATAAGTGGGACAAATCAATTGCATGTTAACTATCTAATCAGTTTTCAAAGCTCAGGGTTTAAATGTAAACGTTATTTAATGTATATATGAATTAAATCTTGTAGCGTTGGATCAATGTGCTGCTGCTGGTCTCTCTATATTGATGTGAAGTTTCTGCTTTATGCTGATGATGATGATGCTGATGTTCTCTACTGTCTCAAACTTAAAAAATACAACAACAGCTGCACGTAGTACAAAAGTACTGTAAGAACTGGCAGTAAATATGAAGAAAATTGAGGTCATGAAGGTTCAAGGTTCAAGGTTCTTTATTGTCAAACTGACATAGCTACAGAGTAATTATGTCGTTGAAAATCTTATGTCACAGGCTTCTCCACCAATGCAACATAATAATAATACAGATAGTAAAAGTAATACAAAAAGAAAAATAGTTCTAAAATAAAGTGAGTATGTGGAATAGTGCAGTACGAGTCTATATACAAGTTATTGGAATGATATATATTAGATAGTAGATATATATTACTAAGTAGCAGATGAATGTTTTGAAATTGTTTCAGCAGTTCAATTGTTTAACAGTCTCACTGCCCGCGGGAAGAAACTGTCTCAGAATCTTTTTGTTTTTGCCAGGATGCTGCGGTAACGTCTGCCAGACGGCAACAGAAAGAACAGTTTGTGGCTGGGGTGAACATTCATATTTAGGGTTTTCTCCTGGAGCTCAAGTTCGCCCGCAACTCATTTTCATAACACAATTAGGATTACAATTAAGATTGAAAAAGACTTGATTCAAAAATAAAAATGTTAATTACATTTGTTATGTGTGTGCCTCAATGTGTAAACATATACAGTATATATTCATTACTGTATGACATGTTGGTTACTAAAGTACTGGTATCTATGCATTTGATGTTTTAATCAACACTGAATTTCATAAATAAAATAACCCATGGTATGAAATAGAAGATGTATATGTATAGTTCTTGGTGTTTTTATATTTGTCTCATTGTACAAGTTAAATCCCATTATTGTGTTATTGATGTTTTTATCAAATGTGTTCATTTCATACAAGCTGGTCAAATATTATTGGACTCTACTCCTCAAAACATTGAGCTTAAAAGATGAACATTTAATTGTATCAACAGAAACATACACTGTGTCAAAATAGAGAAAAATAACAAATAACTTGAGAAGCGCCATATGTGATGTGATCTTAATTGAAAAACACAATCATTTAAAGGTTCCCTTTTATGCAAAATGCACCTTTAATGTCTTTAATACATACATATGTCTCCCCATGTGTGTTAAGAGCCTCAGAACGTTTCAGCAAAAAAGGCTTTCTCTCTTTCCCTCCCAATCCAAGTATTTGAAAGCCTTTCAAAAATGTGGTTTGGGTTCACAGTTGACCTCACTTAAAGGTATAGGTAAGTTTGAGAAACCGGCTCGAGATACACTTTTTGTTATATTCCATGGAATGCTCTTAACATCCCGATAGCAATGAATATCTTAAGTGCTTTGACAATAAATACATTAAAAAAACGTCATCTGTGGAAGCCGTGGCGCTGTCAAAAGCACGACCAATCATCTGAGCCGGCCCGGCTAAAATAACTGGATGGCCTACCTGCCTGTCAGCCTTCCATCTGTGCACAAACTTATCTCGGTCATGTGCGCGTTCGTGTGTGTTGGAGGAGGGGCTCTGTAAGGAAGTGGTAGATTTGTTCCGGCTGTGTATTTTCAAATTCTAGCGCACTCGAGCTGGTTTCTCCAAAATTACCTACCCCACCTTTAAGTAACATAGGCAATTATTATCCGCAAAACTTAGGCTACCAAAGTTAAAATCCTGCGATGCAAGAGCATACAGATGTATAGGATGTAAATACTATGGAAGTGCTTTGGTTTTATACATAGGTCACATATAGGTCACTAGGCCCTAGATGTATATGCTTTTATAATACATTGAATCATTGCGTGTATGTTTGTTGGTTCAATGGGCAAATTAAGGCTCTGAGTGTCTGTTTTCGTTTATTTGTATTTACTATAGAAATATTATAGGAGCTGAGGTCCATTTCCAACATTTTGGAGACCTTATTGTTGCTTCATTATTGCTGCATGAGTTATTTGGGGGACATGCATAGCTTGGACCTCATCCTGATCGACACCCAATGCTAAGACTTGGACAAAGATTTGACTGTCAGCAGGTTATTGTTGTCTTTACTTGGCAAATACAAGAAGTCCTTCACGGTGAGATAATCCAAAAACAACACAGAGCGTTTGCATCATCAGTGTGCTTTACTTGTCCAAAAACAACACCTAGCGTTTGCATCATCACTGAGAGTGCTTTACTTGTCCAAAAACAACAGGGACTAGATTAACAATCTTTATATAGAAACCAAGTTACAACATACAAGTACCTTCTACAACTATTAATAGAGCACTAAGATTGGACCAATGAACGGCCCCATAAACAAACTCTGAATGAACTTGAAATGTTTTTTTTACCGTAAAATAGGCTACGCTTCCTTGTTCCTAGAAGAAATGTAAAACAGGTTTGAGGCAACATTCAAAATAAAGGTGCGCCCAATATTAAAGTGTTTACAGATGTTACAGTTCAATCTTAGGGAAGCATTAGGAATAACAAAAGACTTTACTGACAACCATTCATGTTAAATGTCTCTGCGTTGTCAGTCTTTGGGCTACTACCGGTAAAAGCAGCTTATATATATACATATACCTATATGTATGTAAACAACAACAATGCAGTTATATAAATCTCCTGTATAAATGATCTCTGACCCCAAGTCAGTAGGTGATCACAGCCCAGTCCTTATCAACAGGGAGGGAGTTGAGCAGGTTACAAGTTTTAAATATTTTGGGATTTATTTTGATGCTCAGTTAGGCTGGGCCCATCAGGTGGATCAGGTATGCTCAAAGATAAGCCAGCGCCTGCATTTTCTGCGTAGGCTCAGGGTTCATGGAGTGGATAAATGTATCATGTTAATGTTCTACAGGGCAGCAATTGAGTCTATTATTCATTATGGCATCACAACATGGTTTGGTAACTTGTCAGTTAAATCTAAATCACAACTCCAGAGCTTGATAAAAAGGTCTGGAAAAATAATTGGCATGCTTCCACCATCCTCTCTTCAGGAGATATTTGAGGAGATGGTGAGAAAGCAAGGCCGTACAATCACATGCGACCCCAAACACATCCTGTATAGAGAGTTTGAGTTGCTGCCCTCGGAGGGCAGAAGGTATAGATTACCAAACTGTAAATTTAACAGGTATAAGTTTTCCTTTATTCCACTGTCAATCAAGCTGCTGAACAGTCAGAAACAATTGTGATTATGCTGTGTAGTTGTTGGGAGGTGCAATGTTTACAGTGTAGTATGTGCAATCGAGAAGGTTAAATAGGGAAAGTGCAATATGTGTAAATAGGTATGGATACAATAGGGATATGTGCAATTTGACGGACACTAAGCATAGGTACATGTTTATTATATAAATGAACAAAAGTTAAAGAAATTATTAACATTTTATTTTATAATTCAATTTCAATAATAACTGGATTTATTAAAAAAACATTTTATTTTATTTTTTGCAAAATGCTATATTTCCAAGTTCTGTTTTTCTTTTCATTATGGTATGTCAACTTCTATTTGATATTGCCACATTTAATTTAATGTAATAACTTTTTAAGACTGTGTTTTAAACAGACGTGTCACCTTTTCAACTTTTCCCAAAACAAGCTCAACAAATCCTATAAGATTTAGCCTGTTAGCTTCTGTTAGCTAGAGAAACAACAGATGCTAACATTGTTCTGAATCAACTAGCTGAAAAGCTGCTTCTATAAATAAAACCAGACACAAAGCGAAGTAACTAAACTTAAACTAAGTAACTAAAGTATTTAGAAACTAAACAACGTATCTACCAAGCCATATAGCTAATAAAAGCTACTAATGCTACATGCCTAGCTGTGAGCTTATCACTTAGCAACAAAGAGAATAGTCTGTTAGCATCGTATGCTATCTACTGTTAGCTTAAGCAACAACAGATATTAGTTTCTATGTTTTTGTACTGTGTTTATGCAGTAGCATAGGCAGGTAGATATTTGATTCAGGATTACTTTGACATTACAGATGCTATACTGTACTGTAGCTAACATTAGTTTACTGATAGTTGTGACAGCAGTTGTTGAGCTTGCTAGTTGATGTAGGGAAAGTGATTACCAGTGGCACAACTGTCACAAATAGGGAAATTATGAACATATAAAATACAAAATAATTAATGTGTCATGAAATACTGTTATTGGTAAAAGGCCAAATTACCAAAAAAACGGACTTTTGAGAACTAACATAATTAGGCCTACTCCTACCATACTTCTGTTTTTATATAAATAAGAAGGATGAAATAACAGTTTATGATAATGAGTTAAGTGTAATTAAGTCTTACATTATTTCACTTCAATGTATTTTCCTTATGTATTGTTGTGATTATAGGTTTCATAACTCTATATGTAGGCTATTTGATTCGACATTGGAGCTTTATGAAAATAATCCCAAGAGTGAGCCTATATATCAATTTGATTTAAACTGAGGAAGTTAAAAATAAGGTGTTTCAGAACCATGACAACAAAAAGTATATTGATGCATCCAACATGACTCTTAATAATAAAAAGATAACAGACATCCTTGACGTACAGTATATTGTAAGTGCTTTATTGTTTTTTGGATCATTTCAGCAGGTGTGCAAAACATTTTTCATAAGTAAACAGTAAATCAACACATATTTCACATTCTCTTGTATACAGTACATTTATAATGACACTCAGAGAGACTATACAGTAAGTTTTGCATGAATCACACTAATGAATGCAATAAAAAGATATGCACAACAAAAACTTGAAATCTTGCCAAGTACTGTATATTTGTCTAATATCTAGTCAGAATATAGATAGATAAGACTTTATTCATCCCGAAGGAAATTGTTGTGCCAGAGTTACAAAATACAATAAACACAGCAGCATAATAGTACAACTGTACACTAACAGTGCAGTAAAAAGAGCAATTAAATATCTACAGTAAACATGAAACATAGACGGTCACATAATTAATTAAATTAAATATTACCAGCAATTCATGTAAATTACCAGAATATGTCTTTACTCCTGATATAAGACATAATAACTTCAGAAGTAACACTGCAGTGAGATATCGGGTCTTGTTTTTAGACAATGCATCATCTTGTTAAGTCAAAAAAATCTTATTTTGAGTTGTATCTCAGATGAAACGTATATCTATTTGAAAATCACCAACTAACATCAGAAAACAGAAAACTTTTTAGCATTTGCGGCTTATATTCTAACACAAAATGTCCTGATTCTGGTCAAATATAATTGAAAATGAGTTCTCCCAGCTAATTACAAAATCTGATTTATCTAAATATCTCGTCTTATTTCAAGAAATCTTACCAAGCAAATGGTCACTTGTTCTATTGGCAGATGTGTGTACTTATTTCAAGTGAAAACAGCTTGTTTTCATTATTGTTTAACTTGTTTTTGGAGCAGCATTTTTTCCAGTGTGCATACAATAGTTCAATTCTCTTTGTAACAATGTTCTCAATTGACTTCAAATCCGTTTTCCATGGCATTCAACGCAGATGCATCGGTCGTGGTGCAACATAGGTGTCACTACCTCCCCAGTTTCCATTCTGGTAGTCTAGCCAGCTGCTGTAACGCTGATTCTGCATTGTCTTTCCTCCTTCCTCTTCATCACTGCATGCTCCCTCATCATCCTCCTCTGTATTTCTCTTTCTAGTGATGTCTCCTCTCAGTCGAGACATCTCCTCCTTCTTCTTGTGGCAGAGACTGCAGACCCTCAACCTCTTTGTGGGGTGAATGTGATCTATCACTGCTCGCTGCTTGGAGCATGCATCGCAGACCAAAAAGCCACATTTTCGGCAGTGGTGTCGGCGTTTGATGTGACTGAAATTGTTGAAGCAGCGCATGCATTTGTAGGCGGCCCTGTCTGGGATCCAGTATACAGCAAACGTGGATCCAGGTTGGCTGCCACGCCGCTGCAGAAGGTTTAACCGACTGTTTCCAATCTGCTTCATCCAGGCCTGCTTCTCTTCGAGCGAATCGGCGGACACAAAAAACGACTTGCATGGTGTACGGACCAGCCATTTGTTACTCAATCCCTCCTTGTCTTCCATGTCCTCTAGCATGATGTCCTCTGAAATGACAGGGAAGATATTGTTAACAGTGCAAAAAACACATGGATACTATGGTGTGGTCAACACGCTTGTCCAGAAAGACTTGAGGTGGATATTTGTCTTTTTAGTTGAGTTGATTGCTGTCAAATAAATATATTTTCTGACCTTACCCATGCAGTATTCAGCTGTACTGATAATTTAATTTTAAAGGCTTTGGGATAACATCTTTTGAATCTTCTTCAGGTGCATCAATACAACACATTTAAACAGAATGTCACATGAGGTGTTTTCAAACATTAAAAAAGTACATTTACCAAACTCAAATGTAATTGGTATTTCCATCATGTGTTTTAAAAGAAAGGGTTGTTTTAACCACACTTGTTTAACCTGATCGTAAATGAAGACATGGTGCTGTTCCAGTATTTTTTTTGGAAAAATGTAGAACTACATTGACCAAACTCAAATGTAATTGGTATTTCCAGAATTGGCGAACTGCACTTTGCTCAGTTGAGTAGTTAAGGTACTGTAGCATGCTGATATGTTGTCATTGTTTTGTGCAGCATACTTTAAATTCCACGCACCTCCATTGAATTGCTGTTGCAGATATCTTAAGCACGTGAATACAACGTCACAAGAAAGCCAAACTAAAACTAATACTTGATCACTAAAGCTTCTACAGAGGTATAGATACCATCAGATCATCGTTATGCAGATATAGACTTTTTGCACTACTTTGTATTTTATTATATATGTTGCATTGTTGGAGGAGCTCAGGTCAAAATAATTTCATTGCAATTTCTACAGCTTTGTGCATATGATAATAAATAAAACCTTTGAATTGAATCTTCTGCTTACCTAGAGGGATGACTTTCTGTTTTTTGTGCCAGCGTCCGTTCAGGATGATGCTGCCGTACACCAGCATGTCGTTGAACAGAAAGAAATCTTTAGGCTCAGGTTTCCTCCGTCCCTGTTTTATGAGACGACCCTGACCCACCAGAACTCTCCCTGGCTGGGATAGATGCCTCCCTGCCGGGCCGAATGAAGTCTCAACGGCTTGGATACGCTTGCGGTTCTCCTTCTCAAACGTTACCAGATCCATCATGGGGAAATCATATGTGTAGCACTGAAATCACAGAAGAGCCATCTGTCACTTTTATACAGGCTTGTGTCGCAATGGGAGTTTCCAAAGTTTGATTGAGGACAAAGACATCACGCAAGAAAAAAACTAAAAAAGAGGGCGGAGTGTGAGGCAGAAAGATTAACCTCCTTTAAAGATTTAAAGCGATGCATTTTAACATGTCACCTGATTGTGTGTTGAATTTGCACTATCCTCCTTTTAATGCACAATTTCATCGTTGTACCTTTAATCTAAATGTATTTTTTATATGTCTACTCTATGCTATTTTTAGTTAGTTTTTATGTCTTTTAGTGGTAACTGTATTCTGCGTGATATACATTTTAGGTGAAATGTCTATGTGAAGCACTTTGAACTGCACTTATTGTGTGAAAGGTGCGATACAAATAAAGATTATTATTATTATTAATCTGCAAATACATAACACTCAATTACATGTGATAGTACTTGGTTCTTTTGTAATAATTAATTTGTTTCTGTACTTTATACTGATACTGTAGTGCATTTCACAGAAAAATATTGCATTTCTTACTTTTATAAAGTTAGTTTACAAACATTTATTTAATGGAAGTTACTGTTTTGATTTGTCTGTGATTTCTTGTTGATTTCTGTGTTTACCTTTTGTTTCAAATGTGTGCTGTACTCTATTACATTACATTACATGTTACTTGTTAGACGCTTTTATCCAAAGCGACTTACATACTCAATACTGTGGACAATCCCCACAGGAGCAATTTGGACTTGAAAGACTGGTTCAGTCGATCAATCAGCAGCTAGAGTGAATAACAAACAAACTTGAATGGTAACTCACTTACTGTACTTGTTAGTCACTTACAGTACATGCAATCTGAGCCAAAACTACGCACATCATCGCATGAGAGACACTTTGTAATGAATTATATATTTTCGGTAAACAAAGGCATGGCAAAATAAAAGAGGATCTCCAAAGCATTGAGATAATAGGTTTGGAAATGAACAATGAGGAATACATTGTAATTCTTCTTCCAATTAAAATGAATGAATTTGCATTTACGTATTTCTGTAAGCTATTTTAAAAGCTGAAGTACATCCCAATGCAAACAATGGCTAAATACTTAAGTAATGGAGGTTGTGCGACCAAAGCACTATAGAAATAAAAGAAGCTCATGTGTTTTTTTCCACTATAATACCAATATATCGGTGTTGAAAATAATCTACTGTACATTTATTGTGTCAGTGAAGCAATCTGTAGTGATTTGCTACAGCTATCGCTAACGTTGCTAGTCAGTCATTACTTCTGATGAGGCAACAGCTGCTGTGTGCAATTTGAGAACACTCTACACACAGTCGAAATTCACACACTGAGCAAGTGTTAACAATGTATGACCTGCAGTGTACTCAGCGAAGGGTCCTTTTTAAGACGCAGTACAAGAGTGTAGGAGCTGTGTGAGGCCAGAGGCAGTGCATTGAGCTAAATGCTAACGTTGCAATGCTAACATGCTCACAACAACAAAGCTAGTATTCTGATGTTTGGCCGATATAATTGTTGTTATTAGAGACTAGCATGTTAGCTCACAAAGATGTTGTGATTGTGTGTTCTGTAATAAAGCAAAGTACTGTGTAGGGGACATTTTGACCTAAACAGGGCCCTGTAAAACTAACAGTAAAAGCGAAAATCAAAGTGGAAGAAAATGTCCAAACTTATAGGCTATCTTCTCTTATTTAGCCATTAGGGAGTTTTAAGATAGGATTCTTTACAAAGTAATAATGAATACATAAGTGTCTGTGTTTGGAAGACTGGTTTAGTAAATCAATCAGCAGCTGGAGTAAAAAATAAAAACACTTTTCGGTGAACTTTTTCTCACGTCATCTCTGCCACAACTATGCAAATCTGCGATGCACGATAAGATATTCAAAGAAGGCTTGGTTGATGTTTGGGGATCTCCAAATGTTGGGGAAATATGTTTGGGAAATACCTGTGACGAAATACATTTGATCTGCTAATTCACCCGTACTTCAATTGCATTACAAAACACTTCATTTGGACAAAATGAAGCTTGTCTTTTTATTTGAAAACATTACTTATTCGATAGGAATTAGCTTTGATTGGCTTTATGTAATTAATCATAATATAACATGTTACAAAGCTCACCCCCTTTCTCTGTTATCTCTGTCTCATCCTTTTGCACAAGTATAAAGAAAACACAAACAGAAAAGGAGTTACGGGAATATATGAGCCTCTGGTAGACTTGTCTGACTACATTACGCTGCCAACAGATCAAAGCCAGGATTTCACAGCGTCTTCCAGCAACAACACACATACACATTTCATAAGACACAGTTTCAATCAGGCAAGAAAATCTTCCCCAAGTTTCCACAAAATGTGCTGCAGATGTTTGTTGTTGGTCAGCATGATGCATGTAATGTTCAAAGGAAATCTTTAGTATCTGGTTTATACTGTATGTGGAGCGAGAGTGAGAATACTACTAGAAAAAAGTAGTGTTACTTTCAATCCAAGTGGTATTTCAACTGTGATGAAATCAATCGCTGTGTGATGCCAGATAAATAAGCTTGCATGGTTTGCAACATCAATCTTGGCCAGAAACGCAGTTTTGCTGGAATGATAAGATGCTTTCCCGCAACGCTTTAGTAAAACATTTCCTCACCTTGGAAAGGATTACATTCTCAGTCAGAGGGCATGAAAAGAAGAATGGTTAAAGAATCTAAAACATGGGGACATTTTAAACATACTTTATAACCAGAGGTGGGAAAAAACTAAGTCAATTTACTCAAGTACTGTACTTAAGAATGTACTTTACTTGAGTATTTCCATGTAATGCAGTTCAGAGGTAAATATTGTACTTTTACTCCACTACATGTATTTAATACCTTTAGTTACTTCACAGATGTGGATGAATGATGTGAAATATAATCAAGTGTTAAATCAGACTTTAGTTCCACCTGGAGTAAATCCACAAGCTACCCTGCAGTATACAAAGTCATTCAAACTAGCTGCACCTTTACCAGCTTTGAGAACACTTTCATGATCAATCATTATAAAACATATCATATATATTATTCTGAAATGGACCAATCTGCACAATGACTACTTTTACTGTCGCTACTTTCACTATATTTTGATGATAATACTTTTCTACTTTTACTTGAGGAACATTTTGAATGCAGGACTTTTACTGTAACAGAGTATTCCTACACTCTGGTGCTTCTACTTTTACTCAAGTACAAGATCTGAGTACTTATACTTTTAATCTAGTACATGATCTGAGTACTTCTACTTTTACTCAAGTACAAGATCCGACTACTTCTACTTTTACTCAAGTACAAGATCTGAGTACTTCTACATTAACTCAAGTACAAATCTGAGTACTTCTACTTTTACTCAAGTCCAAGATCTGAGTATTTCTACTTTTACTCAAGTACAAATCTGAGTACTTCTACTTTTACTCAAGTCCAAGATCTGAGTATTTCTACTTTTACTCAAGTACAACATCTGAGTACTTCTACTTTTACTCAAGTACAAATCTGAGTACTTCTACTTTTACTCAAGTACAACATCTGAGTACTTCTACTTTTACTCAAGTACAAGATCTGAGTATTTCTACTTTTACTCAAGTACAAATCTGAGTATTTCTACTTTTACTCAAGTACAAATCTGAGTACTTCTACTTTTACTCAAGTACAAATCTGAGTACTTCTACTTTTACTCAAGTACAAGATCTGAGTACTTCTACTTTTACTCAAGTACAAATCTGAGTACTTCTACTTTTACTCAAGTACAAATCTGAGTACTTCTACTTTTACTCAAGTACAAATCTGAGTACTTCTACTTTTACTCAAGTACAAGATCTGAGTATTTCTACTTTTACTCAAGTACAAGAAGTACTTCTCCCACCTCTGTTTATAGCACCCTAACCACAGCATTACATGTATTCTAATTTACTAATCCCGGACATTGAAAATAATTCCTGACTTTATTAAAATAGCTACTGCTTTTCCTTTTATTCTAGACTTCTAGATATTGTGCATTAAACATAGGGAGATCATGCGTTCGTTTGTGTTTCACTTCACGTCTTTTAGTCACTTAAATGACAGCAAACACTGTTTTTACACATAGAAGCTTCAGACATTCACCAGTGGGGTATTTACTGACGTATTTGATATCCTAAAACAAAATCTCAGACCTTACAATGTTTTTACCGCAGACTTCTTCCTTCTCCTAACAGGCTGATAGTGATCAACACCTACTTCTCTGCCAAGGAACTGTGCTTTGTTTCCATCCATTGTTCCTGTTTGCATGTCGAGGTAAAACAAAAGTGGTTTGTATTCATAGACAAACATCACTGCGGTGTTTGTCTAGACGCACCTAGCGGGGATCTCCACTCTACTGAGATTACCTGTATTATAATTCAAAGGATGTCTGAGAAAGAAAAATAAGCTTTCAAGAAATGTTTTTATTGTTTGAAACTATCTTGTAAAGGACTGACAGTATGTGCATCAAACACATATGTGGCCCTGATTCACATGTTTTATCGACTTTATCTAGAATCCAAAGATCTTTAGATGCGCATTTAAGACGGTTTTTCTTTCTCCAGTTGTGAGATTCATAAATATTCTGGAGGATAACAAACATAATGTGGCATTCACAACCAGCTAGTATTGTAAAAACTACAAGGAGAGCACATTTGGCTTTTGTTAAAACAGAAAGGGACACTCCTATTGTCCAATAATGTCTTCTATAACCCTCCTGTTGTCTTCGGGTCAAATTTGACCGATTTACTACTTTCATCAATCATAACTTTTTTGTTTTACATTCGATTGCATTATGGCTTTATGGGTAACACTTTACAATAAGGTACACAAAATGTGCTTAGTTACTGCTTAGTTACTGAGGAACTACTAGATAGTTAATGGTTACTTAATGAGTAGTTCCTCAGTGACTTCGATGGATGGTTAGTTAGTTACTGGTAAACAGACTGGGGGTACTGTATTAATAAATCATTAGTTAATGGTTACTTAATGAGGAGTTCCTGAGTTAACTAATGGTTAGTTACTGGTAAACAGACTGGGGGGTCTAACTGAGGAACTACTCATTAACTAACCATTAACGAATGATTCGTTAATGCAGTACCCCCAGTCTGTTTACCAGTAACTAACCATCAGTTCCTCAATCGCAGTCCCTGAGGAACTACTCATTAAGTAACCATTAACTATCTAGTAGTTCCTCAGTAACTAAGCAGTAACTAAGCACATTTTGTGTACCTTATTGTAAAGTGTTACCGCTTTATGATATCCTTCACCCATGGTGTTCCCGGTCAAAAATTACCGCCATAAAGAAAAGGAATTAGTAACCATCCGGATCAGATAAAAGACACACACACACACACACACACACACACACACACACACACACACACACACACACACACACACACACACACACACACACACACACACACACACACACACACACACACACACATACTCTAGAATCTAGATGTGTTCGCCCCTTATGTGCCCATCCCCCCATGTGAATCACACCTGGCACACACAAACACACACAAACACACACAAACACACACAAACACACACACAGAACAATTTGAAACATTTCCCGCTCTTATGTGCCCATCCCCCCACATGGATCACACATGTCACACACAATACATGTTCAGTGTCTATTCTTTGTATATTTACTGCAGTTTTTCATGTTTTCATTTTCATTCATACATACCAGTAGTCTGATACAATATTTACAGTTTGAAAGGGTGTTAAATGAAATTTGGTGATGATTAATGGTGTTTGTGTTAATGTGATAGCAGTACCGGTCAAATTTGAACGCGAACACCAAAGTAAGGGGGGGGGGGAAACGAAGACAATAGGAGGGTTAATAGCGTTCCTTTCTTTTTATGTGTCCTTCTCTTGTACAGGGACATCTAGTGGCCTAAACAGTTCTGTTCTTAAGTCCTATGATAAGATAAGACAAGATGACATAAGATAAGATAAGAAGTACTTTATTGATCCCAATTTGGTAAATGTTTGTGTTACAGCAGCATAAAGACATGGCTTTGTACAATACAAATTAAAAAGACTTCACATTTAGACTCTTTTCTTCAAATTTGTAGTTTTTAATAATTAAAAAAATCATGATTCAAAGGTGTTATTGTCATATGCACACAAGATACAGTGTAGAAATGGCAATGAAATTATTCTGACCCGAGCTCCTCCAACAATGCAACACATATAATAAAATACAAAAACAAATAATTTAGACAAGATTGAGACATTTTCTCTAGTTTTTCATATAGGACTAATACATGCTATTTTGCTAATACACTGGACATTAAATGACAGGCTTTAAAATCAATGTTGATGCTTTTCATTGACATATAACAGACTATGAATTAAACGTTTAATTTGCAGACATAATACCTCTCCAGCTGAGTCAGGGACAGCTCAGCCGCTCTCTTCTGCCTCACAACTGCTGAGGCCTGCTCCCTCTCCACAAACATACCTGTAGATAAATACACAAGAAACGGAGATGGCAAAAGTACACACATCCTTAACTCAAGTAGAAGTACAGATACTCGTGTTTAAAAATACTCTGGTAAAAGTAGAAGTACTGACTAAACTTCTTTACTCAAGTAAAAGTAAAGAGGGCTTTGAAATGTACTTCAGTAAAAAGTACCCATAACTACCAGCTGTTTTAAAGAGTACCTGACCTCCCTTTATATTAATAGAACAATAATGTCATTGTTAGCTAATGAATGTTTCCATGCTGAACAACGGCAACATGACAACGTTTTCATTGGTCCCTCTTCTTTAGAGAAGACCAGGAAATGATGGATACACGGATCGTGTTCAAATCAATAGGCACGCAATGACTCTAAATAATAATGATCACGCCACCAAACACACATTCAAACTAAAGGAACCAGCCTGTTTGGAAAATGGAAGAAGTAGAAAGTACAGGTATTTGTGTTCAACATGTAAGAAGTAGAAAGTACAGGTATTTGTGTTCAACATGTAAGAAGTAGAAAGTACAGGTATTTGTGTTCAACATGTAAGAAGTAGAAAGTACAGGTATTTGTGTTCAAAGTGTAAGAAGTAGAAAGTACAGGTATTTGGGTTCAACATGTAAGAAGTAGAAAGTACAGGTATTGGGTTCAAAATGTAAGAAGTAGAAAGTACAGGTATTTGTGTTCAACATGTAAGAAGTAGAAAGTACAGGTATTTGTGTTCAACATGTAAGAAGTAGAAAGTACAGGTATTTGTGTTCAACATGTAAGAAGTAGAAAGTACAGGTATTTGTGTTCAACATGTAAGAAGTAGAAAGTACAGGTATTTGTGTTCAACATGTAAGAAGTAGAAAGTACAGGTATTTGTGTTCAAAGTGTAAGAAGTAGAAAGTACAGGTATTTGGGTTCAACATGTAAGAAGTAGAAAGTACAGGTATTTGGGTTCAAAATGTAAGAAGTAGAAAGTACAGGTATTTGTGTTCAACATGTAAGAAGTAGAAAGTACAGGTATTTGTGTTCAACATGTAAGAAGTAGAAAGTACAGGTATTTGTGTTCAAAGTGTAAGAAGTAGAAAGTACAGGTATTTGTGTTCAAAGTGTAAGAAGTAAAAAGTACAGGTATTTGTGTTCAAAATGTAAGAAGTAGAAAGTACAGGTATTTGGGTTCAACATGTAAGAAGTAGAAAGTACAGGTATTTGTGTTCAACATGTA
Source organism: Trematomus bernacchii (assembly GCF_902827165.1). Taxonomy (NCBI): domain Eukaryota; kingdom Metazoa; phylum Chordata; class Actinopteri; order Perciformes; family Nototheniidae; genus Trematomus; species Trematomus bernacchii. The sequence continues at coordinate 391,536 of NW_022987581.1, read as the reverse complement.
AGAAGTAGAAAGTACAGGTATTTGTGTTCAACATGTAAGAAGTAGAAAGTACAGGTATTTGGGTTCAAAGTGTAAGAAGTAGAAAGTACAGGTATTTGGGTTCAAAATGTAAGAAGTAGAAAGTACAGGTATTTGTGTTCAACATGTAAGAAGTAGAAAGTACAGGTATTTGGGTTCAAAGTGTAAGAAGTAGAAAGTACAGGTATTTGTGTTCAACATGTAAGAAGTAGAAAGTACAGGTATTTGTGTTCAACATGTAAGAAGTAGAAAGTACAGGTATTTGTGTTCAAAGTGTAAGAAGTAGAAAGTACAGGTATTTGTGTTCAACATGTAAGAAGTAGAAAGTACAGGTATTTGTGTTCAACATGTAAGAAGTAGAAAGTACAGGTATTTGTGTTCAACATGTAAGAAGTAGAAAGTACAGGTATTTGTGTTCAACATGTAAGAAGTAGAAAGTACAGCTATTTGGGTTCAACATGTAAGAAGTAGAAAGTACAGCTATTTGTGTTCAACATGTAAGAAGTCAAAGTAAAAAGTCGTCAGAAAAATAAGTAGTGGAGTAAAGTACTGATACCAGAAAAATGTGCTTAAGTACAGTAACAAAGTATTTGTACTCCACTACTTCCCACTTCTGACAAGAAATCTCAAGATATTTGCAAGTGTGGGAATGGTGTAGTTCAGTATTGATCTTTAACTCAAAGTGACTCAAATATATGACATATTATTGTAAAATTGATGAAACAGTGAAAAAATAATATTGCTGAGTCATGATCTCACCCTCCGGAGCAGGGCTGTCAGCAGGCTGGGAACCCGTGGAGGCGTCAGACAAACATGAGGGAAATATATCAGTACTAATGTATATATTTCATTCATTTTATTATTTTGAATCGTATTGAATTGAAAAAGTTATTACATGCCAGTTAAAAATAAAAAAGCTTGTTAGCCATAGTAAAGTGTGTAGTGTATTATATTGAAAAATGTCATATCAAATTATGGTATAGTATGTTTAAATGTATTGGAAAAATGTATCATATAGCATGTCAAAATATCAGGAAAATGTCATTATGAAAAAAACATAATTGTTGTTGTGTAATGTCAAAAATCTTTTTAACCCTCCTATTGTCTTCGTTTCCCCCCCCCCCCCCCCCCCTTACTTTGGTGTTCGCGGTCAAATTTGACCGGTCCGGGATTGGTTGGGGAATCATATATCACCCACCCACCAAATGATCAGATACACACCTCCATACTCAAAATATGTACGCAAACAAACATTTAAATTATATTTTCTGCACAAATGCACGCAGAAATAAACTTTGTCTTTCTTTTTGGCCTTTCAGGGCTTCCGTAGGTAACTAATACTATAGCCACTGGATTTGTCTTTCTATTAAAAATAGTAACATCAATTACAAATTGTAACATATCTTTTGGCTGCTAATGAATCAGACTGTCATTGAATCATTGCTTGCATCTGCTTCATCTCAAAATGGAAGTTTTATGATATGAAGTTGATACAAAAACAAGTAAAAAAAACAATAATAAATGCATAAAACACTAAAAAGTGACGCAGAATGATGTAAAATCACCAGACTTCTTGCAGCATGCGATACAAACCTTGAATGAAATGAGAGGAATGCAGTGCAGCTGTGATCCTGCAGAGGTCAGAGTTTCACATTCAGGTCACAAAGTGCAGAGGAAAGCATGTGAACTAAAGAGGGGGAAAACCACCTTCCCACATTATGTAACATGATTTTAAACTCCAGGCTATTCCCCGATTTTCCTACAGAAATAAAGCGGCATTTAAAAACGGCGTGTTTGAACATTTGTGGAAAGGGTAATTTGAAATGAGGGAAGATATTTTTTACCAACAACAAGAGGGTGGTTTGCCAATAAAGTGTCAGAAAGGTTTACACAGTGGAAGCAGAACATGTTAATTAAAACAGAACTAGAGCTGTGTCTTTGTAATCTTTGCCCTTTTTTAATAACATCTCATCATGTTGCATGTTAGTAGTTAATAGGAAAATGGATGCTATTGTTAATGCTCAATGCAGTCTAATGTCTATGAGTTTTTTAGTTTCACCGTTTGCTCACAGAACTTCTTAAATGGCCTAATTTTACAATACAAATTTAAAAAAAAAGTATATATTTTTATCTTAACAAGTCTAGAAGTAAACTAGATAAATACAATAAATATGAGGTTTATTGCCATGTAGGTTAACACAAAAAATGAGCTTTCATTGGTGTATATGGTGCATACATAAGGACGATTTAGGTTATGAAAAAAAGAACAAATAGATCTATTTTAACAGCTATTTTTAAAACAATATTACATTTAAAAAAATATTAAGAGAAATACAAATGTTATAGTACATCATGCAAGAACAAGTATATCTAATAATGTCATGATTATCAATCTGATCAGCTCATTTTCAGACAGGTTTTTATATAAATGGATCAGGACAAAAAGAGAGAGAATCTTTGTTCCTGAAACTTTCAGAGTCTCTTTACACAGAGGGGACACATGTTGATGAAGAAGAGACATGAAGAAGAGGGGACACATGTTGATGTAGAAGAGACATGAAGAAGAGGGGACACATGTTGATGTAGAAGAGACATGAAGAAGAGGGGACACATGTTGATGTAGAAGAGACATGAAGAAGAGGGGACACATGTTGATGTAGAAGAGACATGAAGAAGAGGGGACACATGTTGATGTAGAAGAGACATGAAGAAGAGGGGACACATGTTGATGTAGAAGAGACATGAAGAAGAGGGGACACATGCTGATGTAGAAGAGACATGAAGAAGAGGGGACACATGTTGATGTAGAAGAGACATGAAGAAGAGGGGACACATGTTGATGTAGAAGAGACATGAAGAAGAGGGGACACATGTTGATGTAGAAGAGACATGAAGAAGAGGGGACACATGCTGATGTAGAAGAGACATGAAGAAGAGGGGACACATGTTGATGTAGAAGAGACATGGAGAAGAGGGGACACATGTTGATGTAGAAGAGACATGAAGAAGAGGGGACACATGTTGATGTAGAAGAGACATGAAGAAGAGGGGACACATGTTGATGTAGAAGAGACATGAAGAAGAGGGGACACATGTTGATGTAGAAGAGACATGAAGAAGAGGGGACACATGTTGATGTAGAAGAGACATGAAGAAGAGGGGACACATGTTGATGTAGAAGAGACATGAAGAAGAGGGGACACATGTTGATGTAGAAGAGACATGACAAAGTGGATTTTTGCATAATAGGTGACCTTTGACTTTTATCAACACTATTCTAGGTCCACCCTTTAACACACATCAAGTTTTGAAAATAGCTAATTTCATCTGAAATGTCACAGTAATTGGAGCAAATGTGTTCACTCTCTCATGTGGCAAAGAAATCACTTTAACAAGATTAAGTAAATTAGATTTTATTTGTTTATTTCAAAGCAATGGAGATACTCACTGACAGCAGTGCTGGATAAATAAGGATAATGTGAGAAACAGTTAGTGCATAGCGAGCGACACACTTCCTCCGTGCGCTTCACATAAAGCTCTTAAATGCTGTGAAGGTGTGATAATAGTGGATACAAACTATCCTGAGATTACACAAAGGATTTCTACACGTGTGTAATGATGGGATATTTAGAAGAGGCCACAAAAACAACCACATCAATTACATAAAAGTTGTGATTCGGGGATCGAAGGCACGCCGTTCATCCTCAGACTGTTTGATGGTGATTCTGCAGGATTTCTGTTCAGTGTCTCCGCGCCCCGGCTGGTGACTGAGGCACGTTTCGGGCTGCAAAGTACCTAAAATAATAATAATAAAGCTTTATTTATATAGCACTTTTCATACAACACATGCAGCTCAAAGTGCTTTACAAAATGACACATCACAAGTTAAAAATAAACAAGAAATTCCCCTCAGATTATTTGTTAAGAACTTTACAGACCTGTACATGCAGCAAAATATAACATTTGATCAGGTTGATAGACACAAGGAGGTAAAAGGTATGATAATACAAATAAAATAAAATAAATAATGGTTTCTCTCTGACAGATAAGACACAAGACAACTGAGTCGATGCAACAATATAAAACCCCATAAAACAAAGTGAACATATAGGTACAACAGAAAAAGAAAAAAAAGACAATAGTAATAAAAAAGCCATAATTCTAATAAAGGTTAAATGATTAAAATGTAAAAAAAATCACACAGATTAATACAATTAAAGATAAAATAAACAGAGATGGGAAGTAGTGGAGTACAACTACTTTGTTACTGTACTTAAGTACATTTTTCTGGTATCAGTACTTTACTCCACTACTTATTTTTCTGACCACTTTTTACTTTCACTTCTTACATGTTGAACCCAAATACCTGTACTTTCTACTTCTTACATGTTGAACTCAAATACCTGTACTTTCTACTTCTTACATGTTGAACCCAAATACCTGTACTTTCTACTTCTTACATGTTGAACTCAAATACCTGTACTTTCTACTTCTTACATTTTGAACCCAAATACCTGTACTTTCTACTTCTTACATGTTGAACTCAAATACCTGTACTTTCTACTTCTTACATGTTGAACACAAATACCTGTACTTTCTACTTCTTACATGTTGAACTCAAATACCTGTACTTTCTACTTCTTACATGTTGAACTCAAATACCTGTACTTTCTACTTCTTACATGTTGAACACAAATACCTGTACTTTCTACTTCTTACATGTTGAACACAAATACCTGTACTTTCTACTTCTCTCATTTTCCAAACAGGCTGGTTCCTTTAGTTTGAATGTGTGTTTGGTGGCGTGATCATTATTATTTAGAGTCATTGCGTGCCTATTGATTTGAACACGATCCGTGTATCCATCATTTCCTGGTCTTCTCTAAAGAAGAGGGACCAATGAAAACGTTGTCATGTTGCCGTTGTTCAGCATGGAAACATTCATTAGCTAACAATGACATTATTGTTCTATTAATATAAAGGGAGGTCAGGTACTCTTTAAAACAGCTGGTAGTTATGGGTACTTTTTACTGAAGTACATTTCAAAGCCCTCTTTACTTTTACTTGAGTAAAGAAGTTTAGTCAGTACTTCTACTTTAACCAGAGTATTTTTAAACACGAGTATCTGTACTTCTAAAGGATGTGTTTACTTTTGCCATTTCTGAAAATCAAAGATAACAATACAATGATATGCAGTTAAGTAATTAAAATAAGAAGTGAACCTCTGGTAGGCCTGCTGGGAGCCGTGTGTGTAGGCGTAGTAACGACACGGAGAATAATCCTCGCAGGTCTCTGCACGCCTCTCGGCCGGAGACTTTACCTTCCTGAGAGGGGGAGAAAACACTCAGAGATCAGTGAGAGGAGCCATAATACAGGGTACAAGTACTCAGTTACAAGTCAAAGGTCACGTAATATGCAAAATGCACTTTTTTATGTCTTTCATACATAAATATGTGTCCCCGGTGTGTCAGGGGACTCACAAAGTGACAGAAAACAAAACCCTCTCTCTTCTCCTCCCTACCCTCTAAAAATGGGGGTTCAACGGAGCTGATCCAGATTTGCTGCGGTCTTGACGTCCTTACTAAAATGTGGGCTGGCTTTACATTGAACACCTGGCAACTATCCGCCCACGTCCCAACCTATCCTCCATATATACAGTCGTCTAGCTGAATCCCCTCCCTCAGCTGTGTGTCTGTGTATTCAGCAGGATGTCTGCGAGAGGGACTAACGGCCCGTCCACACAGCGGCTTTGGAAGCTTCTTCCAACGCTTCTGCCCATTCACTTTGAATGGGGTGACGTCACTTTTCGCCGAACTGCATTGTGGGAAGCAGAGCGGAGCTTTCCTGGCGTTTCAGGCTGCAAAAGTTGAGCAATGTTCAACTTTTGAAGCTTCTGAAGCTTTCGGTGGAAGCGTCAGCCAATCAAATCATATGCCAGTACAAGCTCTAGCCAATCAAACCGCTGCTTGTGTGTCAGGGGCGGGAGATTAATGTGATTGGTTGTTGGTCGAGCTTCAGACACGCCCGCCGGCAAGCTTTTTCCAAAGCCGCTGTGTGGACGGGCCGTTAGAGTAAAGTGGTTATATATAATACTTACAATGGCACTGTTCTAGCGGTAAACACTGAATAAAGAACACGTCAAGCTATGTGCTGTATCAGAAACAATGTGCAACGTGTTTTGGACGTAATATGGTCTGTGTTTACATTAGCAAGCATGCTAACACTCAGAGCTAACCTGTACTGGAGAGAATATGCGTAAAGAAATCGGATATAAAAGCTACTGTCCGAGAGAAAAAGCGTTTGAGCTCCATACTGTTAAAGAAATAATCCTTGAACATAATAGCCTTCTCTTCTCAGCGCTCACTGCTTGCATGCGGACACTACAAAGGGGCGTGGCCAGCAGCAGCTCAGTAACATTTAAAGCTACGGACCCAGAATCAGCACTTTCGTAACATGGCTGAAATAGAGGGGTATGAGGCATGGCTACGATGGGTGATCTGTTTTGTATTTTGAGCTAAACACGTCAGAGACATGTTTTGTATAGATATGGCCCTATAATATATTGTTCAAATATAGCATAATAGGTGACCTTTAAAGTAATACAAAAGTATTCTTCAAGCTCGCTTCTTTTTGTTGGACTGCTTTCCGTTCTATACCTTAATTGTAATATAATATACTACTTAGAAATAGAAAAGAGACAGTTAAAGGGAAGGATGGTGAGAAGAAGGAGGAGGGTTGTAATCTGAAACAGCTTCATTCTTGGTGCCTTTCTTCTCCAAGTTGTGCATTCTCACACATGTAGAAGTTTAATAGTCTAATTAGGTTTTCCCTTAATGGCCGACCATAATGTGTGCCTGTCTCTGCGGGTGTGTGGTTTCACACGAGTTAAATCTGAAGGCTGGTGTGCTGTGGTTGTGTCTTATACCTCACAAAGTTGTAATAGGTGCTCCCTCTCGGTGGGTTGTATGCGTTCCCCTGCTGCGGCGTGATGAACGAGTTGGCTTGGTTCGGAGGCACAAACACATCTGGAACCACAAATGTTTACTCGACAAAGCATCCTTGTTTTAATCAGGTAAGGCATGCCCGCCGTGCAACTGATGTTAGTGAGGAAAGACACGACAGGTGGATATTAAGTATTAAAGGGGCCATATTCTGCTTATTTTCAGGTTCATATCAGTATGCTGCCCGAAATAAGGTCTGTGGTTAACACAAGCTGAGGAGATTTTCAGGTTTTGTTCTACGACATAAAATCATCAGTAAATACCCTACTGGTAAACTTTCTAAGCTTTTACGTGTTTAAAAAAACAGCGGTTGCTAACAAGCGTTTAAATGAGACGACTAAACGTCATCACGCCCAACATTAGCCGCCTTTAGCTTAGCGGTGGTGACGTGAAATCATGTGACCGTGCTGTAGTTCCTTTATAGCCCAACATTAGCCGCCTTTAGCTTAGCGGTGGTGACGTGAAGTCATGTGACCGTGCTGTAGTTCCTTTATAGCCCAACATTAGCCGCCTTTAGCTTAGCGGTGGTGACGTGAAGTCATGTGACCGTGCTGTAGTTCCTTTATAGCCCAACATTAGCCACCTTTAGCTTAGCGGTGGTGACGTGAAGTCATGTGACCGTGCTGTAGTTCCTTTATAGCACAACATTAGCCCCCTTTAGCTTAGCGGTGGTGGCGTGAAGTCATGTGACCGTGCTGTAGTTCCTTTATAGCCCAACATTAGCCCCCTTTAGCTTAGCGGTGGTGACGTGAAGTCATGTGACCGTGCTGTAGTTCCTTTATAGCCTAACGTTAGCTTTTTACTTTTGACAGTTGCTATTATTATTTGATAAAAGTTGTGTCATAGTATCATAGACGTGTGTTTGCCAAATATATAGATTCTGGAATATTCTGAAAGCCAATGAAAAAATCCCATTGACTTTTTGTTGAACGAGCAAATATGTTTTGTAATACAAGCTTTCAGAATAGATAATAATAACGATGATAATATAAACAGATTAGGCATAATTAGGCACGCTACTTTGTGTTGAATTTAAAACAAAAGTTAGTCACATAAAAAACATAAACGTCTAATCTTCGGGTGTTTTCTGGAAATACACATGTCATGCAAGCTTAATACTCTCAAAATTCATTAGTGGTTGAAACAAACCTGTTGTGTCTCACCTGAAAAACTAAGATATACAGTAGAGCAGGCGGTGAAGTATTTTTTGCATGCATGTTTTTCCATGAACAGACAGACAACATTTAATCACCTTCAACGGATTCTGATTCTGTGCTCTCATGAGAGTCTACGGGAAAAACATGGAATGAGGTTAAGCATAATGATGAATGAATGCTGAATGATGATCAATGGGATTTTTTTTTTATGTTATGAATGATGGAAAAATGAAGGTATTTGGGGGGGGGGGGGGGGGGGGGGGAAGAGCCTGTACCATAGCAGACGCAGAAAGAAACCACAGCAAAAACTGCGAGAAACTGGAGAAGGCTCTTCATCCTGAGACCTGCTGGAAACGAGAACAAAGAGGTGTTTCAGTGGGGCGTCGTTAGATAGGAAAAGAAGGAGAAATAACAGAGAAAGTAACAGAAAATGTGGGTAAACGGTGAAGAACCACAGATGTGTGAAAGTGGCAACGTTTCTAAATCTGTGCTTGAGGTTTTGTGCATACGACCGGCACGTATACATCAATACATGCTGGCAATTTGATGCAGACTTTACATGGCAAACACCAGAGTTATATATATGTATAATAACAGATGTGCATGGATATGAAAAAGGGCTTTATAGAGCACCAATGCACACACTCCTGCAACAGCTGGAGCTTGGTTTGTAGGCTACTGCCAAGAAAATGTTAGCTTAAAGTGGACCTATCATGCTATATTTTAATAATATAGTGTAGGACCATACCTATATAAGGCATATTCATACTTTTTTTTTTTCAAAATACCAAACAGATCATGCATTTTAGCCATGCCTCATTTCGCTCAATTTACACTTTTTTATCCCTGTTTTTGTAAGGGCAGATTCTGTGAGAACAGCACCATCTACTGGCCTGGCATATGTACTACAGCGTCTCCAGCGCTTTCGAACGGCAATGGCCGTGGCTGTCTCCTCCTGATTGGTGGAGTTGGCCCAATAGCCGTAGCGCCTCCGTCCTGACGTCAGGACAGTGGCGTTAATATTTAAAGAGTACCTGACCTCCCTTTATATTAATAGAACAATAATGTCATTGTTAGCTAATGAATGTTTCCATGCTGAACAACGGCAACATGACAACGTTTTCATTGGTCCCTCTTCTTTAGAGAAGACCAGGAAATGATGGATACACGGATCGTGTTCAAATCAATAGGCACGCAATGACTCTAAATAATAATGATCACGCCACCAAACACACATTCAAACGTAAGTATTGCTACAAGTCACATTTGATATGGAGCGGACGTTCAACATTACTCAATTAATCCCACTATCAGTCAGAAAATGTGTCTGAAATGGACCAAGCTGCATAATAAGTACTTTTACTTTTGGTACTTTAAAGGGGACCTATCATGCAAAATGCACTTTTGTACGTCTTTTATACATGAATATGTGTCCCCGGTGTTCCAGGGAACTCACCAAGTGTCAGAAAACACAACCCTCTCTATTTTCCTCCATACCCAAATCTCTAAAAAAGGGGCTGCAACGGATCTGATAAAAACTGATCCAGATTTGAACACCGTCCTGACGTCAGGACGGTGTTCAAATCTGGATCAGTTTTTATCAGATCCGTTGCAGCCCCTTTTTTAGAGATTTGGGTATGGAGGAAAATAGAGAGGGTTGTGTTTTCTGACACTTGGTGAGTTCCCTGGAACACCGGGGACACATATTCATGTATAAAAGGCGTACCAAAGTGCATTTTGCATGATAGGTCCCCTTTAAATGTGAACTACGCTCATTATGTAACTCCTATATGCTTTTTCATTGGTCGATGTTATGTAACACAGGTAAGGTTTGAAGGTTATTTAGTGCTTACAAGCGTTAACACACAAACAATTAAATATTAAATATTAATGCATATAAAAATTACAATAATAATACAAATTAAAATGTTAAAATTAAATAGAAATATAAGCATTAACACACAATAAAATAAGTGACATTGTGACTTCAGATGACGAGTGCAAAAAATCCCAAAAGTAGGTTTCTACATTTAGTTTAAAAAATAAAATACAATGAAATGTTTTAAAAATATATTAAAATGGTATTAAAATAAAAGCATTAACACACAATAAAATGAATACAAATGGAAATAAAATGAATAAAAGAGAAAGAAGGTTGTTTAAAATCAGCACTGTGAATTCAGATTCAATTGAGTTAAATTGAGTTTAAATTACATTTTTAGGAGCTCCAAATGTAATCTCTACATCGCAAAATGTGTTCTTCTCTGGTTTCTGGGCTTAAGAGAGAGCAGCTGATGTTTACAAATATTAATTAAACTCTCCAATAACATATTGCAGTTGTTCATTTATGAAGGATTGGCTGTTATGCAGGGAAACAACTTCATCATTTTTTACGAGGCAGGTTTTTTACACATCTGCACTCTATCACATGCAAAACTGACAGTAAGGTGTTTGACATCTGTACAAACAGTTATAACAGATGTGTTTAGCAGACCAACACACACACACCAAACACACACACACACACACACACACACACACACACACACACACGGGTATTCACATGTCTGCACGGCAAAAAAAGCTTTCATACCAATCTTCTGTTTGTGGGATTTGGAAGGGATTCTGTTTCAGCAGCAGCCCTCCTTTTTGCCATCAATAGCAGCTTTCATTACTTATAAACACTTGCCAACACACACACACACACACACACACACACACACACACACACACACACACACACACACACACACACACACACACACACACACACACACACACACACACACACACACACACACACACAGGCATATCTTGGCTTGCAGACTCACAATGGGCACAGAAACAGAGACACAGAGTTCACAGAGACTGGCAGAAAACATCTAGACGTGTGTGTGTGTGTGTGTGTATGTGTGTGTGTGTGTGTGTGTGTGTGTGTGTGTGTGTGTGTGTGTGTGTGTGTGTGTGTGTGTGTGTGTGTGTGTGTGTGTGTGTGTGTGTGTGTGTGTGTGTGTGTGTGTGTGTGTGTGTGTGTGTGTGTGTGTGTGTGTAGTGCTGACCTAAGTGTCTGCAGAGGTTTTTATGCCTGTCTGAGTCTTAGTAGGGGTCCTGGTGGGGTTTGATTCCCTGCAGGCAGAATGTGCCCACCTCAATGGAAAAAGCCACAGACATGATGCTGGCACGCAGAACACCCTGAGGCTGCATATTTAAACTTATTGTTTTTATGAGTTGTATAATGTGCACATTTGTACTTTAACTCTTTAGTTTTATACAAATATATATATTTTTTTTAATTGTATCTTCTTATGTTCATATAATAATTTTTATTTAATTTTGTATTGAAAATAAGTATTTTCTTTTTTATTTCAAATGTTACTTTAACTTCTTACATTTATGCAAATATGTTTTTTATACATTTCTCATTGCACACTTTCCTTTAAACGTATGTTATATTTTTCTCTATCTGAATTTGATTCTGATTTTAGTACTTTTCACAAATTAAAATTAGTACTTTAGGCCTGATTTAGTTTGAGGATTGCATGTTGCAGCAATAAATAAGAAAACATGAATGAAATGAATCAGGTAAATCATAAAATGAGTCCTCTACCTTTCCCCTGCATTAAGAATACTGGCTTGAATGTACTCACCGTTAAAGATAATTATGTAGTCTTGGAAAAGTCTCCCTCTGTGTATTTTCTCCCCAGGAATATTCCCTAATTCCTCACAGCAACTCGTTTTATACTCACCTCTCTTACCCCCCCCCGTCTTCATTTCTCCCCACCTCCCCCTTTAGCCCTCGCCCTCTTTCCTGCCCTCTCATACTATCAGAGTATTAGCTCACTCTCTCCCCGACTCCCACGCCTTCAAAGGGGGAGGCAGAAAAACAAGCGAGGGGTAAACAGGGAGACAGAGTTGAGGGTGAGGGGAGGTTTTATAACAGGTACCTGAAGATATTCACTGCTGTTTGCCATGATATGAAAGACCCTCCACACTGAATCCACCCTCTGGCCCACATGTGTGACTCTGACACAGATGAACACATGAGTTAGTAGATGTTCACAAAGCAGAGTGAACACAAGTTAAAGAGACGGTTCATCATAAAAGTTAAAATACATATTTATCTCTTACCAGTCAGGGAGAACCGAGACGAAAGCGACGTAGGTAGAAAGCAACAAGGCGTTTTGTGCTCATACAACCTTGATATGTTTAAAACATCAGCATTTACAGCAGATCAGAACCCGGAAATATCGCATGCTTATGTCATACGTTTGAGAAGTTATACATGAGCAGAGATGGCAAAAGTACACACATCCTTTACTCTAGTAGAAGTACAGATACTTGTGTAAACTCTGGTGAAAGTAGAAGTACAGATACTTGTGTAAACTCTGGTGAAAGTAGAAGTACTGACTAAACTTCTTTACTCAAGTAAAAGTAAAGAGGGCTTTGAAATGTACTTCAGTAAAAAGTACCCATAACTAGCAGCTGTTTTAAAGAGTACCTGACCTCCCTTTATATTAATAGAACAATAATGTCATTGTTAGCTAATGAATGTTTCCATGCTGAACAACGGCAACATGACAACGTTTTCATTGGTCCCTCTTCTTTAGAGAAGACCAGGAAATGATGGATACACGGATCGTGTTCAAATCAATAGGCACGCAATGACTCTAAATAATAATGATCACGCCACCAAACACACATTCAAACTAAAGGAACCAGCCTGTTTGGGAAATGTAAGAAGTAGAAAGTACAGGTATTTGGGTTCAACATGTAAGAAGTAGAAAGTACAGGTATTTGGGTTCAACATGTAAGAAGTAGAAAGTACAGGTATTTGGGTTCAAAATGTAAGAAGTAGAAAGTACAGGTATTTGGGTTCAACATGTAAGAAGTAGAAAGTACAGGTATTTGTGTTCAAAATGTAAGAAGTAGAAAGTACAGGTATTTGTGTTCAAAATGTAAGAAGTAGAAAGTACAGGTATTTGTGTTCAAAATGTAAGAAGTAGAAAGTACAGGTATTTGTGTTCACAATGTAAGAAGTAGAAAGTACAGGTATTTGTGTTCAACATGTAAGAAGTAGAAAGTACAGGTATTTGTGTTCAACATGTAAGAAGTAGAAAGTACAGGTATTTGTGTTCAACATGTAAGAAGTAGAAAGTACAGGTATTTGTGTTCACAATGTAAGAAGTAGAAAGTACAGGTATTTGTGTTCAACATGTAAGAAGTAGAAAGTACAGGTATTTGTGTTCAAAATGTAAGAAGTAGAAAGTACAGGTATTTGTGTTCAAAATGTAAGAAGTAGAAAGTACAGGTACTTGGGTTCAAAATGTAAGAAGTAGAAAGTACAGGTATTTGTGTTCAACATGTAAGAAGTAGAAAGTACAGGTATTTGTGTTCACAATGTAAGAAGTAGAAAGTACAGGTATTTGGGTTCAACATGTAAGAAGTAGAAAGTACAGGTATTTGTGTTCAAAATGTAAGAAGTAGAAAGTTCAGGTATTTGTGTTCAAAATGTAAGAAGTAGAAAGTACAGGTATTTGGGTTCAACATGTAAGAAGTAGAAAGTACAGGTATTTGTGTTCAAAATGTAAGAAGTAGAAAGTACAGGTATTTGTGTTCACAATGTAAGAAGTAGAAAGTACAGGTATTTGTGTTCACAATGTAAGAAGTAGAAAGTACAGGTATTTGTGTTCAAAATGTAAGAAGTAGAAAGTACAGGTATTTGTGTTCAAAATGTAAGAAGTAGAAAGTACAGGTATTTGTGTTCAAAATGTAAGAAGTAGAAAGTACAGGTATTTGTGTTCAACATGTAAGAAGTAGAAAGTACAGGTATTTGTCTTCAAAATGTAAGAAGTAGAAAGTACAGGTATTTGTGTTCAAAATGTAAGAAGTAGAAAGTACAGGTATTTGGGTTAAAAATGTAAGAAGTAGAAAGTACAGGTATTTGTGTTCAAAATGTAAGAAGTCAAAGTAAAAAGTCTTCAGAAAAATAAGTAGTGGTACCAGAAAAATGCACTTGTACTCCATTACTTCCCACCTCTGTACATACGAGGCTATTTTTGATCAGGGGAAGTCAATTCACTAACGAAAAGTGCTTTTTTTTTACATTTTTCATGTAAAGTTTGTTATTTCATATTTAGGGTCACTTGACAGACTAATTAGGACTTTAATACATCTAGATACTTTGCCATGTCAAATTTTAACTGTCTGTCAGGACGATAGTAAAAGTTATTTATTTCCCGTTGCATGCGGGCACAAGTTACAAGGTTTTATACAACATGTATGTCATGTTATACCGACAGAATGTACCAAGAAAGAGGGTAAGAATGGCTACAAACCGTATCACCACGCAAAGGATGATAAGAGGCTTGTGATTTAAACATTAATGACGTCTTTCGCGGCTAAGCTTGAACATTAGCTAGCTGAGCAGACGCAAGGTTTGCAAACCTTGTCCCAGTTCATAAGAAAGCATGCATCTATTCATTGATGAGAAGTTTGTGATTTCACAAGATAAAAACGTAAATTCTGTCCTCCTGAGCAGTTACTAAAGAAGTAGATGAACGCTTCATTATTTGCACTGATACGGTGGGTGTAGTTCGGTTAAAGAAAATAGTTCCTGTATGAAACCTGGAGATTATCTCAAATACCTGGGTCATGATTTCTTGAAACTTACATTGATTTGAAGTGTTTTTTTTGGCCTTTTTAAACACCATTATACAGAAGTCAGACATTTCTGAACTCTGCACACCAAAACAATCCAGATCAAGTTAGAAGTTTTTAGTACACATAAAATGACACTGCATAACAAACCTCATGGTGTATATCTGAGAGTTATGTAACACCACATCACATTTGGCTCAGGTGGAGTTTCTGTGAATAGCTGTGTGGAAGCAGACCCTCGCCAACAGTAAACAAACCGGAATAAGATCGTGGGATATGCCAGGAATCAGCAGACAGACGGATAAACATCGAGACATGAAGATCAGATAAACCCCGGCCGACAGATAAGACTGAGAGGGGGGAATTCAGGATTTCAGAAAGAGAGAAAGCACATGTTGTTGCATGTTTTTTACGCTGAGGCGGCAGTGATGTGGTCTTATTAGGCTGTAAAGTGAAAAACCACTGAGCAGCGGTTTGGTCCTCTGGTGCAGATATTAAATGTCCAATTTCCTCGAGCAGATACCAACACAAAGGAGGGAAAGAAACATAAACAAGGGTATGCTTTTTTGTTTAGATTTTTAAAGACTTTTCTTAAGCTTGTTTCTAAACTTAGACACAGGCAAGAGGAAAAGGGTGAATGAGAAAAATGCGGAGTGGGTGATTGCATGGAAAGACAGAGTCGAGTAGATATTATTCACCCGTCTCCTCCCAATTTCCTCACTTGTTTGTGAACTCTCTTAAGTCGTTTTTCTGTTGTCCTCATGTCCTCTCTTTACCTCCTTTCCAGTTTGCCTCTGATGCAGTAAACACTTCTGCTTCACTAACTCCGCTTTTAAACGTTTGCCTCATTTGGGCTATTATTGGTACATGCATATTGGCATTTTGGCAAGGGTGTAGAGTGATTATTTCTCAAATGTTGTCGGTGGAACCTCCCATATTGAGTCTATAATAAAACGGTTAGCCCAAATACTTAAATCCTTAAGGGGAATTCCACATTTAAACCCATTGCAACCACTTTGACACTGCCGTCATCACAGCATAACATCAAGGCTTCTAAAACAAAAAAATGCGTTTTCTATATTTTTAATCACGTTTTTTTTCAGTCTGGGACTTTTATGCATTTTTGTGCCACTCAGATTGAAAAAATAGACCACCTATTTTCCTAATTTCATCCTTTTAAAAGTGATTTTGTTTTCACATGATGCCACTGTTTTTATGAATTCTTTTTATGGTGTTTTTTCTATTTTTAACAGTCCAGGATTTGGGTGTCGAATAAGTTTTTTAATTCATTAACGTTTAATTTAGTTTTGACCTTAGAGGACAAAAATGTTCCCTCTCTAAAAGTGCAAAAATACTTAAAACAATTATTTATTTTCCATGTTCATAAGTCCTAATCATCACTACCTTCTATCCATTTATTATTATAAAAATTGTAAAATATACAATTTGAATGTCTTATACCTTTCATAAAAACAGAAGCATAATGTAAACAAACAGGCACGGAAAGGGTTAAACTTCTGAAGATGAATGAATATTTGGCAGCTATGTTCAGAAATGTGACTCAGGGAAAGTGGATCATAATATTTATATAATAACTTTATGGCTGTTTTTTTCACCCAGACACTTTTATCCTCAGGTGACCTTCTTCGGAAGACCGGTTAGTTTCGGTGCAACCAAACTCTTGAGAAATGTTATGAATACATGGAAGAGCGCCAAAATCTTCTTTTTTTTATGAGCACAGAAGAGCGCCAGAAGCCCAGATAACTGATAAATGAAAAACAGAGGGAAGTGGGAAACAGGACGGGGAACGCCCTGAGCATGAGAGGAATAACAGAAAGCACCTGTTCAGCACATGGTCAATACAGGAGCTGGTGCTGATAAAAGGACATTTAAAGGGGACCTATCATGCAAAATGCACTTTTTGATGTCTTTTATACATAAATATGTCTTTTATACATAAATATGTGTCCCCGGTTCTCACGCAGCGTCAGAAAATAAAACCCTCTCTCTTTTCCTCCGTACCCAAATCTCTAAAAACGGGGCTACCACGGAGCTGATCCAGATTTGCGTCCGATATGACGTAATATCGGAAATGTGGACCCACGGCCCAATGCAGAAACAATGCCCGACTGTTTTGGACGTAATATGGTCAGTGTTTACATTAGCATTGCTAACACTCAGAGCTAACCTGTACTGGAGAGCATGTGTGTGAAGAAGCAGGAAATAAAAAGGAACTCACCTTGTGGTATAACCGGCAAGAGAGAAAGCCTTTGAGCTCCATACTGTTTCAGAAATAATCCTTGATAATCCATGATGTGGCGTTTCATCACGGCAGTATTTAGTTTAGACAGTAGCTGCCGGGTCCCGCATGAGATCAGCCCCCACCTTTTTTGTTATCAACTTTTTTTAAGCTTTATACCCCAAATCAGCACTTTTGAAACAGGAAGTGAAATAGAGGGATATGAGGCATGGCTAGAATGGGTGATCTGTTTGGTATTTTGAGCAAAACACTTCATAGACATGTTTTTTATATTCTTATATCTGAGACCTATGCTATTGCCTAAAAATAGCATGATAGGTCCACTTTAAGAAAGGCAGGTAGGAGGGAACAACATGACTATGGAGGGTAAAAAAAATGCAGATTCAGACTTTATAAAGTGTAGCAGGAATAAGTCCTCAGACCCGGGTAAGAGGAGTTAAGTTTCTAAACTGAAGCAGGTGTTGATCAATATCGGCTCGTTAAGAGAAGGAAGAAGTCAGCAGTACACAACTTTAAAATAGAGAGGTGCAGGAATGAGTCCGGAAACCGGCTAACGAGATAGCATTTTACCACTTCCCTTTCCCTCATCTGGAAGTCAATGGTCTTTTGAATGTGTTTTTGGTTAGATGCTTTAAATAAGGTATGTGGTTACAAGCTTAAGAGTTTTTGTTTTTTTTCAACGTTTTGAATGGCTGAAGCTTCTTTGAGTCTTAAAAATGGTGGTTGTTAACATGTGACTAAACATCATCACGCCAAACATTAGCCGCCTTTAGCTTAGGCATTAAAAAATATCATCTGTGGAAGCCGTAGTACTGTAAAAAGCACGACCAATCATTTTAGCCGACCCGGCTAAAATAACTGGATGGCCTACCTGCCTGTCAGCCTTCCATCTGTGCACAAACGTATCCCGTGCCCTCATTGGTCATGTGCGCGTTTGTGTGTGTTGGAGGAGGGGCAGATTTTTTCCGGCTGTGTATTTTCAAATTCTAGCGATCTCGAGCTGGTTTCTCCAAAATTACCTCCCCCACCTTTAATATGTGGAGATTATCCTGCTTTATAAACGGGTGTTTTCTACAGATGTTATTTTCCTGCAATAATCCAAAATCCAATGGAAAAGTCCCATTGCGCCGATGCAATACCAACTTCAGGGTGGGTCTACACAAAATGACATCATCAATGCACCACTCTATTACGCCTAAAAATCATCATAGCAAGAGTCTGTTAAATAAGTGCAGGATATGGAAGGAAATAATGAGCCTTTGGCGGGAGAATGAAAATGAGTGTTGGAAAGTACCAGCATTTCATAAAGAGGCCATGACCACCAACGTGTAAACTATCTGAATAATGTCTGCAATAACATATTTTCTAACCTGTGTGGGCTGCTGTTTCCGTCAGTGGTGGAGCAGGTGTACCTGAACCAGGACAAATACAGACAAACGTCCCATAACAACAACTCCCAAATAAAGTTGACCCATTTTAAAACACTATTTTTATGTCTCATTTCCGCTGTGATTCACTTTTTAGGAACTCTACTGTAAGGAGTGAGTGAGTTAGACAGAAAACACCATGTGAGTGAGGTGAGTTTGGTCAGACATTACTCAGAAGTGTCCTCCTTCTCTCAGCCTCTGATGGCCCTGTTGTCCTGCGGCTGTGAATTTTACCATATGAATGTCAACATGTCATCCTGCAGATTGATGCTGGTTGAAAACGCTGGCATCCTGCAGGACAAATGGACTGTTTTCTTTCTTTGTTTGGTATTGACTGATTTGATCCAAATGTGTGTGATTTGCACGTGAACATGGAGATAATTAAGTTGTGTTTTCTGGTGGGTTTTTTGTTTGCTTGTCAACAAGATCATGGAAAAACTGATGGCCCAGTTTTCATTAAATGTGGTGCAAGGGTGCAACCCCAACCAAAGTAGAACCAATTCATTTTGGGAGCACATCCGAATCACGATGTCGATAAACAACTTGTTTTTCATCTAATGCAAACCGCCTTGGCAAAAGATTTACGATCTCCGTGTTTCCTTCTAGCTATGTTTCATTTTCTGGAGTAATTTGAAGCTAAAATCATTGTTTTTTGTGGGATATTTGCCCATCAATTGTTTTTTCCTTCAGGCGGCTCATATAATATCCCTCACCTTATATCAAAATTCAAGGCACATCAGGGCCAGCCTTACCTCTCTATCAACCCTTAGCCTTTCCTCCATGCATGCTCTGTTCTAGAGAAATTATACAGGACAAAAACGTTAGTGATGAAACATTTACAACAGGCTGTGACCTGAACTTTGTTTTAGGACGGTTACATTCGAGTGGAAGGTTGTAAACCAGAGGCAAGAATGATAGTGCTTATCTGAAAAACACAAGGCAACAGTGGAAAAAGCAAAGACATACAAAACAAAACGTATGCTCTGAACCCAAAACTGACCTTGTAAAACTCATATTTGCAGGATTGCATTTATTGCCAAAATGAATAATATAACATTTTATAAGATATACTTTGGTGCTTTCTGAAGTTAGTTCAAAAGGTCAATACCACTCTAATGTAGCTTGACCAAGGAGCTAACTAACAATGCAAATACTAACCAGACCTCTGCAGTATTTGTAACAGAGCCAGACTAACTGGTTCCTTCTGTTTGCAGTCTTTATGCTAAGCTAACTGTCAGCAGTTCCATATCTACCGTGCTGTAAAAAAAACAAAAAACTGTTGCTAATATTTAGCTCCTTTGTGTGGCCTTTGATCGGAGTGAGGCTAGGTGTTTCCTTTAGTTTGCAGTCGTCATGCTAGGCTAAGCTCACTGTTAATTAGTTTGCAACTAGCTGTACTAAATCTCCTGGAAACTTAACCATATTTTCCTTAAACATAACAATGCAGTGCTAGCCAGGCCTCTGAAGTTTTTACAACAGAGCCAGGTTAGGTATCTCCATCTGTTTGCAGCCTGTATGCTAGGCTAAGCTAAGCTAACTATCATTCGTTTTATATTTACCATGCTGTATCAAAACTCTCTGCAATTTGTTTTTACAAAACTATGGCGTTTAATGTGTTTGTTTTTTAGTCATTCATATTTGCAATTTACCCATCATCCCACAAATGAACAACATTTTCCACTGCTCCTAAAATATAACCACAGCAAGTTTTAAATCTTAACGTCGCTAATGATAAAGAACAGCTGTTCAACACTGGAGACCACTTAATTAAAGCAATTCCTGCTGTTACATGACTGAGTTGAATTATATCTGGTTTGCTAATTCCTCTGGCAGCACTGATGTTTGAGTTGGATTTTGGCTCTTGAGGCACAAATGACTCATATTTAAACACTCCTCGTCCAGAGTCTCTGCAAACAAATCAAGCGAGCTAGCTGCCAAGAATAAACCCTGCAAAGTGTCTCACCTCCTTCCCTCCATTTCATTTAATCTCTCGCTCCTGCAGCCAACCTGTTATTACAGAGAGATCACATAAGTATACAGTATAATTCCAATTAGGAAAGAGCAGTGGCGGTTCTAGAACATTTTACACGGGGTGGCAAAGGGGGGGCAAGAGGTCATAACAGGGTGGCATGGGAGGGCGGACAGTACGTGGTAGTTTATACTGTATATAAAACCTATTTATTGTTAAATCATGCCCTAACACAAGTGTTCTTAATGCACAAGAGAAACAAGGTGTTCAGACAAACAAACTCAAATATAGTATAAAACAGCTCAATACTCACGATACCCTAGAACTCTGTTTACTGTAAGTACAGTAAAAGTACTTAGTTATAATGAAGTACACAAATGACATCACCCATCTCTTCAGAGAGCTAAAGGTGACCTGTGCAGCAACACATTTCAATATGTGTCAATACTAAGAGCCGCTAGATTGTGCTGCTGTGATGGAATATGTATGCAAGAAGAATAAAAACATACCATGTGGTCCAGCTGGAGTCTCCTCTGCCTCCTGATCCCTGCCTCTGTCCCTCTTTCTGACACTTCATCTTTATTCCTCACATACATTTCTTCTTCTTCACTAATGTCTTCATCTCCTCCTCTTCCTCCTGCTCTGACCCTCCTGGTCTCTTCAGTGTGCTGTCTTTTCCTTTTTCCTCTTTCTGTTCATCCTGATCACTTCTCAGATATGTCTTTTTGTTGTTGAATCACTCGAGCTACTCTGGCTTATGCTGCGCGCTTATGCGGCGCAATTAGTGTGGCGCGGCACGGTTTTGCCGCTGCGTGGCTCCACTAGCATGAGGGAGGGGACAGACAGTGATGATGAACACTGCTTTGTTTCAGGAGGAAACTCAGTTATTCAATCAGGAGAGACGGTTTTGATGTAAGAACACATATTTATTGCCAGGAATACACAATGAATGTAATGGAGTTTTGGCGATTAGGCCCCGTTGTGCAGGAGTATCATTCGGGAGGGGAGAACCGATCCGATGAAACCCCCCGGGGTCTAGACCCTGGTGGTGGTGAATGGATGGTTGGGGTCGGTCTGAAGGGGAGTGGCTTAGCTTGACCCTGGTGGTGGTGAATGGATAGTTGGGGTCGGTCTGAAGGGGAGGGGCTTAGCTTGACCCTGGTGGTGGTGAATGGATAGTTGGGGTCGGTCTGAAGGGGAGGGGCTTAGCTTGACCCTGGTGGTGGTGAATGGATGGTTGGGTTCGGTCTGAAGGGGAGGGGCTTAGCTTGACCCTGGATTCAGAGGGACAGGAGGTGAAAAGGGGTGGAGGAGGGTTGCGTCGAGTCACCTGAAATGACAGCGGAGGGGGGAGCAGAGTTAAAAGGGTTAGCGGAGCGCTGTGATAGGCTTGTGAGAATAGAGCGAAGTGATTGGTTAAGCTGGGGAGTGACGCCCCCGATCACTTATTGAGAGGAGAGAGAGTAGTAACATGGAAATAGTAAATGAATGAGTAAAGACGGTCTTCCTGGTTGAACTTGCGCTGAGCTTCATTTAGTCTCAGATCACTTCCACATGTTCTCCATCAGCTTCGTATGGCACCTTGGACATAACACAAGAAGAACATCCTGTTTTTGTTTTTGAAAGACAAACCTTTATTAATTATCCAAACATTTAATTTGATCACACATCCCATCAGTAAAGTCTGTTCAATGATTTCATGATCAGTTTCACTTTATCCACACCATACATGTGTTTCATCTCAGCTATTTCAAACAGAATCATACACGATTTCCTTATTGATTATTATCATGATAAGTTATGTTCTATAAAACATCAGAGCACCCAATTTCTATTTGGACAACAACAACAACAATTAGTCTGCAAAAAAAAGACATGTTATTTCCCAAGCAAAGACTCTAAGCTATTTACAGGAGAATAATAAATGATGTACTTATTGATTATGATCATGACAGTAAGTAATATCATTTTAAATAAACATGTGATGAAATAAGTGTTATAGCCATCTGGGAACTCATCGTTAGTTAATTTGGGCAACAATTACATTTAATCTGTCAAAATAATACATGTGATTATAAATGTCTCTATTGTTTTAGAAAGTGGCCAGAATAAAATGTGTACAATAAAAGAAGCTCTGCTGCTTTCTCTCTGAAGACTCGTGCATTACAAGAGAAACAACAACATGAATCAAAAGAAATATCCAACACATATTTAGAGCAAAGTTTACATATCAGTTCAGGTGAACAAGGATCCTCCTGAGCAGTGACAGCCTCCATGGCTACACAGACACAGGAAGGAGCCGGAAGAAAGTCCAACATCTACAGAACAACTCATGAGAAGATGTTGAAGCACACCCCATAATGTTTGATTGACAGCTGATCTCTGCGCAGTGAAGACATGGACAATCAGCTCTGATGGACACACGGTGAGTTTAAGAAGTAGAAGAGTTCCTCCAATGACTTCAGGCTATTTGAGTTTACAAAACTCAGCAGTGTCTCCAAAATCATAACAAAGCCGAAGACCAGCATGTAGCGGCTGAGTGAATGTGGTCTGGACTCTGTGGAGGAGAGTCATGGTTTTAGAGACGCTGTAGAAGGACAGAATACCTGCTCTGTGATCCAGGTACACTCCTACTCTGGAGGACCGAGGAGCTGAGACACGAGTGTTGATACTGTTGTAACAAAATGAATAACTGTTTTGGTCACAATCTAAGGACCAAGATTTGTCATTGTATCCAAATCCACTTTCCATCCCCCCTGCTCTGCTGATATTCTTGTATGCGACTGCTACACAAACTCTTCCCCCTCTCCGCTCCACCTCCCAGTAACAACGTCCAGTCAGACTCTCTCTACTCAGGACCTGATAACAATCAGTGAATCTGTCTGGGTGACTGGAATAAGACTGATGTTGTTCCATGAATGTTGCTTTTCTGCTCCCCGCAGATAATACCAGCCATGTGTTTGCTGTGTTTGGATCCAGTGTGATCTCCTGTGAATATTGTAAGAACCCAGCTCTGGTGGTGGGCTCTGCTGCTGACAGTAAAACCTCCACCTCAGTCGGTGAGACGTGTGTCCATTCCTCTCTCAGGACGTCCTGTAGTTTGTCTCTGACTGCTGACAGGGCCGCCGTCACGTCCTCAAAGTAGCTCAGAGGACGGATGTTGATGCTGGATGAGTGTGTAGGTTCACTGAGGGCTGACAGTGAGGGGTAGCTGTGCAGAAACTGGTTGTGATCCTCTGTGTGAGACAGCAGCTTCAGCTCAGCGTCTCTCCTCTTCAGCTCAGAGATCTCCTGCTCCAGCTTCTCCTGAAGCTCTTTGACTCGACTCACTTCTCTCTTCTGCTGGGATCTGAGCTGCTGCTTCACATCAGAGCTTCTTTTCTCCATGAGACGGATCAGCTCAGTGAACATCTTCTCACTGTCCTCCACTGCTTTATCAGCAGAGCCATTGACGGCCTCCACCTCCTGCTGAAGCAGCTTCACCTCCTTCTCTCCGTCCTGGATTCTCTGCTGGATGTTTTCTCGACTCCCCTCCAGCTCTTTCTGCCTCTCAGTCCTCTCTGCTGCAGCTGACACTGTGTCGTGGCCTTTGTGTTCGTCCACAGAGCAGAGATAACAGATACACTGCTGATCAGTGCGGCAGAACATCTTCATCACCTCGTCGTGACGAGAGCAGATGTTCTCCTGGAGCTTCTTGGAGGGCTCCACCAGCTTGTGTTTTTTTAATGGACCTACGTCATAATGACGCTGGAGGTGTTTGTCACAGTAAGATGCCAGACACACGAGGCAGGACTTACAGGCTCTCAGTTTCCTCCCAGTGCAGACATCACAGGCCACATCTTCAGCTCCAGCATAGCAGAGATCAGCAGGAGCAGGTGGGGGTCCAGTCTTCTTCAGCTCCTCCACTAAAGCTGCTAGCATGGTGTTTTTCAGCAGGACAGGCCTCGGTGTGAAGCTCTGCCTACACTGAGGGCAGCTGTGGATCTTCTTCTCATCCTCTCCATCCCAGAAGCCTTTAATACACTTCATGCAGTAGCTGTGTCCACAGGTAGTGGTCACCGGATCCTTCAGTAGATCCAGACAGATGGGACAAGATATTAAGGTTTCCCGGTCCAGCTGAACTCCTTTCTGCGCCATTTCACCTCTCAGTAGCAGCGAGTGTGTGAGTTTCACTTCCTGAGAGCTGAAACTAGTGTGACAGGTTATCTGAACAGGATGTGTGTGGGCGGTGAATGTGGCCTATCAGCTCTTGTGCTTTACCCACATGTTGGTTACACCCATCCTCCTCAGTGTGGATCTGAAGGGGAGGAACCAGGAAGTACAGAGTGGAGCTGGCTGTGTCTGCGAGCAGGAAGAAGAGGGAGGGCTTATCAAACTCTGAGTCATTCCAGGACTCTGACCTGTGTTTATTTACACAGAGCCTCGGTTACAACCTGCTCTTCATTTGAAAAGAGCTTTTAGTTGTAAAATAAGTTGGTAAACTTACAAAATCTGAAGGGGGTTAAATACTTGTTTCCTCCACTGTAAATGTGTAGCCTCAATGTCCTGAAATAGCTGATTGATTTAATAGTTGAATGTACAGTAAGTCGTTTTTTACTGTAAGTACTAGTAGTAATTTTGATTGCGTGGGGGGGGGGGCTGTTAGGAGCTATTATATAGAAATCCTTATCCACTAACTATGAACCTGAAAACTATATACGTCCTCTTTAACTGACACCAAAAGTATGATTTGTGGTTGAAACCTTCTTTTAAATCTTTTCTTTTTACCCTCCAACAGATGTGTTTCAATGGAGAAGAAGAAACCTCAGATTCCTTAGAGTCCATCGAGGTGAGTTCCTCCGAGGAGTCGTCTCCCGCTGTGTCCCCTTCCCAGGATCCCCCCCACAGGACCTCATCACAGAGACACCCCTACCTAACGTGATCCAGGAGACTGAACCTCCTTCCTTAGCTACAAACTGCTGAACTTAGCGGAGAAATGCAGAAAAGTGAAATGATTTGAATCAAAATGGTTACAGCTCAAATGCACTGACTTTGTTGAAAGCTTGAAAGTGAAATGTTAAACTGGAAGAGTAGGACAAATAGTGTTGAAGCTTAATATTTCAAAGAAAAGTTGAAAAGGTATAAACAACTACAGTAAATGTGTATTAAAGCAACCCTCCTGTGATATATAGCTATGCGTAAAAATATGTTTCAGTGAGGGAGGGGTCGGACTGAGTGAGGATGAACACTGTGCTTTGTTTCAGGAGGAAAACTCAGTTATAGGTTGCTGTCGAATAGTCCAAAAATCAGCTCCTATCGTCTATCCTTATCGTCTATTCCTTGACCTCTGTGTGAAACGTCACGGGGTTAAGGGATAGTGGATAGGAGATTTCAAAAGGACTTAGGAGAAGAGACTGCGGTGCTTTGAGAATCCGACTGCACTTTCAATATCCGACGTGTTTATGATGCGCCAGCAGACGTCATAAATGTGCGTCTGCTGCTGTGGGGAAACTATGGAAACTAGTTTTCTATACAGCGCGTTAGGAAAATATCACTCGACACCAGGTTGAGAATCAATAATCAGGTACTAATTTATTCTTGCAAGAAGGAGCAGAGTTAAATCACATACAAAGGATATGGTTTAACCCACACACATGGGGTATGTTGCTCAACGGAGCAGGAAAAAACATCAGGCTTATATAGTCCAAAATACAGGAGATAACAACAAAGTCGTAAATTGAGGTGGCGCTAATATCAGCCGCGGGTGTCGGAAAAGCGTCGGGTCATCTGCGATGGGTCACCTGTGACGTCTTCTGGACTTCCTTCACGCCTCATAGAAATTAGATAATGTAGGAGACAACAAGTATGTGTCTGTCTCCTCATAAAGATCAACAACCTGAAATGCCCTGCCTCCTCCTATCATAAAGAGGCCGCTGCAAGGTCGTACACAGTTCAGAGCCACACATGATATCAGTGCATTAAAACAAACCCAAAGAGGACACAACAGTTTTCTCCAACACAGCGGAGTCCACCCCCACTCAAAAAAATACCTTCCCACGCCTCTGCATGCCTATTACAGCTGAATGCGGCGATTACCATTTTGTTCAGCAAAACGCCTCACAAACTGATTAAGATCCAAAACTTTAGTGCGTTTTGATTCAATGCTGAGTCCAGCCAAACTTGACAGTCTCTTCTCTGTCATTGCAGACCGCAAATACCTCATTCCTTCCGTCTACTTGGGTCCAAATCATAGACTGTATATATAAAGCAAAAAGTGCATTTTGCATGATAGGTCCCCTTTAAGCTTTTACTCCACTACATTATGGAAGTACTTTAATACTTGACTAGTTTAATCTGACAGTTTAAGTTACTTTTCAGATTCAGATTATTAGCTTATACAAAATATAAATCATCAATAAATAAACATTAATATATAATTATATGTTCCAAACTGTACGAAAGCATTTACCATTAGCATCCAAGCTAAGCTAACAAGCTAACAGACAGCTAATAGCTTAATTTCCCTCTAAAATCAACTAATAAATAAACATTTAAATATATTTATAGGTGAAAATATCATGATGCAGTATGCAAAGTAATTAAAATAAGAATTAATCACTATCCTGTTATTAAATATATATGATTCAGAAATAGGCCATAAAGCATAACTAGTCCTTTTACTTTTTGTAGTTTAAAGGGGACCTATCATGCAAAATGCACTTTCGTACGTCTTTTATACAGGAATATGTGTCCCCGGTGTTCCAGGGAACTCACCAAGTGTCAGAAAACACAACCCTTTCTATTTTCCTCCATACCCAAATCTCTAAAAACGGGGCTGCAACGGATCTGATAAAAACTGATCCAGATTTGAACACTGTCCTGACGTCAGGACGGTGGCGCTACGGCTATTGGGCCAACTCTCCACCTATCAGGGGAATGTGGGGTTGGGCCACGGCCGGCCATTGCCGCTCGAAAGCGCTGGAGACGCTGTAGTACATATGCCAGGCCTGTAAGTGGCGCTGTAGTCTGCCACAAAAGCAGCGAAGAAGACTTCCCGCGCATGGTTGCCATGGTTGCCCTTCTGTTTATTCTCCACTGTAGCTTTCTTTCTCCCTCCCCGAGCCAAGCGTTTGCTCCCGCTGCTTTAATTCAATGCAATCCCTCCCCGTCAAGGCAAGCACTGTAATTCTCTCCGGTTAGTCCACCAGCAGATGACAAACACCCACCTCTCCGCCTCTTCCAAGGAACGAGGGGATCGTGCGGCAGAGTTTCAGTTTCAGTTTCTTTCGCCGGTCAAGATGTCCGTTAAAGTTCAAATCTTCCGGACAAAATTAGAAAAGTGCCAGTCAAAGGTCTTCTTTGTTATTTATTGAGCTTTAAAACAAATGAATAACGATTCTATATAATAATATAATAAAACACGGAGGACGGAGATCTCCCCCCTCTTCTGACAGCCCAGCAGCTGTTCAGAGCACGCTCCCCTCTCCTGCAGGGGGGCGTGGTCAGCTGCAGCTCACAGAATCAGCCCCTTGCAAAAACAGTGCTGGAAAGAGCAAATGGAGCGAAATGAGGCATGGCTAAAATGCAGGATCTGTTTGGTATTTTGAAAAAAAAACTATATTTATATACTTTATATTGGTATGGCCCTACAATATATTGTTCAAATATAGCATGATAGGTCCACTTTAAGTTAAGGCCAAAACCTTTACTACTTTACTTAGTCGTAAAATATCTTATGTAACCTCATCTTTTGGAGTAAAACTGCTCCACACCAGGGTACAAATATTTCTTTTAAATAAACTGTGTGAACACATTGTCCTGCTAGCGATTAACCTGAGCTAACAAGCTAACGAGTTTGTATAGATACATATTCCTCTGAAATATAATTTGTTGCCAAAAACGTTACTATTTTTATATTTTCGTCAAAGATCTCAGTTCTTCTTCCACCACTTGTGTTTGGCATCGAGGCTCGAGCAGTTAAATCTTTAACATCCACTAAGTAATTTAATTAGGTCTTAAATGTGTTAATAATTGGGGTAAAATCAGGAGATGTAGCACATGTGTTTTTGTGTGTTTTTGTGTGTTTCTGTGTGTTTCTGTGTGTACGTGTTTCTGTGTGTTTCTGTGTGTTTCTGTGTGTACGTGTTTCTGTTCAATCTGCCACTATTTCTCATAAGAGCCCTATCCAACTTTTTCCGTTTTATGTGCAGTTTACTTTGGTGCCCCACTGCTCTCCTGCTGTGCCAAATCTAACAAACTGACCTGCATGGCATGAACCCAGCACCCACCTACTCATGTCAGGAATCTCACACACACACACACACACACACACACACACACACACACACACACACACACACACACACACACACACACACACACACACACACACACACCACACACACACACACACACACACACACACACCACACACACACACACACACACACACACACACACACACACACACACACACACACACACTGCATCTGATAGCTCTCGCAGCCCAAACAAGCAATCAGCGGCGGCGGCGGCTTCTTTATGAGGGCAGACGAGTGCAGCGATATGAGAGCACAATAAAATGCTGTCGGCTGTGGAGGAATTTCCTCCATCAAAGATCCCCAAAATGATTGTTGTTCTCGCCCACAAACACACTAACTGCATCAATCTGTTCATCTGTAAACAAGAATCAACCCGTGCACAGTAACTAACTTTTTTGCAGAGTTCCAAATTCTTGTTCCCTTCTATCTTTCGTCCACAAAAAAGACATCTTTGCCAATCTCTTTCTTTCTGCATCGTTTCCTTTTGGCTATGTTTTCCTGCTGATTATACAACGCCAGAGACAAAGATCTTGGTGGGTTCATTTTGGGATTTCTAAACTTAAACGTCAAAGCAGGGGGTTTGAGCTGACTGTGCAGAGTCAGACTCAGTGTTTAAATGTGATATTTGGTTCAACTGGGTGAACTCCAACATGCAAATCTGCACCTTTGACCTCCTGCAGGCTGTCTTGACAGTGCTGGTGGGTCAAAATGAAGAAAGATATCCTAGCTAATTAGCTGTTTCACACTTTTTCCATCTTTATGAAACATCTTCTGTTGGAGTATAAACTGCTTTATGGACGGGGATGGTTTATGGACGTCAAACCACACACTTTTCCCGTTAGCGATCAAGCTTACAAATTAGATAGCTTTCCATTTTTGTAGAATACATGTAAATCTTTAGATGTCTATAACTATTGCATTTATAGTAACTGTAGAAAGTGAGAGGACACTTACACAGTAACAGTAACTAACAGCCAATAAAGGTATCTTACTCGCTAATCACAAGAGAAATCCCCCAAAACCTTATTAATCTTAATTTTCAATTTCAGATAAGCTGGGCATGACAAAGCGTATCCACCTATCCATAACTACAACAGTCATTAAACATGAAAATGACGTTATTCTATTAACCTTTTTCCAACATTACACACACACACACACACACACACACACACACACACACACACACACACACACACACACACACACACACACACACACACACACACACATACACACACACACACACACACACACACACACACACACACACACACCACACACACACACACACACACACACACACACACACACACACACACACACACACACACACACACACACACACACACACACACACACAGAGACTCCTTGTGCCTTATTATTATTTAGTTGAACCATAGTTGTAATCAATGTTCAACAGCTATGCAATAACATTAAGTTGGAGCCATTACTAGTAAGATTAGCACCCAACAACATAGCAAGACTACATTGTCATTGTGTAACTTTCTTTGGTTTTCCCTCGCTAACACCGTACCGTTATCATGACGTTTCCACTCAAAGGGTGTATATAGTGCCATACTTGAAAACAGCATTTACAAAAAAACATTCCTGATTTTGCTCTTAGTCAAAATACTTCTACTGAAATCTCCGCTTGTTATCTACATACGATAGCTTCTCATCTCTTTGTGTGTTTTTATCCATCGCTCTCTTTTCCATCTCTTTGTGGTTGTCAGTAGCGGTCAGTGTAATCACATGTTTTTCAGCCGGTAACACAAGCAGAGAAACCGACACATCGTCTGAAAGCGAGCAGTGACACGCAGGCAGTCGTTGGTTCGGAGTGACATGCACCCCACGACCCTTTCAGCTTCTCTGAGACTCACATCCTCTCAGCTGTCATCTTATTTTAGCACGTCTTGGAGAGAGAATCGTACAAGAGCTGTATCCTCGAATGACCGAGACAGGATGTGTAACGACAGAGATGGCAAAAGTACACACATCCTTTACTCAAGCAGAAGAAGTACAGATACTCGTGTTTAAAAATACTCTGGTGAAAGTAGAAGTACTGACTAAACTTCTTTACTCAAGTAAAAGTAAAGAGGCTTTGAAATGTACTTAAGTAAAAAGTACCCATAACTAGCAGCTGTTTTAAAGAGTACCTGACCTCCCTTTATATTAATAGAACAATAATGTCATTGTTAGCTAATGAATGTTTCCATGCTGAACAACGGCAACATGACAACGTTTTCATTGGTCCCTCTTCTTTAGAGAAGACCAGGAAATGATGGATACACGGATCGTGTTCAAATCAATAGGCACGCAATGACTCTAAATAATAATGATCACGCCACCAAACACACATTCAAACTAAAGGAACCAGCCTGTTTGGAAAATGTAAGAAGTAGAAAGTACAGGTATTTGGGTTCAACATGTAAGAAGTAGAAAGTACAGGTATTTGTGTTCAACATGTAAGAAGTAGAAAGTACAGGTATTTGGGTTCAAAATGTAAAAAAAAGTCGTGGAGTAAAGTACTGACACCAGAAAAATGTACTTAAGTACAGTAATGAAGTATTTGTACTCCACTACTTCCCACCTCAGTGTAATGATAAGGTTTTTTAATATCCTAATTGCTGAGTAGCTCGTTCCTTATCATTGAGTTGGAGATGAGATCTGGGACCAGAAAAAGTTTAGTTAACTTCAAGGAAAGACCTCAGACACATTTCAGAACGTATACAAATGTGTTTTCAGAGTTAAAGTCTTGAAAGTGACTTGAAATGTATTTATAATAGCTCTGCAAATGTTCTAAAGAAATACAGTTATTGTGCAAGTAGACCTTTCCAAATGCACTGTTTGAGTTCAATCCCTCTGTGGGGTCCTATTAGGCTTTTTGTGGTTTTCCCTCTCCCGTAGTGTGTCTTATCCCAACGTTTCTCCAGAAAATGAGCATATTAGGGCCACTTTAAGTATTAACTTAACTCACGGAGGTTCTCTATGAGATCAATGCAAACCATGTTTTTTCCCAAACCCCTTGTAAAGTTTCTGAGAAAATGTCAGCATGGAAACTTTTTTTTTTGGCTAACCAAAGCATAATTCTCTGGATCTCAAAAATGAAGCCTTGTGGTTCGTTTCGTAGGGTCTTAATTGGCGCCAATTGATTAAATGGTATACACTTCCTGTATCCTAAGTGAGTGTGGCCTAATGTCTTCATATTTGCTTTCGCTAACAACTACATATTTTCAACTAAAAGCCTTATTAGTGGTTATGAAAATGAGTTAGCAAAAACGTTTTCATACCAAGGACCACTTAACCAATAAAAACACACGGACCATCTAACTCCCCAAATATCCAAAAACAAAAGGCCTGCTTACCACTCCAACAGTTTATAACAAATGACAGCCTAATAATGACAGCTTCACTTCTCTATATCGCCTCGTTCACACAATAAATCAACAATAAAAATACAACTACAGATTTTGTTCATATGCGATTTCAAATGATCATAGGTTTTACACCTCATATGAAATGTAGACTACATTTATTACGGAGTTTATGTCCAACAGACTCACAGATCGTTGGCTACTGATGCCCCTTTCACACCAACGCGGTTCCCGTTCTAGCTCCGAAGCTTTTCTGGTTCAGAATGTTTTTTTCTTTTCAGCCCCCGCTTTGTTCACACCGCCCAGAGCCCAAGTGGTGCTGCGTCATTGCGTCATCGTTTGCGTCATGACGTAACCGTTTATATGCCTGCTTCATAAAGCCAAACCGCGCGGAAACCCCTCACATCGACAACAACAACAATGGCCGATTGTATTGAAGCGCTACTCGTTTTGGTTTTGCTCTGTTTGCTTTGTGTGTAAACTGGATAAAACGCGGGCTTTTTGTTGTTGTTCAGGAGGTTGATCCCGCCTCTGCCCCCCCCTCCAACGTAAGCGTGACGTATGCGGTTCTTGCTTCAAGACCGACCAATCTTTTTGGTTTGATTCTGATTTTCGGAGCTTAGAGGCGGCTCCGCTGCGGTGTGAACAGGAAAAACCAGTGCTTTTCAGGCTCTAGCTCCGAACCGGCCCTGGAACCGCATTGGTGTGAAAGGGGCATTAGAGAGATATGCAAAATGCACCGCATTTAGTACGACACAAACCTCCACTGTTGATTTTCAAAATAAAATACAGTAAATCTATGGTTGCAGGCCCAAGTTTAACATGAATTCAACATTAAACACAAGTTAATTATTTACACTGTTCCATTTATTTAGCATTGTTATTATTTTACCAATATACTGACGGACCACTAGGGGTCACTAGGGGTCACTCATGGACCACCAGTGTCAAAGTGTCAAATGTCATTTACTTAGGGCAGTGTTTCAGTGAAACATTAGGGCATTACTTAATGCCCAAAGTAAATGACATTTTCAGTGACAATATAAGACAAAATAATCTAGGCTCACCTTCAATTCTCCCACCGTAGTGAATAGATTCAAGAACTGTAGCTAGCTAGTCTCCTAAAGGGGAGTTCAACTTTCATCAGGCATAGAGATCTGACATGTTTAGGTCATGAAAGGAAACATAAATAATGCTGGCCTTACATTATGAAGTTACTTAACTCAACACACAAAAACTTGATAGCACATTGTCAATCATTGGTTTGTTGTTGTTTTTGTCCTAAGAGGCGTCTGCCCCCTTGTGGTCGTGGATAGAAACTCATTCTGTTGACCAGAAGAAAAACCCAGATTGTATTTAGTTAACCAAATCAATTAGAGGTTAGCGTGGTGGAATATAACATGTCATGGTCTATACCACATGTGTCAAACTCAAGGCCCGGGGGCCAAATCAGGCCCTTGGTGGATATAATTTCGGCCCACAGGATAATTTCTAATTACTATTAGATCTGGCCCGCCGGTATATTGCACGCACACCTTCACTCCATCCTGAGGGTTTCCTCAGCTCAGAGCCTGAGCCCAAACATTGATGAACTTGCACCCAAGATGAGATGCCAAGTATCTGGCTTGAACTAGCATCACAGAGCAGCACACTGAGTTTACATGGATGTTTCCTTCTGCACTTTGTTTCTTGAGACAACAGGGCATGTTTGGTTTGTTCTTTGAGGGAAATAGTTTTGTTGAAGCTGTTGTTGGCCTGTGAAGAAATGTACTCATAAGAAATGACTCTGGAAAATCTGCAGATAGAGCCATAAGAAATGAATGCAACTGATTATTTAATGTTTAATATTGTTTTTATAGGCAATCATTTAAGCTTTGTTAGTTCCAGGTTTAATATGTGCAATAAGTTCATTTCAATAAGTTTTGCAATAATCATTGAACCAGTCCGGCCCTCCACTAGTACCCATTTTTTTTATTTTGGCCCACTGTGTATTTGGGTTTGACACCCCTGGTCTAATAACATATATTAATAACATAACTACACTGTAGCTCTGTACGAATGACAATAAAAGCCTTGAATCTTGAACCTTGAAGCTGAATCAGAGGTTGTATCTGCAGAATGAGACTCATCTGCCCCCTGCAGGAGGGAAACAGTCATTACCAAAAATGCATCGTGGAAGATGAATGCCTCAACAAACACTATGGACTTGTAAAAAGACATGAAAACGTGGATTTTGCATAATAGGTGAGCTTTAACTCAGCTTCTCCCCTTATGTGTGTCTCTTCGTAGTCATTTCTTATGTCTCTTTGCAGTGATATTGTGTCTCGTTTTAGTCATTATGTGTCCTTTTTGTTGTGTCTCTATGTCTGTTTGTAGTATTTTTTTGAACATTGCAGTCTCTTTTAAGTCATTTTTCATGTGTTTGTTGGTATATTTTATGTATCGTGTGTATAAGTTGTTTAGTGTCTTGTTGTGTTATATGTATTCACACAAGTGTTACATACTCTTCAGTTCCCACTATTCTCTGAACTCTCCTCCTAAAGACTCCAGACTGTTAATCTGAGCGTCTCTGGAGCTTTCTGACCTCCCTCTGACTGCAGAGAGCCGCCAGCTAAGACTGGTAATGAGATATTAGTCCTGACAGCAGTAACAGGGGAGCCGTGCAATGTGCTACTGCCTTATCTCCCCCTCTTATCTCCCCCTCTTATCTCCCCCTCTTTTCTCCCCCTCTGTTCTCCTCTCTCTCCAGCACAGCCTGAAGATGTGCCTCCTCTCACACCATCTTTCTTTGCTGCGATGCACCTTTTAAAAGTGAGAGGGAGTGAAGTGAATCATCCACCTGGGCTCCACATGACAGAGTGTATAGGAGACTCAATGTACTGTAGCAGAGTTATGTCTGAGCCTATATATAATGCACATATAACACATTAAAGTCTCCATAGACACATTGATCTAGAAGTTAGAAAGCCAGATGGTAAAGGTTCTGGCATTTTATAATTTTCTACAGCACGTTTTTTGGACGTCATTTCTTCCAGTGTTAGGGCGTTTTGTATTCCTTCTGGTCATTCTGTATCTTTGTCTGGCTCTTATGTACCCCTTTGATTTTGTTTTCTGTCTGTCTTTGGTCAGTTTGTGTCACTTTGAAGACATTTAAGGTCATTTTGTAGTCTATCGTATATACTGTGTATTTGTTGTCATTTTGTGTCTGTCATTTTTGAAGCTGTTGTGTCTCTTTGTATTTTTTACGTGTATCCTTGTGGCCATTTTGTATATATTTGTTGTTGTTGTTGTGTGTGTAGCCATTTTGTGTCTATTTGTAGTCATTTTTTCCTTTATATCTTTGAACAAGTTGCCATGTGTCTCTTCATAGTCATTTCTTATGTCTCTTTGCACTGGTATTGTGTCTCGTTTTAGTCGCGTCCTTTTTGTTGTTGTTTTGTGTCTCTGAGGATATGTTGTGTCTCAGCCGATAGCGTTATATTATGTCTGTGTGTATTCATTTTGTGTCACTTTGCAGTTGTTTTATATCTCTTAAAACTCATATTCCATCTGTTTGTTGGTATATTTTATGTATCTTGTTGTGTGTATACGTTGTTTAGTGTCTCTTTGTGTTAATCTTGTGTATTTGTGTAGTTATTCTGTGTCTGTTTATGCCATGGTCACTTTGCATCTCTTTCACTGACATTTTGCAGATGAAGCAGAACTCTTGAAAAAAGAGGTTGCAGGTACTTACAGTATATTCTGCTGTTCTAATTTAAATCAATACTCGTTTTATTATATGAAACATAGCTTTAATGTATTGTGCAGCTGGAACATGAAGAAAATCATACCAAAAAACAAATGGGATGGATTTGGTTAGCACAGACTCATTCAAAGCAGAGATGTTAAAGTACACACATCCTTTACTCAAGTAGAAGTACAGATACTCGTGTTTAAAAATACTCTGGTAAAAGTAGAAGTACTGACTAAACTTCTTTACTCAAGTCAAAGTAAAGAGGGCTTTGAAATGTACTTCAGTAAAAAGTACCCATAACTAGCAGCTGTTTTAAAGAGTACCTGACCTCCCTTTATATTAATAGAACAATAATGTCATTGTTAGCTAATGAATGTTTCCATGCTGAACAACGGCAACATGACAACGTTTTCATTGGTCCCTCTTCTTTAGAGAAGAGCAGGAAATGATGGATACACGGATCGTGTTCAAATCAATAGGCACGCAATGACTCTAAATAATAATGATCACGCCACCAAACACACATTCAAACTAAAGGAACCAGCCTGTTTGGGAAATGTGAGAAGTAGAAAGTACAGGTATTTGTGTTCAACATGTAAGAAGTAGAAAGTACAGGTATTTGTGTTAGAAATGTAAGAAGTAGAAAGTACAGGTATTTGTGTTCAAAATGTAAGAAGTAGAAAGTACAGGTATTTGTGTTCAACATGTAAGAAGTAGAAAGTACAGGTATTTGTGTTCAAAATGTAAGAAGTAGAAAGTACAGGTATTTGAGTTCAAAATGTAAGAAGTAGAAAGTACAGGTATTTGTGTTCAAAATGTAAGAAGTAGAAAGTACAGGTATTTGTGTTCAACATGTAAGAAGTAGAAAGTACAGGTATTTGAGTTCAAAATGTAAGAAGTAGAAAGTACAGGTATTTGTGTTCAAAATGTAAGAAGTAGAAAGTACAGGTATTTGTGTTCAAATGTAAGAAGTAGAAAGTTCAGGTATTTGTGTTCAAAATGTAAGAAGTAGAAAGTACAGGTATTTGTGTTCAAAATGTAAGAAGTAGAAAGTACAGGTATTTGTGTTCAACATGTAAGAAGTAGAAAGTACAGGTATTTGTGTTCAAAATGTAAGAAGTAGAAAGTACAGGTATTTGAGTTCAACATGTAAGAAGTAGAAAGTACAGGTATTTGTGTTCAAAATGTAAGAAGTAGAAAGTACAGGTATTTGAGTTCAAAATGTAAGAAGTAGAAAGTACAGGTATTTGTGTTCAAAATGTAAGAAGTAGAAAGTACAGGTATTTGTGTTCAAAATGTAAGAAGTAGAAAGTTCAGGTATTTGTGTTCAAAATGTAAGAAGTAGAAAGTACAGGTATTTGTGTTCAAAATGTAAGAAGTAGAAAGTACAGGTATTTGTGTTCAACATGTAAGAAGTAGAAAGTACAGGTATTTGTGTTCAAAATGTAAGAAGTAGAAGTAAAAACTCGTCAGAAAATAAGTAGTGGAGTAAAGTACTGATACCAGAAAAATGTACTTAAGTACAGTAACGAAGTATTTGTACTCCACTACTTCCCTCCTCTGATTATAATAATACTCTCGGACTATTCAGATCATATTTCCTGGTTTCTACGAGGCTTAATGTAGAGTTAGACATGAACGTACCAGCAGACACTAAATGAGCTCTGCAGGTTCAAAGGGTTTGTTTTCAGTTTTGAAAGCTCCTCATGATGTTGATTTGATTATCTAACAGCCTTTCAGAACATATAGGATCTATAACAATGTGTATCCTTCCACTTCCTGTGTTTTAATGACTGCCTAAGAGCAGCAATCACTGCCATCGCATTGTTATATAGTCTCTGTAAAGTATTAATGAGTACATCACTGCACTGTGGCCTGGAAATGGGATGTTTAGCTAGCCTAGGGCTGTCTCCTGCTTGATACACACATGGGACTGAATAATGAAGCAGAACAGATGCGGACAAAGACACAAACATATAAATAAGCA
Organism: Trematomus bernacchii; assembly: GCF_902827165.1. NCBI lineage: Eukaryota > Metazoa > Chordata > Actinopteri > Perciformes > Nototheniidae > Trematomus > Trematomus bernacchii. The sequence goes on along the minus strand of NW_022987581.1, from coordinate 353,650 downwards.
ATCATCTCGTTCACTAGCAGTATATTAAGGTGTGTGGCATGGAGAAAAACAGGTTTCAAAGTGTAATAAACCGTGTTTGGTTGCACTAAAACAGGGGTGTCAAACTCAAATACACAGTGGGCCAAAATGAAAAAAATGGTTACTAGTGGAGGGCCGGACTGGTTCAATGTTTATTGCAAAACTTATTGAAATGAACTTATTGCACATATTAAACCTGGAACTAACAAAGCTTAAATGATTGCCTATAAAAACAACATTAAACATTAAATAATCAGTTGCATTCATTTCTTATGGCTCTATCTGCAGCTTCATTTCTTATGATTACATTTTTCCACAGGCCAACAACAGCTTCAAAAAAACTATTTCCCTCAAAGAGAAAACCAAACATGCCCTGTTGCTGTGAGAGAAAAAGTGCAGAAGGAAACATCCATGTAAACTCAATTTGCTGCTCTGTGATGCTAGCTCAAGCCAGATACTTGGCATCTCATCTTGGGTGCAAGTTCATCAATGTTTGGGCTCAGGCTCTGAGCTGAAGAAACCCTCAGGATTGAGTGAAGGTGTGCGTGCAATATACCGGCGGGCCAGATCTAATAGTAATTAGAAATTATCCTGCGGGCCGAAATTAAATCCACCAAGGGCCTGATTTGGCCCCCGGGCCTTGAGTTTTACACATGTGCACTAAAATGTGTTTTTGGCAAATATGTTGATCACTTCTTCAAGCAGATGTCTCCGTTAAAAGCTCTCAGGATGTTTACAGCAGTAAAATTAGTTAATGAATGCTTTTATTGTCAAGGCTGAAGCAATATAAGGCATTGACAGATCAGTGATGAAACACACTAGCTTACTCACTCTTAAAAATCACTACTTTTCATTCCCATCCAGAAATGAATGCAGCATCTATTAGGTCTGCAGGCAGGGAAACATGCACAACATGAATTTAAAGAGAGAAATATAACCTTGTGACACCGCAGAATTTAAAACCACATCACATTAACTCACAGGATTAATTCCCCCTTTGAGGAAACTTCTGCACTGAACTCACTTTTTCTTTCTCCTCAATTCAACCTCTTTAATCTTTTATCTGCTTCCAATCTATCCTCTATCTGTTCTGCCCTTTTGTTCGCACCTTTTTTTACTTTCTTTCCTCCTGGTTGCCTCACAGCTCTTGCAGCAGAGTAAGTCAACTGATTTTCTGAGGCAGTGCAGGAATTTAATTACAGCAAAGCATTCGTTCTCCAGACGTGTTGCTCATGCCAAACCTCAGAGACGTACATTCATCTCTGAGCATGTTACTCCTATTATTCACTCTGTAGTGGGTTAACATAGCAGAAAATACATTGGTATATTTACAAAACATACTGTGCTTAGGTACTATTTGTCAAACACATTTCCATTTTATGTTATACTACATTTTAAAGGAACATATTGTACTGTTTACTCCACTAAATGTATTCAACATGCACAGTCAATACCTCTACATATAAAAAAACGGTTTTATTATAATGTGTTACAAAGCTTGGGAGAATACTCAATTCTGATTGGTCAATTTGGACATTCCAGAATGTTGTTAACACTCGATAACAGACCGTTGCTAAGGATAACTGACTGTTGCTATGGAGAGTCCGCAGAAAGAAGTCTGGTCTATTTAACGTCAGCTGTGGAGTTTGATATCCATCAAAAACAACTTGAAATACTTTTTTGAATATTCATTTTATATTTTTGGAGAGCTCAAAAACTTGTGTTCATAATTTACTTAAATAATACTCTATAAGAAATAAATGTTTTAATTAAAACCTCAGCATAATTTTCTTTGTTTTTAAAGTTATAATATTGGCAATAATATATTTCATATGTTTTACGAGACATAAGGGCAGGAATTCAGAGGGGAAAGTAGCCGTTTTGAGCTCTGCTACTAAAAACTGTGTTTAACGTCATGTATACGTCAAACGCGTCATATTACGTCACATAGGGGAGCAACTTTCTCGAACTCCTTAGTTGGTTTGAGCGGTTGTGATTTAGTGAGCTGGTATTTTTTCGGTAATTTTACATTGCATTTCACCATTTTTAATAATGGTGAGCTATTATTATTATATATTCCCCGGGCGCTGTACAATAGCTGCCCACTGCTCCTAGTACTAGACTCCTGGTACTATGGGTTAAAAGCAGAGGCCACATTTCACTGTGTGTGCTGTGTGCTCTGCATGTGTGACCATTACAGAGGGTTTCATCCCTCCCAATTCTATTCTATTCTATTGTGTTTGTGCAGGTCATCTTGTCCACAGTTTACAGGAAAAGGACAAGAGCTAGCTTTCGTTCCTGGGTGCGTTGTGCGAGGTGCATCCACCCCCCTGCAGCACATACTCTCCACAGCTGAGGCCATGGGCTGGCATTTCCCACACAAGCTAGCATCTATCAAACAAAACGTTTATCAGGAAACCGTATTACATCTCTCTCCCCCCCTTCGCTCCTCTCTCTCTCCCCTCCGGTACAGTGTGGAGTTGCATTAGGTAACGCGAGATACGGCTGATACTTGCGCATTAGTTTCTGTTATGGATCAGTATCAACAGTCCTGCCAGTAATGTTACTATATTATCAATACTACTTTAGTTATAGCCTGATATATGATAGCTAACTTTGCAATGTTGTGATGTGACCGACGTTAGCTAACATTAACTGTAGCTAACGCCGGTCACTCACCAAGACAGCTGCCCAGTTCTCCACTGGTTCTCCTCACACCACAGCTCCATTTCTCTCCGATGGCCGTTATTTCTTCTAATCCTTGGCTGCTCCTGGTCTCTTGGACGCCTAGCAGGCTCATAATTATAAGGTTGTGGTCCGTCATATGCATACGAATATACATTTTCAACCTCTTCGGTGTCAAAACTAGCATTGTGATCCATGTTTATTAATACGTTAGTCCGGCCGCTCTCCCTGATGTGACATCACACGCGGGTGGTCTTTTTTTATGCGGAAGTAAAAATGTCTTACAAAAACGACGCCAGATGTCACTGTCGTGTATATTTATGTATATTTTTGGGAAAATCTAGTACACATCATTTTCCTACACATTTATTCACTGGGGTCTCTAACCTGCAAGTTGCTCTTTAACTAAAAACTTAAAAGTAGCTCCTAATATGCCCAGTATTTGAAGTACCTAAAGTTGGCTCAACATGATTTAAATGTTATATGTATATTTGTAATTGTGAAACAGAATAATATAATATTAAATGACTATATAAAGAGCGATGGTGCATAACGGGTTCTCCTACTTTTGATACTTCAAGCACATTTTTCTGTCATTCTACTTAATTTACATTTTCATTTGTAAGGCTTTTAGTTGAAATAAAGTATATTCAGATTAAAGTATTGCTCCTTGAAGCAGCACTTAGTAAGAGTTACGTTTTATTTGAGATTGTTCTGTATCTTTTTAATGGTTTTAAATGTATGTATGTGTCATTTTATAAAGTGTTTCTGTCACACTGTGTCTTTATGCATTTCATATTCTTTGTAAAGCACTTTAAATTCCCTTGAAATGTTGAAACGTGCTGCATAAATACTTCTTCCACCTCTCTACATGAGTGTGTGTGTGTGTGTGTGTGTGTGCGTGCGTGCGTGCGTGCGTGTGTGCGTGCGTACGTACGTGTGTGCCTGTTACTGCATAAGGTGCATGAATGTCCGTATGTGTACATGTGCGTTTTCAAAAGAGTTCGTGTGTGTGTGTGTGTGTGTGTGTGTGTGTGTGTGCATGATGAGTGTGTGTTTCTGCTCCCTGGTTTGCCTCCGCCTCTATTAATTGCTTCTAATGCCGTTTCTATTGCTCTCAGCCAGCGAGTGTCACCCTCTATCCTCCGCCCTGACTCCTGCGTCATGACAACGTCAGACTTTCTGAATTGGTGACATCCAATTAGTCTCTGCATCCGAGGAGAAAACGCTCACCGCTCCAATCTAATAAGTGTCCCTTAATACCAAGGGAAGCCTTAAAGCCCAGATTACAGCCTAACCCTGTCTTTTTAAATCCACTGTACCTCACTTTCGCTGTTTTGCCTCTGAACCTCTTTCTACACACACCGACTACTATTTTCTCGAAGTGTGAAAGAGTTTTCCAGAAACGCTTCTCCTTGTCAGGTCAAATTTATTCCAAGCAATTACCTCTCTTCTCTTTGAGCACACATTGGCCCTTTTAGCGTCTAAAACCTATGAGTCAAATGTTCCTCAGCATTATGTCAAAACTGTTGCTGCTTGACATGTCCTCAGGGAGAGATCAGTTCAAATGTAAGTAATGTGGAATATCATTAATTTGTTACAGGGTTATAGTCGTGAAAAATGCATGAGATACCCGTGAGCTTTTGAGGAAGACTAATGAAACAACCTTTACTCAAATAATGAGATATTTTAAGCCTGTATAAGAAATACATCCATTCTTACAACCATCTGTCTCCCTGCTTTATAATTAATTTAATCTTAAACTAGAAGAAGTTTCATGAAAAGTAGTTTTTCTGTAAGCCGGCTCACAAACAGAGCAACAAACCAAATGGAAAACATACCCTCCTTTGGTCGAGGCAACAAAGGCAAGAGCAGAGTAATCCTCTTTCTGTCTTAGTTTCTCTCTCAGTTCATCTTTCTTGTGTCTTCTCTCCTCAGTCAGACTCCCTTGTGCTCAATCTTATGTTTTTATAAGCTGTTTTGTGTGTGTATAGAATTAGATTTAAGGCCAAAAGATCAAGAGGAAAATCTGTTTCTCTGCTGATTGTAGGCCTAAACCAGCAATTGAATCATCAAACATCAAAGTCAAGGTCAAGTCTGCACCAGTTTCTCTTTATTTCTTGTATTCTGTGTGAGACTGCGTTCAACTTCCCACAATAACATTCTTTACAATCACCAAGAGAGAAACCAATCATCCGTTTTGTCAAACCTCACATCCGATTGTCCGACGCATTCAGAAAATCCATTACATCTTTGTGCAAACAGTCATTTATGTGGATGGTTTTGAGGCAACAGCACGTTTTTTACCATGAAGAAATGTTCACTTGCTCTCATTCCTGATTCATATAACATCAAAGCCAAGGTCGGGTGTGAACAAATGGTATTCATCTTTTACTGTGCAGCATGAATCTCAATGTTTATTCTTCTCGTTTATATTCTGAGGTTGCAATAATGGCTGCAGGTAAGATACATTTTCCACTGCCTCAACCCTTTTATTTTGCGCAATGTTTTCCCTCCTGCCTCAAATGAAATATGGCATATTAATAACTACAAACCCTCTGACTTGATGCTGCGCATGAAGCTCGCCTCAGTCTTTGAGGTGAAAAAAGAACAGGATTTCACGGCAGAGAGGTCAAAGCTGTGACTCTTTCTTAAAGGGGACCTATCATGCTAAATGCACTTTTGTACGTCTTTTATACATGAATATGTGTCCCCGGTGTTCCAGGGAACTCACCAAGTGTCAGAAAACACAACCCTCTCTATTTTCCTCCATACCCAAATCTCTAAAAAAGGGGCTGCAACGGATCTGATAAAAACTGATCCAGATTTGAACACTTTCCTGACGTCAGGACGGTGGCGCTACGGCTATTGGGCCAACTCCACCAATCAGGAGGAGACAGCTACGGCCATTGCCGTTTGAAAGCGCTGGAGACGCTGTAGTACATATGCCAGGCCTGTAGATGGTGCTGTTCTCACAGAATCTGCCCTTGCAAAAACAGGGGTAAAAATGGTCAAATTGAGCGAAATGAGGCATGGCTAAAATACATGATCTGTTTGGTATTTTGAAAAAAAAAAAAGTATAAATATGCCTTATATAGGTATGGTCCTATACTATATTATTATAATATAGCATGATAGGTCCACTTTAAGGTACAATGCATAAGAAGTAAGATTGCTTTTGAGTTTAAGTACTTTTTGGGGTTTTCCCTTTTCCTGTAGTATATGTTTGTGTGCATGTAAATGGTCTGCAAAGGCTAAAATCCCAAAGTTGGGGTTTCTCACAACATCACTTTGTAACACTCGTGCTTCTATTGGCTAGCGCTCCAACACATTGTACGTGATATAGGCTAAGGGGCGGGACATGGCTTAGCGGTTGACCAATCACAACAGAGCCGGCCAGCTAACCAATCAGAGCAGACTGGGCTCTGGTTTCAGACAGAGGGTGAAAAGAGGTGCTGCAGCACAGGCAGTATGAGAAAAATAAAGAGCTTTTTGAACATTAAAGCTTGTAAACAAGTCACTATATGTCCTCTTTAATAGATGAAACATTTGTGTCCTAAAATGTCACAAAATCACAGACACAACGGCAGCAATTGCAGAATTTCTCACTGAGATAAATAACTGTATTAATGATTTCTATATGATTTGTACCTGAAGGATACTACTGGACAACAATGTATCTGTGATCTAGCAGGAGTGGCTAAAGCGTTCCCTGAAAAAGGTTTTGAGGAATGCCTCATGACGACAAACGATGTAAGCCAAATGAGATTCAGGTCAATCTGCGCTTCAAATAACTTTTGCCAGCGTCTGATTAGCTCAGCACTTCGGCTTCTTTAAGTCTTACATAACACTGAAACACAAAGGAACTGCACTGCAAATAACCCAGGGAGAGAACCAGATGCAAAAACAATGAAAAAGGAAAACTTGTGGATTTATTCCTGCAATGAAAATGAGCTATTTTGCAAGATATCTGTTAAGAAAAGGCCACACATTATTGAAAGCAAAGCAATTCAATGTGCTATCAACACTATGACTTCCACAGACACCAGGGTTTTCTGTGAATGCTAAATCAACAGGACGGAAAGAAATTGGAATGTTCTGAAAGGAAATATAAAGTGTGTAAAAACCTTTTAATCAAATAGAAAATGAATATGTTTACTTCAGGCAAATGCATACATAAAATAAATGTGCTAGTTGCCATGAAAGTGGAAGATTGAGGCTCAAACTGAAGGGTTTGTGCACTTCAAAGCTTAAAGAAGCATGGCAGATAGGAAATGGAAATGCATAATATGTTTGCATGAATGAGTAAAATCATTAGTTGCATTTGAAGTGAATTTCTGTAAGCCATGCCGTGGAATTTCAATCATAAAGGGAGAAGGAGAGGCCTGTGATCGCTGACTGAACTGAAATTAAAATGACTTGTGTAAAACACAAAGCAGGGTTGTTAGGTTTTTAACATATTATATTAATGCAACAACATCAATAATCTCGTTATGAATAATATATTTATGCAGCACATCTGAAAGCAAGTTACAAAGTGCTTCTTTAGCAGGAGATATGCGAAGGCAGATCAAGAAAACTATTCTGTAAAAACAGTAAAAAAAACATAATAGATGGAAATATAGAAGGAGCATCAAGGTCGTTATAAATCTATTTAATCAGATCTGGCAGATGAGACTAAATAAGAAACTTTATAAGTGGCAAATAGGTTTTAATAAGTATTTGAGCAAGTCTTTCTTTCCAACACAGTCTCACGGCATTTCGTGTTATAGTCACGAAATTAATCTATTGATTCGTGTTCACCAACACGATTTCGCCACTTTTTTCGTGTCGCAATGTAAATAATAACAACTTAGAAGGAAAAACAGATAAATAAAAATACAGATTTCAGTATTCTGACACAGAACAATTTAAGAAGCAATGTATTTCTATTGGTAGTATGTTTCGTGCCTGCACCAAATAATAACAAATTAGAAGGAAAAAAAGATGACAACAAATACAGATGTCAGTATTCTGAGGCTCTGAGCCATTTATTTTCCTCACGGACGGCAAGAAAACTCAGACATTATACCATTTTAAAATAAAAGGGATAGGGTTAGGCTTAGGGTAAGATATTGAGTAAGAACATGTTTTTATGAACCACACAGCTTCTGGTCTTCCAAGACCCGACCGGACAAAAAGACGTGTTGCAGGCACGAAACATACTACCAATAGAAATACATTGCATTTAAAATCGTTCTGTGTGACACGAAAAAAATGTGAAAATCGTGTTGGTGAACACGAATCAATAGATTACATTCATTTCGTGACTAATAACACGAAATGCCGTGAGACTGGGTTGTTCTTTCAGTGTTGCAGAGCTCTGACTAAAAAAAGCTTGATTAACCTCCAAATTGAGTCTGTAGGATCAGGAGATGCTGAAATGAACGCTCACTCAGATAACTAAAGCCAGCCAGAGGAGAACAACTCCCATCTAATAGCTGAGAGTAAAAGGCGTGCTGCAGTATTTTAAACTGACCGGAGTCACAGCGGTGTCTCATGTAAAACGAGAGCTCTTAATGAGTGTTTAACCTAAACTGCATTAAATAAAAAACCTTGATGGGGGAAATTAAAAACCCTTTTACAGGCAGCTATTGAGCAGCAGAGAGTATTCATCCAAGCTTTGCACTTGTGCTGCTTGTGAAGTGAATCACTTAGCACAATGAATCCTAATCAGGTGTTAGACTTTTAACTAACAGAAATTCAATAAGATGGCAAAAAGTAATGGCACTTTGAGCTTCACATGCTGTATGAAAAGTGCTATATAAATAAAGCTTTATTATTATAATTATAAATGACAACAAACATTACATTACATTACATGTTACTTGTTAGACGCTTTTATCCAAAGCGACTTACATACTCAATACTGTGGGCAATCCCCACAGGAGCAATTTGGGGTGAAGTGTCTTGCCCAGGGACACAACGACATGCTGACTGCAGTGGGGTTTGAACCTGATCCCAACACCAACGAACTAGTCCACTGCGCCACAGCCTCCTTCAAACATATGTATAACATGACAGCTGGTGTTAGAGGAAGGCTCTTTGAAATCATATGATCAGGCTGGAGAAAGAAAAAGGTTGGGAAGCCTGGACTATAAGTGTAGGAGTGTGCAGTACTGAGGTCAACACTGCTTTTATTATCCCGCCAGCATGTTAAAATGGGATTAGGGAGTGTTTTAGGTCGAGGGTGACCTGCTGTACATCGACTCTGTCAACACTCTTACTGTCCAACAACCATCTGATCTGATATTCAGCAGCAAGCCAGACAGTCTGAGCCTCTATTCATACAGGGCAGACATGTTAGGATATGTGTGGTTCATGCATAACACTATTATTAGACCATGTGCTACTGTAGACACTCTTATATTTTAAAGCTCAGCCCATAAAAGCTTGAACGGTGGCTAAAAAAACGATGTAGTTGCTGTCTTGACTGTGTTTTCATGGTAGTAAAAGTAGCCAAACAATCAATAAAACTCTGCTGTATTTTCTCCAATATGTCCAAACACATGCAGACAGTTGTTAAGAAAGAACAATATTTCTCCTTTCATTATTGAGCAGGGGTGTCAAGATAACGCGGTATTAATGATAAGCCTGACCGTGATATTTAAACAATGATATTTTGATATTGTGTTATATACACTGTGGTGGAACATTACGGGACATAATTCAGTGTGATAAAGTGTGTGTTGCACCACGGACCTGTTAGAGAGTGTACCGCGTGGTTGTTATCATTCTAGCTTGAGTAGCGTGTATGCAAAGTATTCTTCCCTGCTGTAAACTTAAATGGAAAATAAAGTGTGGAGTTCCATACTCAACACGCTGCCTCCGACTCCCATTCATCGGCTCTACACTGGTGACCCTGACGTTTTCGAGATAGTTTCCGAAGACTTAGTGAACATGGCTGATTGCAATGTTTATATTAAACTGCCGGAGTTTTGGGAACATGCCGCTACGGCGTGGTTCGCACACGTGGAGGCACACTTTGCCTGCCGCCAGGTCCGTGACGAGGACCTGAAGTATTTTCACGTGGTGGCGGCGCTGGGGAGCTCCACGTCGTCCAGGTTGGTCGGATTTATCGCAGATCCCCCACGCCATGTCAAATATGAGGCGATTAAAGCCCTTCTCCTTAAGACATTTAGCTTATCTGCTAAGGAGAGGGCTCGGCAGATTTTTGAGATTCAGGGTCTGGGGGACAGCAAGCCGTCCCAGCTCATGGAGAAGATGCTGAATCTGCTGGGGGGGGAAGATCCCCGGATTTTGTTTGTGGAGACGTTCCTGCGCCACTTGCCGCCCGGATTCAGACAGCGCTGGCCAACACGACCATTACTGAACCCCGCGCCCTGGCTGAGGAGGCTGACCGTTTCTTCCTGGCGACCCAGCAGCCCGGTGCAGATGTGCTGGCTGCAACGCTCAGTGCCCCCTCGCCGGTTAGGAGGGCTTGGGGGGAGCAGACCGCGGCAGCTCCAGGCCGGCGTGGGGACACGGGGGAGTGTTTTTACCACGCGCGGTTCGGGGCCAAGGCGAAGAAGTGCATCGCTCCCTGCAGCTACAAGCCTCCGGGAAACGAGAGGGACGGTGCTCGGTAGTGGCCCTGAGCGTTGGCGGCACGAGCAGGCTTCTCTTCGTTAGCGACAGTGTCTCGGGTAGCTGGTTTCTCTGTGACACGGGCGCTCAACGGAGCGTGGTTCCTGCGTCGAGGGAAGACGTCGCTCGGGGGAGGGCACGGACCGCAGTTGACGACGGCTAATGGCATCCCCATCCGCACTTATGGCGTGAGGCCTATGTGTTTATATGTTGGGGGGCAGCGGTTCAACTGGGACTTCGTCACAGAAGACATTTCTTTTCCCACTCCTCGGGCCAGATTTTTTATGTGCTCACGGGCTCCTGGTGAACGTTAAAAACAAACGCTTGGTGGATGCCTTGACGTTTTCCTCCCTCGTGTTTACGCTTGGCAAAGCGGCGTACAGCGGGCTGTCGGGCTCACTGTCAGGTGTGGACAAGTACCTCGGGTTGTTGGCCAAGTTCCCGAACCTGACGCTGCCCACCTTCTCTGCGCCCACCACCAAGCATGGGGTGGAGCACCACGTCACCACTGAGGGACCCCCAGTCTACGCCAGGGCCCGGCGTTTGAACCCTTCCAAACTCGCGGTAGCGAAGGCGGAGTTCTCAACCATGGAACGCCTGGGTATTATCCGCCGGTCTGACAGTCCTTGGGCGTCTCTTCTGCACATCGTCCCCAAGCCTAATGGTGGTTGGCGCCCGTGTGGGGACTACCGCCGCCTCAACGACGCCACGACACCCGACCGCTACCCAGTGCCGCACGTTCAGGACTTTTCGGCGCACCTGGCGGGTAGGCTGGTGTTTTCTAAGGTGGACCTGGTGCGTGGATACCACCAGGTGCCCATGCATCCCCTGGACATTCCCAAAACAGCGGTGATAACGCCATTTGGGTTGTTTGAGTTCCTGCGGATGCCTTTTGGGCTCAAGAACGCCGCTCAAACGTTCCAGCGCCTGATGGATTCGGTGCTGCGGGACTTACCGTTTGTGTTCGTCTACCTGGACGACATACTCGTCGCCAGTAATTTTGAGGAGGAACACCTGTCCCACCTCCGAGCCCTTTTCACGAGGCTCAGCCAACACAGGTTGATAATCAACCCTGCAAAGTCTTTGCAGCGTTTCCTCGCCCGCACACGGCCCGGTCGCTCCGTGAGTTCCTAGGGATGGTGACCTTCTACCACCGTTTCATCGCCCGGGCAAATTTTATAGGCTATTGTGAAAGATCTATTTAGTAGAGTTTTCTTAATTTTGACCATTTCTCCTATCTTACTGTAACCATAAACACCATATTGTAGATGTTTCATACAAACATAACATTCTGGGTTCAACTCACAACCCTAGGGTCCTTTATAATATACCTTTCTAAGAATTTCCACAATGTCCTCTGTCAAATAAATGTGGAAAAGCTACAAAATGCAGCCTATATTCTACCCTTGGTAGCAGTTGCGGGGGAATTGCCCGATAAATGTTTTAATGTAAGTGAATGTTGATGTGTCTGAGGTATTTTCATTTATATACTTAATTCTATCTTTAAGAGAAAGGTTTGTGTTTTTACGGTTTTGAACTTAAACATATAAATTAGTCTTTGAGTTCAGCGTCCAAAGTGACAGTAGAGACTGTGGTTCAGTCCTGTCTAGACCCCTTTTCATTTAAAAAAAGGTGCATTCATACACCGAGAATAGTCACTCATGGTCTCTTTGAGCTTTTTGCAGAGGGGGCAGCAAACCTCCATACATCCAGCATCATCATATGTTCTGTATGCCTGCACTGTTTACTGTATGAAAGCTCAGCTGTAAAAAGAGTATGGTTTCCTCTGAACACACACAGGAATGCATGCTTCATGAAAGAACAGATTTGTCAGGTAAAGTCATACTTAGCTGATGTTTGACATGCTGTAAAATGAGCACACACACATGCACATTTACCCTCTGCGTCATTGCTCTGGCGCTGTTCTATTTTACAAGTCCTTAGTTAATTTAATTAGTGGCATACGCATATACGCACAGACTTAAGAAGTGTAAGCTCAAAAATTGACATATTGACATGCTATAAAGAAGTCAAGTCATTGATACACGGTAGCTAGGTAAAAATAGTATAAATAAAACAATTAAAATAGTTAACTCAAAGTAATAGATCAATGGTAACAAAATAAACCAGGAAAAACTGTTGAAATTGTTAACTTTTCCCAGTACATAGACTACAGGTCTTTGAAGATCTTAGCTAAAAGGAAAGGATACATGCTTCAACTATAAGCTAACAATATAAAACTAAAGTTGACACATGCTTGCTAGCTTAAAAAGTAATAGATAAAACATTAATATTGATAACTCAAAGTAATAGATACATGGATTAAAACATACAGTAGGATAAACACATGGAATTGATAGCTTAAAGTAAACATTGTTAATAAAGCTGAGAAAGTTAATATACGATAGCTAGCTAAAAGTCCAGGCATTGTGATTACTGAGGAATATTTAGCTAATCATCCGCCTTCGTACTTTAAATAGATCACAGATAAAACATGCTTGAGTTAAATGTGTTTATTGTTTAGCACCGTTTCTGGTGGTTAGGGTTATCAACAAACATCATTAGCATGTTAGCATGTTAGCATGGCGTATTAGACTTGTGGTATGATTACATTTATGAAACCAGTGGCGATCCTAGAGTCGGTGGGGGCCCTAGGCAAACATTCACTGGGGGGGCCCTCAAACCAGCTCCCCCCCCCCCCCCCCCCCCCCCCGGGGGGGGGGGGGGGGGGGGGGGGAGCTGGTTTGCAAGGCAACAAAAGTTAAGATGAGAAGCAGCATTTTACAGCGCGCTATGCATGGGGCCGCCTTGAGGGGGTTTCCCGACATGTTGTTGCAGTAAATTAAAGGGTGTTTCATGTTGTCGTTGCTGTGGACCTTCTTAATCTACCTTCTTTGGGGGCCCCCTTCTGGTCCGGGGCCCCTTCAGTTGCCTGCCTTGCCTGTTCGCAAGGAGCGCCCCTGTATGAAACAGGCTGTTCCTCTCACTACAGACGGGTAATCCAGGGTGCAAAGACAGCAGCCTGTGTTGTTAACAAGACTACTTTCTATTAAAGAGGCTTATCCATTGTACTCTGCTTTAGGAGAAGATGCAAATGGTTACTGAAGTTGACAAATGTGCAGCATATGATCAACAACAACAACAACTATAAACCAATGTACAAAACGATTAGAAAATGCTCAGAAATGTACGGTTTCTTTAAGAACAAACTGTCTGTCCTTGTTTTTCTGAAAAACTAAAATACTTCTTATCACCATCAGTGTGAAACTTCTAATTTAACATTATTTGAAGAAAGGATATTATTGTACAAGCTTCCGAAAGGATAGATATTTAACTAGAAAGGCACTTGGAAGAGCTCCACAAAGACGAAATAAAGCTGGTAATATGTGACGCTATACCTGCTATACCCGTGTTTGTTTGGTTGGTTAATTTAAGCATTCTTTAATTAAATCCCCCAATGACGTTACTACCAATCAGCGCTCTGTGTTGTGGCGTCAGAACTTGTCCCGCTTCAAAACAACTTAATCCTCGATCCTCCCTTAGATTCACATGTTCCACACGCAGGTTCATTACAGCGAAACTTTCAGTGTCATTATTTCACCACAGTTTAGATATTCTGACCAGGCGAGGAACATTTAATATTATCCTAAATGTTAACAACACATAATTTTGGCAATTAAATATGGGCTTTTTCAGTCATCTCTTCCAAAGAAATAGTACGTAGGTAGGAAGTTTTAAGGCAACTTGACCTGCTGTTTGTTCAGATTCCTCATAAACTCCAGGTCTAGTTGTTCTGACCAGGCGAGGTACCTTCTATATTATACTAGATGTTAACACCTTGTCATTTTGGCAATTAAATGTGGGTTATTTTATTCATAATCAAGTGGGTAGGAAGTGTGAGGCAACTTGACCTGCTGTTTGTTCAGATTCCTCATAAACTCAAGGTCGAGATGCATTTGAATTTGCTTTTCTACTTACATACCTGGTGTAACTCAGTTTGAATCACTGGCCCTCCCAAATTGGTGCCAACTAAAAGTATAGGACTGTTTTTTAAGGATAGGAAGGTATTTACTTGTAAAATAACGTATACTGAAAGCTTAAAGATAATGGAAAATGTAATGTTTTGGGAAGAAAGACGACACCTACTCTTTTTGGTGTTAAAATACCATCATTTTCACCCCCAACGATGTCCTAAAGCCAAAGACCTGATCAAACTAATTATTTTCCAAAACACTTTTACAGTATTGAACCTACAATGTCTTCTAACTCAATCAAAGCTTCAACATATATACCAGAAAGAAGACGTGGCGTGTATTCACGTTCGTTTTGTTTGTTTTCTTGGTCACAGTTAATCCATATATCTATATCTATACCAGTAATAATCTAATCCCACACGTGGAAAACAGCTTCTCACATGGACTTGAGACACAACAAGCAGATCGTTGCCTCTCAAAGCTGGAGCAGGCGTGCTGAGGTTTAAGAGGAATTAGCCAGATCCTAGCAGATTAATCTTTGACATTCTCTTCTCAGTAAATTGGGTGACGTGAACAAGGACAGACTCTGGGATGGAGGAGGGGAGGTGTGAGAGGTTTTCTAGATTTTTCGGGGGGGGCCCATGTGACTGGAAAGAGGAGGATGTTGGGATTAGAGAAGATATAAAAGCACAACACAGGACTGCGCACGTCAATAACTCAAAATAGAGAATAGAGAAGCTGATCGGCGGTGGCCTCTTGGGATATCTGTGACAACAGGTGAGAGAAAACTTACTCAGGATATTGAGAGTCCAATTAGACATCAGATGAGGATGAATAAGAGTTTAACAAATGGGGAATGGCTAAAACTGTAATAACTTGAATGCAAACTGTAAAGAAGAGAAGAATGACTTAAGACTGTCTTGGCTGGCAATATGGTTTGATGTTGGACTTTAAATGGCTTAACGTGGATTGAAAACTGTTGGTTGGAGTATAGATAAAGTCAAGTTTACATGTGCAATTGAAACAAACAAAGAAAGGCAGTAGTACAAAGTTGAAGTCGGTGACAGGTGTGTGTTTTTTCTAATACCCTCGCGTAAAGAGGATTAACATTAAGGGGTTTGTTAAGAGCTTTTTTTTGTTTTCCTTATTGTGTCTCCACGCAGAATCATTGGAAGATAAATCCTCAATCTAGATCTGTTACTGCTAATGCAACCAATGCTTCTGTTTCAACTTGGGTTGGTTTTCCATCACGGACACATTGCTTTAAGGGGATTATCAGGGTCGGACGTCAAAGGAAGGGGGAAATTGTGGAGCTCAGTCAGGATCCTGCTAATGATCGGGTGGGAGATGAGGACAAGAGGGTCAGAGAGGAAGGACTTGCTCCAGATATTGGTAGCTTCGTGATACATTCAGCCGCAAAAGATGTGAACGTTTGCTTATGATCAAGTTTCAAGATTCAAGGCTTTTATTGTCATGATGTGTACAGTGTAGTTATGACAATGAACATCTTAGGTCACAGGCTCCTCCAACAGTGCAACACAATAAAACAGATAAAATAGTGCAAGTAAATAGAATAAAATAGAATATAATAGAAACAGAATATGATAGAAACTGTGCAGAATAGTCTAGTAATTGGAATATTGATATATGTGAGTTGCAAACAGATGAATGTTATGTATGTTCTTGTGACTTTATTAGCAAGTGTTATAAGTACCAAACATCATCAGGGTGTCTAAGTTGAAAAGGCTGAGGTCCGAATGCATATTCGTGATTTCTGAGAAGGGCAATTTGCCGTCTGCGCCATCAGAGCGGGATTAAAGCTAATCTGGCTGTAGGAACTAATCTATGTAATCTCCGCTGATTAGCATTGAAAGCTGGGAGGAAACAGGATTAGCAGAGGGCATCAGAGGGGGGGGGGTAGATGTAGAGTAAATGTCAGTGTGGTGACCCTTGCCTTCTGTCTTTTCAGAGACCCTCAGCAGAAATGAACAGCGCCCCCCCTGCAGGAAGTGCTCTGACCCCTGGGAGCACAACGGGCCCCACCACGCCCAAAAAGGGACCCCCCAAATTCAAGCAAAGGCAGACGCGTACATTCAAGAGCAAGGCACCAAAGCCAGGCCAGAAAGGGTAAGAGAAACAACTCATATTGAAAGTCAAAGTCAACTTTATTGTCAATCTTACAATTTGTGTGTACAGAGAGATCGAAATGCCGTTTCCTACAATCCCGAATACAAAAACAAATATATATAAAAATATGTATATACCTATATATACACAATCAAAGACACATTTATACATATGCACACATTAAGACCTAAATAAAAGCACAACAATCAGTATATACAAAATAACAGTCAAAATATTCAAAATATTCAACACAATACAGTAAATGCAACCAAATCAAGGCAAGTTTATTTATGTAGCCCCATTAAATGCTTTTGTAGTGACCACCATGATATCCATTTGTTTTAGTCTTTAGTCTGTGATTCACTGAGCTGACTGATGAAAAGTCGCTTGTTGTTTAGAGAAAAAATTAAATAAATGTCCAGATGCGATTGAAAAGTAAAATATGCTTGTTTATTCCAAAAAGGCAGTGGAAAATAAATAAATAAAGGTTTTCAAACAAACTTTTTCTCATATAAACTGATACTTCAAATAGCAGCTAGCAGCAGTATTTAAAGGTCACCTATTATGCAAAATCCACTTCTTCATGTCTCTTCTACATCAACATGTGTCCCCTCTTCTTCATGTCTTTTCTACATCAACATGTGTCCCCTCTTCTTCATGTCTCTTCTACATCAACATGTGTCCCCTCTTCTTCATGTCTCTTCTACATCAACATGTGTCCCCTCTTCTTCATGTTTCTTCTACATCAACATGTGTCCCCTCTTCTTCATGTCTCTTCTACATCAACATGTGTCCCCTCTTCTTCATGTCTCTTCTACATCAACATGTGTCCCCTCTTCTTCATGTCTCTTCTACATCAACATGTGTCCCCTCTTCTTCATGTCTCTTCTACATCAACATGTGTCCCCTCTTCTTCATGTCTCTTCTACATCACCATGTGTCCCCTCTTCTTCATGTCTCTTCTACATCAACATGTGTCCCCTCTTCTTCATGTCTCTTCTACATCAACATGTGTCCCCTCTTCTTCATGTCTCTTCTACATCAACATGTGTCCCCTCTTCTTCATGTCTCTTCTACATCAACATGTGTCCCCTCTTCTTCATGTCTCTTCTACATCAACATGTGTCCCCTCTGTGTGAAGAGACTCTGAAAGTTTCAGGAACAAAGATTCTCTCTCTTTTTGTCCTGATCCATTTATATAAAAACCTGTCTGAAAATGAGCTGATCAGATTTTGGCCACTTTGTGATGTCATAACGATGTGTTGGCTTGTGTAACCATTAGCCAATCACCAACCAAGGTAACCCCCCCCCCCACCTTATCACCTGAATCTCCTCCTAGAGCACCATTGTGTTCTTTTTAACCAAATATCTCTCGAGGGGCGTGGGGAGGGGCTCCTTATTTTCATCTAAAGTAACAGACAGAGAATCAGCACTTTGGAAACAGGGCTGAAACAGAGGGGATTATGGGATGCTGCAATGATCTGTTTGGTGTTTCAGCCAATCAGAGACATGTTCTGTATATATCTGAGACCTGTCATATATTGATGAAAAACAGTATAATAGGGGACCTTTAACTCACCTTCCTGCTTGTGTCCTGTCCTCCAGATTTGGCGATGATATCCCCGGCATGGAGGGTCTCGGCACAGACATCACGGTGGTTTGCCCATGGGAAGCCTTCGGCGACATGGAGCTCAGCGACTTGGCCAAATACGGCATCATCTAAACCTGCTGCCTTCCTCTCCTTCCTGCACCTTTCCTCCGTCTAATCCCCCCCTCCCGGCTCGGCACGCCGCGATAAGGCTGCCCGAGAAACCCCCTAATGCCCTCTCGTCTAACTACCTCATGCTTCGCTCCACTAAGTGGATAGAAAAGCATAAATATGAAGTTATTTTTCTATTATTACATGATACTGTTTATATTATATATATATATATACTTGAAATGAGAAGACGAGAAAAACCACCTCCACCTCCGTTATTCCCCTCATCCATCTTTGATAGTCCTTTCCTTTCCTTTCCACCTCTCCCCCTTCGATACTCCTCACCCACGGCAATGGACGCAAACAAAACACTAGTCATTACTAAAGTGTATTTGCTTCTAGCTGTCTATAAAAATGTAAATATTTTGTTCTCAGCATTTTGACCTCGTACTTCCATCCTACCTTTTGTACTTCCTCCTAGCTTTTAATTTGCGTTGTATTTTGTACTCCTTGTGAACACAAGGTTACTGTGAACACCAGGGGATGCAAGGAGAGCGTGCAATATTGCTGTAACGGTGAAAACTACAAAGTGTTTTTCACTTGATCATGGAGGATTAACTCCCTTTTATCCCAAGTCTATCTCCTTGCTGCTATCTGTCCCTCTCCTTAGAGCAAACAAAAGCATGTCCTGTTTGTTTTGTGCTCCAAGCACAACACCACACATAATGTACTGTGAACAGTCCTGATAGTAGATAGTAAAATGAGAATATTTTAATTAATCTTGTTGTCTGTGTCTTTTATTTCTGGAACACCTCACAATGCTGGAAGGTGTTAAACATATCAAACTATCATGACTACAAATGACTAACAAGGGCCTTGGATCAGAAACAAAATGACTCTCATTCCCGGCAGTCTTCTAACTCAAATTGATGACATTTCCTTCTGTGTCTCCTGACCACAATGATGTCTGAGTACATCTCATAATAATTACCGCTCACTTTAAGGCTTCCTGACATCAACCCACTCCGACAAGGCTCTCTGTTGGAAAAGGAAAACAACAAGAAATGATATCAACAGTTCTTTATCATCTCACATAGAACAATAAATGATCTGGTAGCAAGTGTAAGATCCATCTCACAGATCAAACCCCTGATTGTTGTCATACAGTAAGTTCTGGGACCACCGCATCACAGACATTATTAATCGTATTTTTATATAGACTCATATAATCCTTTTCTACTGTATTTTAACGAGAGTCTCCAGCTACGCTAACAGCAACAACCGAGCTAAAAGCTAACAGCAGCATGCTAGCATCCTCACAGAGACAATGCTAACATGTTTACCATTTTAGTTTAGCATGTTATTAGCTCCTAACACAGTGGAGAGTTGATGGGTGAGTCTTGAGTTTTCCAGTGTAGGTAGACACACCCTTTTTGAATGATATCAACCCAAAACATGGGGGTTAGCAGTGGATATGAGCGTTGTATACATGGTTCAGAAGAGGCCTTATACACCTATGAGTATGATCATAATGCCTTTATCATATATTCACATGGTGGCTCTCCTTTACATAAGGCAGTGATATCTAGCAGCTGTAGTTTAATGAAGAGGTCCGCTGACGAAACATAGAGATTGATAAATTACGCTTAGGGTTTGTGGGTGAAAGCGGGAAGGAATGATGAATGAGTCAAACAAAAGACTTAACTGACGTATCTTATGTGGCGTACTTTAACCCAATCCATGATCTTTTAACTAAAACTAGCCATGTAGATTTGGCTTGTAACTGAAAACTGAAACCTAATGAAACTGCCACCCTGTCATAACGTTCATAATGCACTTACTTCCCTATTGGTTAGTTTAGTTTGCCCTTTCTGAAGTTTTTAAGTAGTACTTCTAATGTCCTTTAATAGGGAAATGCATCAAACCTGCAATAACTCCAATGGCCAACAGGGGGTGACACAACTAGTCTGGGAAAGAAATACAGATTGTAGAGAAGTCTATGAGTAAGACACTGGGGGTGTTTCTCAATCGCGAGTAAAGCTGCTTCCGAGCCACTATTTCAAGCATACTACGTCATCGAGTGCCGCCGAAGTACTGTTCCAATCTCCAGTATACTTGGAAATCTACCGAGCCCGGCGTACTCCGTTTGGAGAAATATCGAGTGTGCACATGAGTAGACTTCGCGGCCTTAAAATCCCCACAATGCTTTGCGCACGGACCAATTTCCCCAAATCTGTGGCGGAAGATGTAAGGCGGGGCCTCTCATATGACGCACACCGCGATTGAGAAACACCCAGGGTGTTTCTCAATCTCGAGTACGCTTGCTTGGTAGCACATGTCTGCCGAGCATCTTGCTTCAGAAGCGAGGCAAGAATACTTCCTGGCATTCGGAAAACGAAGAGTGGAACACGCTAGCAAGTGTGCAGGTGTGCGTCATATGAGAGGCCCCGCCTTACATCTTCCGCCACAGATTTGGGGAAATTGGTCCGTGCGCAAAGCATTGTGGGGATTTTAAGACCACGGAGTCTACTCATGTGCAGCCTCGATATTTCTCCAAACGGAGTACGCCGGGCTCGGTAGATTTCCAAGTATACTGGAGATTGGAACAGTCCTTCGGCGGCACTCGATGACGTAGTATGCTTGAAATAGTGGCTCTGAAGCAGCTTTACTCGCGATTGAGAAACACCCACTCTTTCACTCGTGATTTATAACCTCAGTTAACATTTCCTGGATAACGTTATGGTCTTAATTTCTTAACACTACCATATAGCTTCTGTCAGTCTATGAAAAAGACACTGGGTGTTTCTCAATGTCGAGGAAGGCTGCTCCAGAGCCACTATTTCAAGCATACTACGTCATCGAGTGCCGCCGAAGGACTGTTCCAATCTCCAGCATACTTGGAATTCTACCGAGGCCGACGTACTTCGTAGCGAGAAATTTCGAAGGCTGCACATGTGTAGACTCCGCAGTCTTAAAATCCCCACAATGCTTTGCGCACGGACCAATTTCCAAATCTTTGGCAGAAATAGCGCTCCATTTAAGGCGGGGCCTCGCATATGACGCACACCTGCACACCTGTTAGCCTGTTCCACCATTCTTTGTTTTCTGAGGCTAGGAAGGCTTTTTGCCTCGCTTCTGAAGCAACTGACTCGGAAGACATGTGCTACCAAGCAAGCGTCCTCGACATTGAGAAACACCCACCCTTTCACTCAGGATTTATAACCTCAGTTAACATTTCCTGGATGACTTTATGGTCTTAATTTCTTAACACTACCATATAGCTTCTGTCAACATCCTTTCTATGCTTGCCATGTTTCCATTTAGATACTTTTAGCCTCATTTTGAAGTATCCCAGTAGAAGTGTATTCACTCTGAATCAGTTGATTAATACGCCAATAATCATAGTCAATTTCATAGTAGTCAAAACAACTTCTAATGTCCTTTAATAGGGAAATGCATCCAACCTGCAATACTTCCAATGGCCAACAGGGGGCGACTCAACTAGTCTGGGAAAGAAATACAGATTGTAGAGAAGTCTATGAGTAAAACACTCTTTCTCCTGATTTATAACCTCAGTTAACATTTCCTGGATGACTTTATGGTCTTAATTTCTTAACACTACCATATAGCTTCTATCAACATCCTTTGTAGCTTCTGTCAGTATCCCAGTATAAGTTTATTCACACTGAACCAGTTGATTAAGATGCCAATAATTCAATTTTCTTCCAAATGTGTACTTCAAATTCACTTAACATTGAATGAATTGGCTACTGTTGTCCTGTGGGATTGCTATGGTTTCTCTTTAAACATTATGACCCCCTATCATCACTGTCTGAGAATCTGAGCACCAACGCTTCACTTCTTTCCATTTCAGCCCGACATGATGACAGTTATTGTGAAACTTCAAATACATGACGTCATGCTTAAATTCCTCTGGGATTAGGCAACACATAAGGGAGGAGACTCTAAACTTAAAATATTTACTACATAGATATTTGTATATACTGTACACACATGCATCCATGCTGCTCCTACATATTGATGATTAAAAGAGATACAATTATGTTTCACATGACAAAGGGACGCTACAGTTGAAGAATGACTTAAGATCCAACCGAACACACCCTATTAACTCTGTGCTTGTACGGGCACGAGTGGAGGATTTTACGTATGGGCTTGTTGAGGACAACAGTTGAAAGAAATCTCTTCTTCCTGACGCAACTCCTCCCCGAGGCTGAATCACAGATCCCAAATGTTGTTGCTGTGGTATTGCAGTAACTAAGGTGACGGCAGATTCTGTTTCTGCACCCAAAGGAGACTGGGATGAGTAATCTGGACTCTCACCTGCAGGTTTGGGGAGTTACGGATTACATGTAACTGGATTAGGTAGACAAGATACAAAAATAAGTTACTGTATTCCCTTACAGTTACATTCAAAACATCAGATTACCGTTGTATTTCTAAGAAAAAGGGGATTACTTGCAGGATTACAAGCGAAAATCTATTTGTTACAGGTAGACGTACTGAAAGGTCTGAAAGCCTACTTTTTATTCTTTAGTTAAAAAATCTATACATATATAATTTATTTCGCTTTTAATACATGTTTCAAACCAAAACAGCCTTTGTAAACTTGACTATTTTGTAGACCTAGCCTTCAATTCCACACATTTTTAAATAAAATATCCAGTTTTCTTACATTATTGTTGTTTTACATAATACACTTAAGTAAAAAACACTTTATTGTTATTTATTTTCTCTTGTATTTATTTGCATTGCATTTAATCGTCAGGTAATCCAAAAGTAACGTAAAGTAATCAGGTTACATTCCTTTTATTTTAGATTAGATTACTGATTACATTTCTAAACGTGCAACTAGTAATTGTAGCCTAATTTATATACTATCCTATAAACTACATACAACAACGATTTTTATATGGGATGTGTTTCTGCTACTGTAGTATGAGAATATATTTCTGTAGTATTTCAGTTTTTATAGAACATGTATGAACACACTGCTGCATCATCTATCTGTCTGTCTGTCTGTCTGTCTGTCTGTCTGTCTGTCTGTCTGTCTGCCTGCCTGTCTGTCTGTCTGTCTGTCTGTCTGTCTGTCTGTCTGTCTGTCTGTCTATCCATCTATCCAAGTTTTAAAGTATCCCTCCCAACACTGCTCACCTGAACTCCATAACAACCAGTAGGATCTCACCTGTTATGATTAAGTGTTTCACGTTAATATTTCCTACTCGACACACTCTGGTTATCAAAATCAGGGATGCAAATTCTGATGGGAAATGGATTTATAGCTAGGGAGGGGTGAAATCTCCTGTGTGTTAGTGTGTATCATCAGCTCCAGGTGTGTGAGCCCCACCTTTATTCTGAGGGAGGGAGGACACACACACACACACACACACACACACACACACACACACACACACACACACACACACACACACACACACACACACACACACACACACACACACACACACACACACACACACACACACACACACACACACACACACACACACACACACACACACACACACACACACACACACACACACACACACACACACACACACACACACACACACACACACACACACACACACACAGACAGAGACAGAGACAGAGACAGAGACAGGAAAGCTATGAGTAGGGATGCAGGTTTCTCTGCTTTTTGCCCAACCTGTTGATGCAACACACAACCTTTTCTCCCAGTGGCTTCACACTCGATTCGTCATCTTCGAGCTCTCACTGTTAACCATCGGGCCTGCGGAGATATGGGAACATTATCGGGATAGGAGGCGCATTTAGCAGCTGTTTATTCACACACTTTCAGAGAAACTTTGAAGACTTTTGGAAGTAGATTTTTCTAAGTGTTTCCAAGTGTTAAAAGGTAAGTTTCCCTGTTTGTTTTTTTAAAGGATATTAAAGGTTTGGTCCTGCTTTGGAGATGGCATCTTATTGTCAAGTGTAGATAGTTTAAGCCAACAAACATCAACAACAATTGTCCTTATAGTACCGAATAACCAAATATCTGCACACGAATATGTCTTATAACAGCTATGGCTAATAATCTTTTTAAGCCATCGCTTTACAAGTCTGTACCTTATGGTAACATCTCTGCATTTTACATATTAAGGCGAGAGTAAGGGTAACATAATGAGGGTCATATTTACAGAGAGACAATCCCACTAAAGGTCATCTTTGATTCTCTGACGCTGAAACAAAGGCTCTGTTTCAGGCTTGGAGGAAGTGACAATCAGATGTGAATATCTCTCACTTGAATCTATGAATCACAACGCCCTGCTGCAGTGTTATGAGCTGATGCAGCAGAAAAGTTATACCTTTCATGTCTACTTCATTGTCCCAGCCTCACCTCCATGTTGCATTTATTTATTTTTGCTTGTTTCTCACACACTCACACACTCCTCTGCCTTGTTCTGGCATGTTTGTAAGCTTCTCCTCCAGCGTTGTTACGTCTCAAGCTGTCAAGCCACTCTCCCTTTGTTTTCTCCACACTGTGACCTCTGTGTTATCCTGTCTTACATTTCATCTCGCTTGTTTTTTTTACTTGTCACTCAACGAGCTGGGAATGTGCTGGAAGGCAAATATAAATAACATTTCTGCAAAACGTACTTATGGTCCCAAAAGTCTCCAACAATGTTAAAACCTAAAGAAATCTGTCTTTCTTATCAAGATAATGGTTCTGTTTCCTTTGGACGCCTGTTATTGCAATGCTTTCCCTTTGCACATGCTTCAGTGTTGTGGTTGTCGGACAGAAGTTGTTATAAATTGACTTGTCATCCAGTTTAAAGCCACAATTTAATGCTAAAATTAAGAAATCGTGGTCGTTTTTTTACTTTTATTTAATCTCAATTGAACTTAAAGGTGGGGTAGGTAATTCACTTCAGAAACACTTTTTGTTATATTCCATGGAATGCTCTTAACATCCCGATAGCAATGAATACATGAAATGCTTTGACAATAAATATATACAAATATTTCATCTGTGGAAGCCGTGGCGCTGTAAAAAGCACGACCAATCATCTGAGCCGGCCCGGCTAAAATAACTGGATGGCCTACCTGCCTGTCAGCCTTCCATCTGTGCACAAACTTATCTCGTGCCCTCATTGGTCATGTGCGCGTTCGTGTGTGTTGGAGGAGGGGCTCTGTAAGGAAGTCTGAAGGAAGGGGCAGATTTTTTTCGGTTGTGTATTTTCAAATTCTAGCGCACTCGAGCTGGTTTATCCATTCTTACCGACCCTACCTTTAAGTTATTAGAGAAACAAGGCTAGCAACTTTAGCGTTAGCGTCGGAGAAACACGCTAGAAGTTGCTTTTTTTCAGTCTTATTACAAATTGTTTATTACCACGTCTGTGTGTAGCGGAGAGGAAGAGATCTCTTTCGATAATTTACCCCCATAACAACCTTCTTGTTGTTCTTCATGTCTGTATCTTACATTTTTCTAAGAGTAACAAGCTAAGCTAACGTTAGCTGTTAGCTTGCAGCCCCTCATATGTCTGCCAAAACAGCCTTGAAGCAAGACTGATTTTTAACATGTTTGGTGTTTTAACCGTCTTATATCACCTAGTACAATTATTTTAGAGAACCTTTGTAGATAAGGTTAACACCTCCTAAACAAAGAACAATGAAGGAAATTAAACCGGGGGAAAGCCAACGAGCAATTTAGGGAATGACGTTGAACTTCACGACTCCACCCAACTTTCTCTTTTGTTTTGGTTTTAATTGAGGTAAAGCTAATGGCAGAAAGTTACATATTGTGCTTTAAAGGGGACCTATCATGCAAAATGCACTTTTGTACGTCTTTTATACATGAATATGTGTCCCCGGTGTTCCAGGGAACTCACCAAGTGTCAGAAAACACAACCCTCTCTATTTTCCTCCATACCCAAATCTCTAAAAAAGGGGCTGCAACGGATCTGATCAAAACTGATCCAGATTTGAACACTGTCCTGACGTCAGGACGGTGGCGCTACGGCTATTGGGCCAACTCCACCAATCAGGAGGAGACAGCCACGGCCATTGCCGTTAGAAAGCGCTGGAGACGCTGTAGTACATATGCCAGGCCTGTAGATGGTGCTGTTCTCACAGAATCAACCCTTGCAAAAACAGGGGTAAAAAAAGTGCAAATTGAGCGAAATGAGGCATGGCTAAAATGCATGATCTGTTTGGTATTTTGAAAAAGAAAAAGTATAAATATGCCTTATATAGGTATGGTCGTACACTATATTATTAAAATATAGCATGATAGGTCCACTTTAAAGGTAACTTTCATTTAATGTTGAAATATGTTGTGGTTTTTGTTCCAGGGGGAAACATCTTCCAACTCTAAGGACACGTAAAACCAAAGACTGAATCCCTGAGTGGATTACTAAACTGAACATGGCCTTTTCATCCGAGAAGCACAAATCCCTCTTCCCCCTCGTCCTCTTCCTCCTAGTCTTCGTCTCTCTCACCTGTTTATGCCAGTCGGCCAACACCAGCTCCTCGAATACAACCAACAAAATCCAAACCACTTCCTCTCCGTCCTCAAATGGCACCCTGAAGAGAATACCTGGCTGCAAAACAGGGCTGAACCCCATCTATAGGTAAGACTCTCACAACATTGGATAAAGGGTCTCAAAACGTACCTGTTCTCTCTTGCTTTCAACCTATAATCCTGCACTCCTACCCCCCTTCTTCTACTTATAGCTCAGGACTGTTTTTGTTGTTATTTGTTCTCTTATTTAAAGGGTCATTGAGCCCTGGGAAAAGCGCTTTATAAATACGATACGTTAATACTGTATTGTCAGATCAAGTTTGGCATTTTTTTTGCATCACAGCAGCTCCATTTGCAACATCGATAAGGACAGATATTAAAACATGACACGATCAACCGAAGAGAAACTTGCTCAAGACCCTTTAACGTACATGTTATTATTATTATCTAACAAAGTCAACTTTATTGTCAATCTTTCAGTTTGTGTGTACAGACAGAGAGATCGAAATACCGTTTTCCACAATCCCGAATACAAAACAAATATATATAAAAATATGTATACAAATATGTATATCCTATATATATATACACAATCAAAGACACATTTATACATATGCACACATTAAGATAAAAACACAACAATCAATATATACAAAATAACAGTCACTTCAATATCTTTGGGAAATGTACATTGACTTTTACTTTGTATACATTGATTGTTGTGCTTTTAGTTATGTCTTAAAATATGATGTGTTATGTTTTACTCCAGGTACCTGTGTGACCGGCGGGCAGCGTGGGGCATCGTGCTGGAGACCCTGGCCTCGTCTGGCTTCCTGTTCAGCATCGCTCTGTTCCTCGGCCTCCTCCTCTGGTCCCTCTGGCTCTGTGTCTCCTTCAAGGACCAGCGCAGCAGCATCGGAGGAACCGTGTTCTCCATGTCTCTGTTCCTGCTCGCCACCGCCGGGATCTTCGCCATCACCTTCTCCTTCATCATCAGAAACACCTCTCAGACCTGCCCCACCAGACTCTTCCTCTTCAGCATCTTCTTCTCCCTCGCCTTCTCCTGTTTGCTGGCTCGATGCCTCGCTTTATTGGGTTTTGCAGCAGCTCGAGGATGGGGGGAACCGGCCCTCGCTTTGGGACTCTTCACCGTCCAGGTCAGTGGTGTAAAGAGCAGAGATGGCAAAAGTACACACATCCTTTAGTCAAGTAGAAGTACAGATACTCGTGTTTAAAAATACTCTGGTAAAAGTAGAAGTACTGACTAAACTTCTTTACTCAAGTAAAAGTAAAGAAGAATGGGCTTTGAAATGTACTTAAGTAAAAAGTACCCATAACTACCATCTGTTTTAAAGAGTACCTGACATCCCTTTATATTAATAGAACAATAATGTCATTGTTAGCTAATGAATGTTTCCATGCTGAACAACGGCAACATGACAACGTTTTCATTGGTCCCTCTTCTTTAGAGAAGACCAGGAAATGATGGATACACGGATCGTGTTCAAATCAATAGGCACGCAATGACTCTAAATAATAATGATCACGCCACCAAACACACATTCAAACGTAAGTATTGATACAAGTCACATTTGATATGGAGCTGACGTTCAACATTACTCAATTAATCCCACTATCAGTCAGAAAATGTGTCTGAAATGGACCAAGCTGCATAATAAGTACTTTTACTTTTGGTACTTTAAAGGGGACCTATCATGCAAAATGCACTTTTGTACGTTTTTTATACATGAATATGTGTCCCCGGTGTTCCAGGGAACTCACCAAGTGTCAGAAAACACAACCCTCTCTATTTTCCTCCATACCCAAATCTCTAAAAAAGGGGCTGCAACGGATCTGATAAAAACTGATCCAGATTTGAACACTGTCCTGACGTCAGGACGGTGGCGCTACGGCTATTGGGCCAACTCCACCAATCAGGAGGAGACAGCCACGGCCATTGCCGTTCGAAAGCGCTGGAGACGCTGTAGTACATATGCCAGGCCTGTAGATGGTGCTGTTCTCACAGAATCTGCCCTTGCAAAAACAGAGCTAAACATTTTCAAATTGAGCGAAATGAGGCATGGCTAAAATGCATGATCTGTTTGGTATTTTGAAAAAAAAAAAGTATAAATATGCCTTATATAGGTATGGTTCTACACTATATTATTAAAATATAGCATGATAGGTCCACTTTAAGTACATTTTGAAGCTAATTATTTTCTACTTTTACTTCAGTACAGTTTTGAATGCAGGACTTTTACTGTAACAGAGTATTCCTACACTCTAGTACTTCTACTTTTACTCAAGTACAAGATCTGAGTACTTCTACATTTACTCAAGTACAAGATCTGAATAGATTTGGGTCAATGCATCCCAAGCCCAGGAGTGTTATTCTGTTCATCAATCTCCTATAAAGTTTTGTTGCTCACAGTGAAAGAGTGCTTCTTGGTTGGTCTGTAATCAAAGGGTTGCAACACTTTCTCTCCATTCAATAAAGTCAGAGTGAAGCATCCTCTGTGCTCCAGTCAATCCTCTCAGTAAACACAGAGCTGATCCCAGATCTAAAGCACGCTGAAGGCTCTTTGAGCAGGTTTTCTCTCACTGATCGTGCCGTTATGTTAAATGTTTGTTGTGTTTCATGTATTGTGTCTTGATATTTGTCTGTTGATGTTACACATGGAGTTGCTCTGATGCAAGGAGCATTTCAGACTTGATCTGACCATTAAAGTATTATCATATCGTATCGTACCTCCTGTTCAGTGTTTCATCTCGTTAACGTACAAGATCTGAGTTTCTTCTCCCACTTCTTGTCCAGGTTATCATCTCTACTCAGTGGCTGATCCTAGTCTTAGTTCGGGACAAGAAGCCGTGCGAGTACAGCCAGGAGGAGTTCGTCATGATGCAGATCTACGTCATGTGTATCCTGGTCATCAGCTTGATCCTCTCCCTTCACTTCCTGTGTCAATCCTGCAACACGTACACCTACAGGTTTAAATATCCTAATTCTGGGTGGTTTTAAAGGTCAAAGATGGGTTTGGGTAACAGTAAAACAGGGAACATGTGTTGTCTGGGGATGCACAATGATTGAAAGAGAAGGATGAAAGGAATATAAAAAGGTTAGAAAACTGTAAAAATAACTATAATTTCACAGGAAGACTAGGGGTAGAGGAATGTGAGAATTTGGTTAGGGGTATTGAACAAATATCTGGAACAAACTCCCAGAAACCTGCAGATCCGCTGCAACTCTGAGTACTTTTAAATCCAGCCTGAAGACTTTTCTTGTTGCCGCTGCTTTTAATTGAACTATTCACATCTCACACTGCACTGTAACTTTTATCCATGTACCTGTGTTATTCATGTTTTATTATCTTTGCTTTTTCTAATGTGTTTTATGCTCTTAAAGGTCACCTATTATGCAAAATCCATATGCATCAACATGTGTCCCCTCTGTGGAAAGAGACTCTGAAAGTTTCAGGAACAAAGATTCTCTCTCTTTTTGTCCTGATCCATTTATATAAAAACCTGTCTGAAAATGAGCTGATCAGATTTTGGCCACTTTGTGATGTCATAACGATGTTTTGGCTTGAGTAACCATTAGCCAATCACCAACCAAGGTAACCCCCCCCCCCCCCACCTTATCACCTGAATCTCCTCCTAGAGCACCACATTGAGTTCTTTTTAACCAAATCTCTCTCAGAGGGGCGTGGGGAGGGGCTCCTTATTTTCATCTAAAGTAACAGACAGAGAATCAGCACTTTGGAAACAGGGCTGAAACAGAGGGGATTATGGGTAATGCTGCAATGATCTGTTTGGTGTTTGGAGCCAAACACTTCAGAGACAGGTTTTGTATATATCTGAGAGCTATAATATATTGATGAAAAACAGTATAATAGGGGACCTTTAATGTCTTTCATTTTGTAAAGCACTTTGAATTGCCTTATGTTGAAAAGTGCTATAAAAATAAACTTCCTTTGCCTTACAGTTACACCGGTGCCGTCCGCCAGCACAGTCGATTTCACGCCACGTTGCTTTTCCTCACGCTGCTGGTTTCCGCCTGTATCTGGGTGGTGTGGATCACGATGTTGGTCAGAGGGAATCCAGAGTTGGACCGTAGGCCTCGATGGGACGACCCGGTGATTTGCATCGCTTTGGTGGCAAACGGTTGGGTGCTTCTGATGGGCTACGGCTTGTCCCAGATCGCCTTCTTCTGCCGAGGGGAGGCCAAGTCCAAGGACCTCCCTCTGAGCTTTGCAGGATGGACCAGTCCCAGCGCTGATATTCCAGGATTGAACAGCCCCAAGGAAGGGAATGAGAACGGGAGCTTTGAGAGCGATAGTGAGACCAGAAGAGGTGAGAAACTGAGTGGTGCTTAGGAGTATAAAAGGTGGTGAGGTAAGCTAAGGGGCATTTAAAAAGGTGAAGGTTGCAACAAACACATTTTCTCTTGTTGCGTTTCTATAATTTGAGGTAAAGTTAACAGCGTTTATTAACAAGATGGCACGATAAGTCTGCAAAAGTACTGGGCCGTACTCTTACCTCAAATTATAGAAACGCAACCATAATTTTCAATTTGGTTAAATAAAATGTCAGAAAAATAGGACGCAATGCTCATCACACCTTCACCTTTCTTGTTTGGTCAGAACTAATGTCTTGGAACAGATTCGAAGTATCGGAAGCGTCCTGATTTCTGTGAGTAGTTTGAGTAGACTCTTGTTAAATGCAGGTAAACAACAAAGACTTTAAAAGCAAAGACTATGTGCCTCTTTCTTAACTGTGGTTACTCCTATGTAATAAAAGCAAACGATAAAACCTGAGTTAGCCACCTGACTCCCAAGTTTGCTAACGCTAGCTCACATTATAGCCACCATAAACTAGTAGTGTTCAGAAAAGACCAAGTTAGGGTGAAGCTACAAAACCCTTAACTTATGCAATGGTTTTTAACAATTATGAATTCAACTTTTCATATAGAACAGGCACGAAATTGGCCTTTTTTTTCTCACTTTAGTTGTGATTTGAGGGGCTTTTAGTCAAATAACAACACGGCTAAATGTAGAGATCCAATGCTTCTTTACGAGCAAACAGGACAGCAAGATCTTTTATAAGTTGACTAACATTGTCCACCACTATTACTCATACAAGACCAAGTTAGGCTGTAGCAACACAGCTCTTAAATTACACAATATGTTTTAATGCTTGAATTTCACTTTCCATTTGTAAAGGGTAAGAAAACAAGTTTGTATTTCTTTGTTACCAGTTTTGCTTTAAGGGGCTTTTAGTCAAATAACAACACAGACATATGTATAAAATAATATGTTACCCTACAAGCAAGCAGCACAGCAAGATGTATTTGAAGTGTGCTATGCTAAGCTAACATTAGCCACCATAAGCTAGTGGTCATAGGGGACCAATTTGAAGAAAACGCCCAAATTATGCTTGTGTTTTAATGCTTATGAGTTCAACTTTTTTATGTATTACGGGAAAAAATAGCTATCATTATGGTTGCCATTCAATTATACTACTTAATGTCGAAATGCTATGCTAACCTACATACAAACAGCACAGCAGGATCTATCTGAAGGATGCTAAGGTAAGCTAACATAAGACACAAGCTACCTAGCCCTTAGCTATCAGTCATACGAAACCAAGTTAGGCTGTAGCAACAAAACCACTAAATTATGCAATGGTGTTTTGATACTTATACATTCAACTTTTCATTTATTAGGAGGAAAATAATGGTATTTATTTTGTGTTTGGTGTCGAATAACACAGCTGAATGTAAAAATCTTATGCTACTCTAAGAGAAATATTCACTGACAGCTGAGATATTACTCCAAGTCAGAATGAATATGGAGCGGACGTCCACGTTACTAAATGACTCCCATTATCAGTCATCCCAGCTCTCACTGCGAGCCTTTATGATGAACAGTTTATAATGAAGTGATAATTAGTGAACTGTATCGTGTGTTTCTCCGCAGGCAGGAGGACGGAGCAGTCGCTGAGATCTCCCTACGAGTCGGGATACTCCATGACAGTGAGTAATAAAACCGTTAGGATTAACAATCTCTCTTCACACACTCTGCAATTAGACCGCCGTGACCTTTCACTACTGTCAGAGAGGGCAAAAGTACTCACATCCTTTACTCAAGTAGAAGTACAGATAGCCTTCTCGTGTTTAAAAATACTCTGGTGAAAGTAGAAGTACTGACTAAACTTCTTTACTCAAGTAAAAGTAAAGAGGGCTTTGAAATGTACTTAAGTAAAAAGTACCCATAACTAGCAGCTGTTTTAAAGAGTACCTGACCTCCCTTTATATTAATAGAACAATAATGTCATTGTTAGCTAATGAATGTTTCCATGCTGAACAACGGCAACATGACAACGTTTTCATTGGTCCCTCTTCTTTAGAGAAGACCAGGAAATGATGGATACACGGATCGTGTTCAAATCAATAGGCACGCAATGACTCTAAATAATAATGATCACGCCACCAAACACACATTCAAACTAAAGGAACCAGCCTGTTTGGAAAATGTAAGAAGTAGAAAGTACAGGTATTTGGGTTCAACATGTAAGAAGTAGAAAGTACAGGTATTTGGGTTCAACATGTAAGAAGTAGAAAGTACAGGTATTTGTGTTCAACATGTAAGAAGTAGAAAGTACAGGTATTTGGGTTCCAAATGTAAGAAGTAGAAAGTACAGGTATTTGTGTTCAAAATGTAAGAAGTCAAAGTAAAAAGTCATCAGAAAAATAAGTAGTGGAGTAAAGTACTGATACCAGAAGAATGTACAGTAACGAAGGGTGAATGAAAGCACAGTTTATCAAAAGGCATTAACGGCACTGACGTGATGAATGTGTGTTTCCATGTTTCAGGACATCGACCCCGACAAGGACTACACCATCCCTCGCCCGAAGACCACCAACTACCTGGAACCTTATGATGAATATTGATTGAAATAATTGTCTGGTTCCGACACACACACATGAACATAAACTGATGTATACCAAAGACAACGCCAAGCCCAAACTCGTGCACTGATCTGTGCTTAAAGGGATACTTTAACCCCCTAAAAAAATCATTTAGATATCAATTACTCACCGAATGTTTTCTTGAATTCTTAAAAAAAGTTTTTCTTGCATGCCGACAAAAAATCTTAAAACACAGAAGTTGTGATGAAGTGAAGTAAATGGTCCAACAACAACAACAACTGCATGAAAACACGATTTACAAATGTTTGCACAATTTTCATTGTCTAAATCAAGTCATATTTATCCAAATATATGCTAATTATTTCATCAAACACATGCATTTTTTCCAAAATCTTACTTTGTGGCACACAAGAAAACACGAATATGTCTTCAAGAGTTCAAGGTAACACCGGTGTGACTTAATGATCTATTTAACGACATATTTTAATTTTTTGGGGGACGTATTCCTTTAATGTACAAAAAAAATAGTTTTTCTACATTTCATTTTCTTGTGCAAATGTAAATATTTGTCATTTAGTGTTTTAAGAAACTTTACTTTATAAATGTGTCAATATGTAAAACCCTCCGTCCCGAAAAGAAGAAAGAGACTCGAACAGAATGACTCATCTGCCCGAGTATCATCATGGAGGAGCGATGGGTTCAGCTCACGGGAAATCCATCACCAAATGCTTTGTGATGGTGTGTGTGTGTGTGTGTGTGTGTGTGTGTGTGTGTGTGTGTGTGTGTGTGTGTGTGTGTTGCTCTCAGAGTGTATATAAAAGCCCTGAGGTGATGGAGGAGGCGTGGAACTGCCACTCTGAAGGTGCCAAACTGCAGAGGAGAGGAAGGATGAAAGTATGGAGCGGGATTAGATGAGAGGAGACAGGAGGAGACAGTGCCATCAGTGATTAACATCTTCATATTCAAAGTTACTTTACAGTCGCTGGGTTTTGTTTCAGAAAACAATGTTCATAAATGACACAAAGTGGGTGTCTTTAGAGACTTTCTACACATGCTCAATAAAAGGGTTTATCCATAAAAGTTGTGTTAGCCTCTTCGTCTTTCTCAGGCAGATTATCGAATGTATTCTGACATATTCTGTATATTTTACATTGTATATTCTATGGATATGGATCTTTCAAAGACTCAAAGGATGTATTGACATTTGCACATTAGCTAAGGTGTAGTTTTAGACATAACAATTTGCAATATAATGCAGAATAAATTAAACTACTTAGGTAATTCACTTCAGAAACACTTTTTGTTATATTCCATGGAATGCTCTTAACATCCCGATAGCAATGAATATATTAAATGCTTTGACAATAAATACATTAAAACAATTCATCTGTGGAAGCCGTGGTGCTGTAAAAAGCACGACCAATCATCTGAGCCGGCCCGGCTAAAATAACTGGATGGCCTACCTGCCTGTCAGCCTTCCATCTGTGCACAAACTTATCTCGTGCCCTCATTGGTCATGTGCGCGTTCGTGTGTGTTGGAGGAGGGGC
The DNA here is from genome assembly GCF_902827165.1 of Trematomus bernacchii. Lineage (NCBI taxonomy): Eukaryota > Metazoa > Chordata > Actinopteri > Perciformes > Nototheniidae > Trematomus > Trematomus bernacchii. The sequence continues at coordinate 318,536 of NW_022987581.1, read as the reverse complement.
TCTATAATGCTGTGTTCACACCGGACGCGATGCGACGTTTGGGGGCGGCGCGATTACATGTAAAGTCAATGCAGAGACGTGGACAGACGCGAATTCGCTCCGACGGCGCGCATGAAGCGGTGGACGCAGCGCGAATCACACGATTGAGGCGATTGAACGGTGCCGCGTTAAACGCGAGAGTTCAATTTTCTCGAAGTGGGTGTGACGCTGTCTATCTGAAGAGAAATGTTCGTCTTATATTTTGTGCCAAATGTTTTATTTTTCTTGGTTTGCTTTTTCATACAGTGTGTGTGTACGTGTGCTTGCTCACTTGAGTGATTTGAATAAGGAAGTCTGAAGGAAGGGGCAGATTTTTTCCGGTTGCGTACTTTCAAATTCTAGCGCACTCGAGCTGGTTTCTCCATTCTTACCTACCCTACCTTTAAGAAGAAATACAAATGGAATAGTAGACACTGTTGCACTATTGGCTCCAATTTTCGACAATTCATCAATAAATTGTGGAAATGTTTTGGTATTTCATTTACTGTAGACACATGAAAAAAACAAAAAATGTAAGATGACAAGGGTGTGATTTAATGATGCATAAAAACCCATATAAAACACCACAGGAAAGGGAAAACTCCAAAAAGCACAATTGGGCCACTTTATGCAGCAGAGGTGCAGTACCGCATTTCTAACCACCAGGGGGCAGTGTTTAGACACACTCAGACAAAAACTACCCGGAAATGTAAACTGTAAGAAAGGAAAACATCTGATCTATATAGTCAGAATAATACTATACAACACAAATTGCCTTGGGTATAATTTTCACACAAAATCAATCGACAGAGAAAGGTTCCACCACTTATTTCCCCCCCGCGGTGCCCTGTAGTGACTCCACCGCCTACAAAAAGGTCAATCCCTCACTTCAATAGATCCACCCACCCTCTTCTATCAGACGGCCTTCAATCTATTCTTCCAATTAACTCAACTTCAATTACTCAGAGAGAGCGCATGCCATCAAATTGCCAATTGGCCTCTTGTGCATTCGAGCAATTAGCAGGATATGAGTTTTCCCGCCTCATTCAACCCATTTACGGCCATTAACTCCAGATGCAATTAAAGATTGTTCCAGATTGTGTTTGACCCCCCCCCCCCCACACACACACACACCACCCAACATCACCCTTGGCAACAGTGGTGTAAAGCAGAGGTGGGAAGTAGTGGAGTACAAATACTTCGTTACTGTACTTAAGTACATGTTTCTGGTATCAGTACTTTACTCCACTACTTATTTTTCTGACGACTTTTTACTTTTACTTCTTACATTTTGAACCCAAATACCTGTACTTTCTACTTCTTACATTTTGAACACAAATACCTGTACTTTCTACTTCTTACATTTTGAACCCAAATACCTGTACTTTCTACTTCTTACATGTTGAACACAAATACCTGTACTTTCTACTTCTTACATGTTGAACACAAATACCTGTACTTTCTACTTCTTACATGTTGAACACAAATACCTGTACTTTCTACTTCTTACATGTTGAACACAAATACCTGTACTTTCTACTTCTTACATTTTGAACACAAATACCTGTACTTTCTACTTCTTACATGTTGAACACAAATACCTGTACTTTCTACTTCTCACATTTTCCAAACAGGCTGGTTCCTTTAGTTTGAATGTGTGTTTGGTGGCGTGATCATTATTATTTAGAGTCATTGCGTGCCTATTGATTTGAACACGATCCGTGTATCCATCATTTCCTGGTCTTCTCTAAAGAAGAGGGACCAATGAAAACGTTGTCATGTTGCCGTTGTTCAGCATGGAAACATTCATTAGCTAACAATGACATTATTGTTCTATTAATATAAAGGGAGGTCAGGTACTCTTTAAAACAGCTGGTAGTTACGGGTACTTTTTACTTAAAGGTCCCATGTCATGGCCATTTCTACTGATCATAATTCCATTGTTGAGGTCTACTAGAATAGATTTATATTGTTTAATTTTCCAAACTCACATTGGTTTCTCATACAGCATCTCTGTATAGTATGTGTATTCACTCTCTGTCCTAAACGGCTTGTTGGAGCTCCTGCCCCCCCCCCCCCTTCCCTATGATCCCAGTGGCCGTCTGCGAGACAGCGAGACACAGCGAAACCCAGCCCGAACACACACACACACACACACACACACCCGCAGCCTGGCTGGGAGTTTGTGTGTGTGCTCACACACAGACTCACAGCCTTACTTTTACTTGAGTAAAGAAGTTTAGTCAGTACTTCTAGTTTCACCAGAGTATTTTTAAACACAAGTATCTGTACTTCTACTTGAGTAAAGGATGTGTGTACTTTTGCCATCTCTGGTGTAAAGTAACTATAGTTTTACTCAAGTACTGTACTTAAATATACTTTGAGGTACTTCTTCTTTACTTAAATGGTGTACTTTTACTCCACTACATGTATTTAATACCTTTAGTTACTTCACAGATGTGGATGAATGATGTGAAATCTAATCAAGTGTTAAATCAGACTTTAGTTCCACCTGGAGTAAATCCACAAGCTACCCTGCAGTATACAAAGTCATTCAAACTAGCTGCACCTTTACCAGCTTTGAGAACACTTTCATGATCAATCATTATAAAACATATTATATATATTATTCTGAAATGGACCAATCTGCACAATGACTACTTTCACTGTCGCTACTTTCACTATATTTTGATGATAATACTTTTCTACTTTTACTTGAGGAACATTTTGAATGCAGGACTTTTACTGTAACAGAGTATTCCTACACTCTGGTACTTCTACTTTTAATGTAGTACAAGATCTGTGTACTTCTAATTTTACTCAAGATCTGAGGAGTGTTATTCTGATCAATCTCCTGTAAAGTGTTGTGCTCACAGTGAAAGAGTGCTTCTTGGTTGTTCTCTAATCAAAGGGTTGCAACACTTTCTCTCACCTCCTGTTTCAGTGTTTCCTCTCGTTTGAGAGTGCATTCAGACGCCCTTTCTCGGCCTCTGATTGGATAACCTTGTTTCACCCAAACGCTGGAAAGAAAAATGATAAGCCGTACACAATCGTGGGAAGGAAATGCCTAAATGGTTACCAGCTGCTGAATCTAAGGGAGTGTGCTTTATCACCTCCTGATGTGCAAGGGCTCTGCTCACATGTTGAGGAGGACGGCTCACTCCAGAGTAAAATAAATATATGTTCCTTAGTGCTGTGTTGGAGGTAGAGTCGTCTCCAATATAAAGATAGCGGATGGTTTCTGGTGCTCAAAGCAACAACAATATGCATTCACAGCAATGCCTCTTTCCAAAAAGCATGACTCCGTAACTCAAGATAAAACCGCTTGTCGTGAGCAGCTTCCTGGAGGAACTACTTTCTTTCTTTGTTGTTTGTTTTACTCCTGTTTTGGTAACACTTTATATTAAGGTACACAAATTCACCATCAACTAGTTGTTAATTAACATGCATATTAGCAGTATATTGGCTCTTTATTAGTCATTATAAAACACTTATTAATGCCTTATTCTACATGACCATATTCTACAAGTAATAAGTAATTAGTTGAGTTTTTCCTCAATAACCGTCTAATTAGTGCTTATTTATTGCAAGTAAGGAAGTTGTTGTTCATGAGTTTTGGTCTTAATCTGCTCAATATGGGCCTAATAAGGAAGTAGTACCACACGAATAGTAATTATCCCATAATAACACTTAACAAATAGGATCTGTTCTTATGTTCTTAACAAGACATGAAACTATAAGTGTTATTTGTGTCAAAATAACTCAAAATGTGGTATTTCTAACTCAGAACAAGTTCCTTATTTTAAAGTCTTGTTCATAACCAATAAGCTAGCAGTTTGTCTCTAATATGTTAATTAACAACTAGTTGATGGTGAATAAGTGTACCTTAAAGGTGGGGTAGGTAAGTTTGAGAAACCGGCTCGAGATCGCTAGAATTTGAAAATACACAACCGGAGAAAATCTCCCACTTCCTTACAGGGCCCCTCCTCCAACACACACGAACGCGCACATGACCAATGAGGGCACGAGATAAGTTTGTGCACAGATGGAAGGCTGACAGGCAGGTAGGCCATCCAGTTATTTTAGCCGGGCCGGCTCAGATGATTGGTCGTGCTTTTTACAGTACTATAGCTTCCACAGATGACATTTTTTTATGGATTTATTTTCAAAGCACTTCAGATATTCATTGCTATCGGGATGTTAAGAGCATTCCATGGAATATAACAAAAAGTGTATCTCGAGCCGGTTTCTCAAACTTACCTACCCTACCTTTAATATAAAGTGTTAACCCTTGTTTTTGTGCATGTGCCATACGACCTCTGCAGCTCATCCAGAATGCAGCGGTTCGTCTGGTCTTCAACCTTCCTAAATTCTCCCACGCCGCTCCTCCGCTCGCTTCACTGGCTTCCAGTAACTGCTAGAATCCGCTTCAAGACACTGGTACTAGCGTACCATGCTGTGAATGGATCTGGCCCTTCCTACATCCAGGACATGGTTAAACCATACACCCCAGCACGTGCACTCCGCTCTGCATCGGCCAAACGGCTCGCTGCACCCGCACTGCGAGGGGGACCCAAGTTCCCATCAGCAAAAACACGTGGGTTTGCTATCCTGGCTCCAAAATGGTGGAATGAGCTCCCCATTGACATCAGGACAGCAGAAAGCTTACACACCTTCCGGCGCAGACTGAAAACCCATCTCTTTCGACTCCACTTCGAGCAATAAAATTACTAACTTATATACTAATAAAGGACTGGCTTATCTAAAACTAGTTGAGTAGCACTTGAAATGTTTTGTCTCTATGAAACCTGATGTACTTATATGATTCTGTTTTCTTCTAGTTTGTATCTTCTTGGTCGAATGCACTTATTGTAAGTCGCTTTGGATAAAAGCGTCAGCTAAATCCAATGTAATGTAATGTAATATTTTTTCTGTAAAGCAACCTTGGGTCCACTGAAAGGCGCTATATAAATATAAGTTATTATTTTCTACCAAACTACACCTTGGAAACGTATCCCCACATTCAGCAGTAATAGAAAAGACAAATCCCACAATAATGATGAATCCCACAAGAGGAGATTCAATGTTTTTAGAGTATACAGTACACCTGAAATACAGACATGCACAAACGCTTGCATTTACAGAGAGGTGTCAGAGCGAAGGAACTCTTGGTTTGGCTCACCAAGTGTTTTTTTGGTCTGTTTTGCCCCATGCGTGGACTTGAAACAGTGACCATTTGATCCAAAGCCAAGCCCCAACATTCAGAGCCATCACCACATGGTTTAGTTTGGTAGAAAGACAATGTTTCCTACATTAAACTGCTGACAAAAGTGTCTTTTAGATGTCATCGAACCAGTTACCATCCGAAACCAAGTTCAAACTAAGCAAATGCCTCCATGTAGTTTGTAGTTTGATAAATAGTCTCTACTGCAAATGCTCATGGATTCTTTTCTCGAGTAGCAGGATCATCATTTCTGGAAAGAGTAATTGCTTTACAGATTTGCAAATGTTTTTTTATGGCGCTTCAAGCATCATAAGTTAAAGGTCCCATGTCATTTCTACTGATCATATTTCCATTGTTGAGGTCTACTAGAATAGATTTAAATTGTGCAATTTTCCAAACTCACATTGGTTTCTCATACAGCATCTCTGTATAGTATGTGTATTCACTCTCTGTCCTAAACGGCTTGTTGGAGCTCCTGCCCCCCCTCCCTGTGAGCCCAGTGTGCTCTGATTGGTCGGGACGTTGCGAGGCTCGTTGCTGCGAGGAGCGGACAGGTTTCCGGGTCGGCGATACAGCGAGAACAAGCGAAACTCATCCTGAGCACACACAAACACTCACAGCCGAAGTAAAAACAATAAGTGTGGCTTGATATTGAGTAAGAAAAAGGTTGATAACGCTGTGAGCATGGGTCTGCGGAGAGCATTTCTCCGCGATCCCAACTCGTCTATTACCAGCGTTCAGGGAGCTCTATGCAAGTCAATGGGGACTCCCTGTTAGTTAGCCAAGGGATCCTGGTGTGTGAGGTGCTCCGCGGATTGGTCCATTTGGGCCAATCCGGTCATTTGTTGTTGATTTGGGTGTTCACACGTCACAGAACCCAGGAAGCAAACAATGGAAAATGAGAAATCTCCAACGAGGCGTTCTGGGGCAGCATAGACAGGTCTTTTCTGTGTTAGAGTTTTACTCGCTACAGGGTGTACTTTGAGGGGTTTTGACTCTGCACACCGTTTACATGCAGAAAAACCTTCATAACACACAAGGGGACGGGTAATAACCAGAAAAGCATGACATGGGACCTTTAAGGGCCATCTAGTTTCATTATATTGGAGCGATGGCAGACATCTCCAACACTCGACAACTCGCACCAAAACAATCAAAATGGATGACTAACACTACAGGTAAGAGGAAAAATATGCATTTGTGTTTTTAGGGCAAATCCTCCCTTTAAACCTGATAAAGGTATATAAGTATAGTTTAGGTGTGTCCTTGAGCAAGACACTTCCCCCTAAATTATCCACAGTATTCGATGTATTACACGTCTTATGCAATTCAAAGCGCTCAAATTAATAATTATTAAGCATATAGAAGTAATAAGTATTCCCAGACCAATTTAAAAACCAAACAGTTTATTTATTATATACATTCAATAATAATGGAGAGAATAAACAGAAGGCAGACACAAGGATGGCAAAATGAACATACATGTCACTTATTTAAAAAAAATAATCACTTGGATAAATGAGCTTTTAAGAGCATGTGACATTACAAAAAAAAAATCCACATGCAGTTCAAAGTCATTTATGAAATCCCTGTACAAAAACACCTCCCACTGTTCGACTCGAGGGTCAGAGGAGAACTTTGTCCCAGCATGCACCTCTGCAGCAAATCAGATTTACTACCGTTAAGAGTTAGCATCGCAAGGGCTCCCTCGACAAAAAGCCAATGGGATTTTTTATTAGCTTTTGAAATATTGCAGACATTAAAATCAGTGGCAAACACCTTTTCTATGATGCTTTGTTCAGCATGATAATATCCGTATTATACCGCCAATTTTATGATTTTTGAAATGTAGCAAAAAGCTAACGCTAGGCTATAAGTGAACACGGTTGCATGACACCGCTAAGCTAATGGCGGCTAATGTTGTTTTTCTTTGCCACTTGCTAGCAACTGATGTTTTTAGAACACCTAAAAGCTTTGGATATTTACTCGTGGGGTATTTACTGACATATTTGATGTAGAAGAACAATACGTGAGAGTTTTGTAAGCCAACGTGAGGCTATAAAGGAATTACATGACTTCACGTCACCACCGCTAAGCTAAAGGTGGCTAACGTTCAGCCCGATGTTGCTTAGTCGTCTTTTTTAGCTACGTGTTGAACAAATGATGAAAACATATTCAGTTTGTGTTAACCAGACCTTATTTTAGGCGTCTAAGCAAAAATAAATTCTAATTGAGTTTGATAAGAGGGAACCCGTGTTAAAATGCTAACTCATTCCTGGTTTTAGGACTCATTCCTGCACCACAGTGGCTGCTCGATGCACCAGAAAGGTGGCGCTAGCTTTGTTTCACCAGCGTCTTCTTTTCATCTCAAAGCCAAATGATCATTAGGTGATTTTACTGTCGGTATAAAAGAGAACCACGGGGGGTCCGCACCTCCCAAATTAAACTGGTGATTACAAACCGAGGCACAGAGCAGCCGTAACCCGGAGTATTGAAGCAAATCAACTTCCTTTCCTCCCTGGACCTTTTACTCCTCGCATCAACATCCTCCTCTTGCTCTGTAAACACCCCCCCCCCCGTCCTCCTCTCCTCCAGCACTATGATTTTGAATTCATGCACATAATGAAAACAGGATTCTGACTTCCTCTCTCACAAAAGCATGCATAGCAACACTTCTGATAATACTTGTAAGGAATAATAAAAGACCCAAAAAAGAACAAGAGGTAATGCTCGTCGAAAATACTCATTGGACCTACTGCACACAATCATACAAAAAAACTCCTCGCAATGAAATAAAAAAAACCAATAGACAGCAGGGGACGTTTGTTGTCCTGTCAGCTGATGATTAATGGCTCTCACCTTCACAATAACCCTAGGCTCTTTCCTCTTTTTCTGGACGTTTTTGGACGATTTATTTCGCCGTAATTTGGCCCTTACGGCAAAAACACAATCCATAATATCTGTCTTTCTGCATATCCCTCATGACTCCATCTGCTCTGATTTCCCTTGTCTAGGCAATAAATGAGTGGTCCGAATTTGTTTTTGTGGGTCAAAAGTCCCAAATCCTGCACCTGCTGCTGCTAACATGACATTTCCCAGGGTGCTGTACTTAAAACTATATATATAACAAAATAATAGGCACAAAGAAACACAAACAAAACTAGGAAATACATCAGGACCAAAATAAAAAATGTTTGCTTATTTCAGAATAAAAATCTTTGGAACCAATAATAGCAACAAAGTGAGAGTATATGGAGAAACATACAAACTCCGCGGACCCGAAACAATCCCAGAGTAATAATGACGGATTTAAAAATGACAAATCATGGTGTCTTTAAGAATGTTGAGTATAAATATCAGACTCCTGTTCTGTTCGATCTCTGCGTCTCCAATTTCTAATTCTTCACTAAACCCTTCTCTGATTGGCCAGGAGGGATGATGAGCTTCCCGAAATGTAGCTGTGTTTTCCCGCTTTTAAATCGGCTAATGGTTTTCGATGAGCGTTCATTTGCAGGAATGTTTCATGATGGGTTTTTTTTTGAAGAAGAAGAAGAAGAAGAAGAAGAAGAAGCGCTATGAGGAGAAAATCGAGGACGAGCCTTTAGAGAAGAGGCGGGGAAAAAAGGACGGAGATACAGGATCCCGTCTTAGTGTTGTTGGTTAAATGAGTAGAACAGGATGTCTCTGTGGCTGTTTTATATACTTATCAAATGGCAGCAAAAATAAGTAAATTAAGAGTGAGGTAATGCAGAAAATAAAAGTCATATTTATCGTCTTTTTCCTTGTCGTTTTCTTAACATGATTGTAAATTCAAGGGGAAAGTAGTGAGCAAAAACGATAGTAAATTCTCATGCCGTGTAGAGTGGTTTCTGTCAGTCAAATGCTCCCAGGTCCTTCCGGATAAATGCACAAAAAAATCATAATAATTCCTACATTTTCTTTATTTCACCATGATGATCTTCTCTGCTGCACAACAGGGGGCTTTAACGTAAGAGTACCTTTTAGAGTAGCGTCTTGTTGAAATGTAGAAGATACCGTATGCTTAAAGTGTGGATATATGAGCTCCTATAGGGATGTTGGATATACTGTCAGAGAGGGAAAAAGATGTGAAGTCTCACTCTTTCCAGGTCCCGTAGTGTAGTAAAAAAACGTCCGAAATCACGCCCTGTAGTTCAAAGTCGCAGGGTTGTTGTTTTTTTTTCGTGGCAGGTTTGTTTTTCCAGGACAGAGAGTTTGATGATGTGGCACAATGACCTCTGTCGCCACAAAATGACAAAAAAAAACACATGAGTTGTCACTATTGTCCGCCTGCAGGAGAGTGGAGGGGAGCTGCTGCCAAACAAAGAGCTGGAAAAAGGGTTTTTTTTGGGAGCGATGTGAAATTCCTCGGATGTGATTTGTGTTTTTTTTATTTTTTTTTTTAGTACGGAGCAAACCTACTGTATCCTGCCCGGTATAAACTGGCCTGGAAGAGACAAAAAGAAACAACACGTCAATAAACAATGAAGTAACAGCGCTGCATTATTCTATAAAATGTACTCTAAACAGGTAGCATTCAAATCAACAAAAGATGCATTTAATGAGACAAATGTGCACTTTTTTTTTGTTTTAACTCACTTGCAATGTGAGTGCAATGTCCTGTTGAGGACACACAAAAAAGAAAGGCCTATGGTGGATCCAAACATAACTTAACATGTGCAGACCCCATGCATCCACTTGCATTACCCTCAAAATACAGAGGGTGCCGTGCATCTTAAAAGTATAAATAGTGTGTTTTGTGCAGAGTGTTTGTCAGTTAACTCACCATTGCTCCGACTCCATAAGCAGCGGCGGCTGGATTTAAACCGTGGTACGGGTCTGTAGTGTACACTCGACCGTAACTAGGGAACAACAGACAGGAAGTTACACATTTTGGGCCAAAGTACTGATCATGTTTTTATTTTCTTCATTGTTTTGCAAGTATGCATGTATATATACAAGGCAACAGGACAGGTTTAAATAAACTGGGCTTTTTATTTACCCAAAAATCCAAAGAAAACATCATAAACCAATAATTTCTAATAACTAAGCCTATAAAAGAGGTCAACAGAAAATACCTCAAATAAACATGGCATCAACTTAACAGGTGTAAACTCAACAAACTGACCTGCTACAATGACAAACCAAGGAACCTATATAGTGGCTTGGCCAAACCAAGTTGAAACCAAGGGATAATTAATAGTAACAGAAAAGGAAACTGACAAAACCCAAACCCCCCCCATGGAAGCATTTGAGTTTGTTTTTAATTGGCTCTCCTCTTTTCCTGATTCATGACAGAATTGTGATCTTTTTAAACTCATTTCCAGTCAACATAATGTGGGCGGATTCAAAGGTCTGGACCCAGGCAACCATCAGAGTCCAAATGTAATTGGAAAGAGGAAATCTAATCGAAGGAGAAATGTGGAGAAGTCTCGACGAAAGTGACCTGGTGAACACAAGTGTAGATGGAAACTTTAACCAAGGTGTGTGTGTGTGTGTGTGTGTGTGTGTGTGTGTGTCCTCACCTGTCACTGTAGGCGGCGGCTGCAGCGGTTGCCCCGGTTACGGCGGCCGGCTGGGCGTAGCGGTAGGCGGCGGCCGCGGCAGCAGCAGCAGGATAACCTCCCTAAACACACACACAGAAAGTTAAGAGTTAATAATGTGTGTGTGTGTGTGTGTGTGTGTGTGTGTGGAGGAGACACCTGGGCTAAGGTGTGCGGATGATGGGGCGCCGTATAGAGGTGGAATATACTGACATCTCATTCTAAGAAATATTAGAGATATGGAAATATTTGTGACTTTTTATAGAATGTAATGAATTCTCGAGATATTACACCATAATGACTGTATGTTTTTACTCTGTGTGATATCTCATGCACAATGCAAAGGTTAACGTTTAGAAAGTAATATAGTTATGCAGTTATAGGCGATAGAAACTTGTATTAAATACAAAAACGTCGAATAGGGTCGAAGCTTCTTTCTTAACCTGGCTAAGCTTCTTTTGTCGTCTTTTCATTGTGTTTTAAAGCCTTAGAAAAATACATATTTGAAAGATTCTAGACATGTTTTAATCCTACAAAATATTCAGTTTTAATACACATGTGTTGGCTTTTATTCTTTAAAAAACCCAACGTGATCTCTCATTGAAAAAATGATGCTAACCTAACCAAATGAACGCCATCACGGCACCGCTCTAAAACAAAAATGTTAATATTTTCCTCAATTTTCAGGGAGATAACGTTATAAAAAAGTAGCTGAATTTTAATAAATGTACATTCTAGTACAGCCCTTAGTAAAAAAAATACATATATATGTATGACGTATTAACGCCCAAAACCTGTTTATCATACATATAGACTAGATTATATACATTCACAAAACCAATTCAGTGTCAGTATATTGCATTTCTATATGGGGGGGGGGGGGGGGGTTTATCAGAGAGACAGAGGGAGGAAATTGAACTGTCGGGGTCGCGTTAGATTGTATTATTATTACTAAAGGGAGAAAAAGGGGGAGGTAAATCAGGGGGAGACACAGTTGAGAGCGTAGAGAAAACTCAATGTAATTACAGGACATGTCGAGAGAAGGACACATTTATGACATTTGTTGTTATTGTTATTTGAAATGGATTTCAGGGAAAAAGAGAGGAAAATGTGGGGGAGAGGACACACACACACACACACACACACACACACACACACACACACACACACACACACACACACACACACACACACACACACACACACACACACACACACACACACACACACACACACACACACACACACACACACACACACACACACACACACACACACACACACACACACCCCACACACACCACACACACACACAACACACACAACACACACCACCCACACACACACACACACACACACACACCACACACACACACCACACACACACCACACACACACACACGCGCGTTTGGAGCAGAGAAGCCAGCGTTCATAGAGACAGGTGTTATTAACAGAGAGCGAGAGCAAGGGATCTCTGGGTAATAGTTGGATCAGGTGTCGCTGCATGCTTCAGTTGTATCCAGGGATTCATTCAGGAAAGAGACCTGTGTTCTCAGAGTATTCAGTATCTCACATACAGAGCTAAGCTAACCTCTCTGATCAATTGTTTCAAACATGTTTAAAGAGATGATGTCAGGGGCTGATTGTTGTACTATAAACATCTTGGGGTCTAATTTAAAACAAAAAATATTGACAATTTGTATTCCTTTCTTTGTGTGTGAAATATAGGGGGCATTTGTCATTGGGAACTGTCACATCTTTCTCTACGCAATAATTGTGACTAAAACTATTTGATAATGATATTATTGCAATATCTATAGAAACCAGAAATCACGGATCTTACAGGTTAAGGCTTAAGTTACATTTGGATCATATTAAGACGTTGCAGATGTTTAAAAACCACTCTAAATGTATTTAATTTGACATGTTACACCGCTATCTGATTCTGCGGGACGTTATTACACCTCTCACTGTCATTTTTGGCCCAAAAGAGAACAAAATAAGATGTTTCTCTAAAAGAATCCGACCAGACAAACTAGTAGGGGGAAATGTGCACACTGTAGTTGAGTTAGTAGAAGAAGACAGAAAGTAGTGAGCTATGAAAACCAACATGAACTCAAAGCAGTGGTCATTGTGTTTAATAAAAAGACAACATGTTCCAGATCAGAAGAGATGGTTTATCAGAGGAGGGGGAACAGGAAGAAGAAACACACTGTGGGGGACCCTACCTGAGGCAACCTGGGACTAAGGACTGAGTCCTGAAACACTAGTCTATAGAGAGAACAGAAACAGCTGTTGTCAACCTGGATACACACACACACACTCATACGCTCTCACACACACACTCATACGCTCACACACACACGTTCGTACGCTCACACACACACACACACTCATACGCTCTCACACACACACGTTCGTACGCTCACACACACACATTCGTACGCTCACACACACACACATTCGTACGAGCTGCGTTGAAATGACATAAGAAGGTGTGTTTACATGTTTGCAGGCAGCTCTGACTGGACACACACGTGCAGAATCAACCCCCAGAGGGAAAGAAAAAGCAGGAGAAAGCTGTGAGGGGGGGGGGGGGGAGATAGAGAGGGAGTGTCGGTGGGAGGTGAGTTTACTTACATATAAGTCTGCAGCGCCGTAAAACCCATCCTGATACACCACACTGAGAGAGGAGGAAGAGCAGGAGAGAGTGGAGGAAGAGGAGGGTGCAAATGGAGTGGTGCACAGTCCCGAAAAACCAGAGTGGAGGAAGGTCACACAGCAACATCATTATAAAGAGAGAGAGGGGGGGAGAGAGAGGGGAGACAGAGAGAGAAACGTTATTTCACACCCATGCAGCATGCAGAGGAAATACAGCTCCCACTTGAGCTCCATTACTGAAATAAAACATGGTGCATAAAGCTGGTTGTGGAGTCGTAAGAGAGACTTAATAAAGACTACATATGTAAGAAACAGTTAAATTAATGTGGAAAAATAAAAAGAATTAAATGGAAATATATATATAAATAAAATAAAATAAATAAAATAACAAAAATTATAATAATACAACAAATAATAATTAAAATAAATAAATATAAGAATAAAACATGTGAAAATATATACATTTTTATACATAAAAAAACATACAAATTAAAAATGTGGAAATATAAACACAACAAAATATGATATACAAATTACAATTTAATTTTAAGCATTTTTCATTTATATTCACATTTATTTCCTTATACTAATATTTATATATTTTTGCAAATAAATGATGATATAAACGTTTTTCTATGTATTTATTTATTTGTAATTCTTTATTATTAAAAGGCAAAAGCAAAAACGTATAAAATAAAGGCTTAAAGAATACATTTTATTATGTAAAAACAAATAATCCCAAAAATCAAACTAAATATTTTAGCTTAGAAATGTAATTTATGAGAATTTAAAAGGGGAACTTCTTTATTTATTTACATATTTATTATTTCCACATGTGTTTTCCTCATCTTCTACAGATGTCTTCTTTGTAAAGGGCACTCCTGTGACTCCATAGGTAACAGATTAATGTCCTTGAGCTGAAGTGCCACCATAAAGGTCCCCTATTGTACTGTTTTTCATCAATATATTATAGGTCTCAGATATATCCAGAGCCTGTCTCTGATTGGCTGAAACACCAAACAGATCATTGCAGCATCCCATAATCCCCTCTGTTTCAGCCCTGTTTCCAAAGTGCTGATTCTCTGTCTGTTACTTTAGATGAAAATAAGGAGCCCCTCCCCACGCCCCTCTGAGAGAGATTTGGTTACAAAGAACTCAATGGTGCTCTAGGAGGAGATTCAGGTGATAAGGGGGGGGGGGGGGTTACCTTGGTTGCTGATTGGCTAATGGTTACACAAGCCAAAACATCGTTATGACATCATAAAGTGGCCAAAATCTGATCAGCTCATTTTCAGACAGGTTTTTATATATATATATTCAGGACAAAAAGAGAGAGAATCTTTGTTCCTGAAACTTTCAGAGTCTCTACACAGAGGGGACACATGTTGATGTAGAAGAGACATGAACAGGTGGATTTTGCACAATAGGTGACCTTTAAAGCTGCTTTGATGCTCTTATGAAATCTCAGAGGTGTGCTTTGGTTTCTAGTGGAGCAGATATGGAGCGGGTATTTCATCTTGTTCAGTTTCATTTGAAACATCATCATCATCATCATCATAGTAAGAAAGGCCATTAACCAATCAATTCTGCTTTGATCTGAGCAGTCACGAGTCGACCCCATTAGCCAATCATCACAGCACGGCAACAACATGCACAGTGCACACACTGATGGACAAAACACACACGTTAACGGGGAACGTGGAATAACTCTGTGACTGCTTCTGCATAATGGCTCGATGTGCTTTGTGTCTGTTTATGCTAATCTGCTGATGGCTTGGTATCTGCGGGTTTTTATTCAAATGAAGCTCGATTGGTGCAATCCCATCAGAGCTGAAGAGCTTATGAACTGAGTGACAGGGGGAAGGGATGTGAAGTGTGAATGATGTGTGAGCACGAGCCGCTGTATTAAACAGAGAGCGGGGGAACGATTCTGTGAAGTGGTATTCATGGGGTGTTCCTCAATAGATTTACAGGCCACTGAACAAAACAATTGACTTCTAGTACTTCTCAAATGTGTTAAAACACTCAGAGCAGATATAGGGCAGCTCCAAATGTGTGCGACGTCAATAACTCTCATAGTTCTGATTTCACCATCGGCGGCTAAAACACACTTTCAATTGTGCATTTCAGAATTATTATCTTTATCAATACTAACACAGATTTGTACATATTTATTGCCGTTATATATTATTATAAATTTGCCCATTTTACTTTAATTTTATTCTATTTTGTTATCTTTTTATTTCACATTTTTACTTAATTTCTTAAGATTTTATCCATTTAAAAAAAATATTGTATAACATTTTTTTCACATTTTTACTTAACTGCCTTGTTTCTAATAATATTTAAATGTTATCTTATTCTTTATCCTTTTATAGCACATTTTATGACATTTTTTATATTTATTTAAAGCACGTCTGTTCTCACCCAGGGTATGTAGGCATGGCGGGTTGAGGCACGGCGGCTCGCACAGCGCTGTAGACAGGTCGGCCGCGGCCTCTCAGGTGAGCCCCGCGAAACGCTGCTGCTGCTGTGGTGGCTGCTGCCGCTGCTGAAGAGTAGGGGAACCCTGGGACTGAAGGGGGAGGGGGAGAGAGAGAGAGAGAGAGAGAGAGAAAAGCAGGTGATTTAGAGAAGAAGGGAGATAGTGTGGATGGAAAAAATAGGGGGAGAAACATGCTAATAAGGCATTGATACCAGAAGCTGCATTGTTGCTTTCTGGGACCTTTATTTTGAAAATTAAGCTTAAGCCTGAGCCTTCTCAAAGTATAAAGTTACTCTAGTCTAGGGGACTTTTATTTTAAAAAATAAGCTTAAACCTGAGCTTCCTCAAAGTATAAAGTTACTCTATGGGACTTTTATTTTGAAAAATAAGCTTAAACCTGAGCTTCCTCAAAATATAAAGTTACTCTATGGGGCTTTTATTTTGAAAAATAAGCTTAAGCCTGAGCCTCCTCAAAGTATAAAGTTACTCTAGTCTAGGGGACTGTTATTTTGAAAAATATGACTTTTCCTGATCTTCCAGCAAGGATACCATACAACCATGGGGCTTTTGTTTTGAAAAGCATTCATTTTTCTGAGCTTCCTGTTAAGACACAGCCATCTATTGGGATTTTTATTTTGAAAACATGCAACTTGCTGAGCTTCCATGAAGGATATAGTAACTTTATGTGAATTTTATTTTGAAAAACACGTCTCTTTCTGAGCTTCGCGAAAGGATAGTAACTCTATGGGGCTTTTACTCTGAAAAACACGTCACTTTCTGGTAAAAAAAATCCCTTTTAAACTTCCTGTAGTAATACAGTAACTTAGTTTTTTGGTTTCCTGAGCTTTCTATAAGGAAACAGGACCTTTATTTTGAAGGTGTGATAGGAAAGGGCACTGCTGACTCTACAGAATAATAGACTGTGTGTCGTTTGGCAGTCACACAGAATTAAGGAGAAAAGGGAGAAGGGGAATAATCCAATTGCTGCCTTGAGGCCTTGATATCAATAAAAGTGTCAGAGAGGAGAAATGTTCGGCAAGCAGAGCATTAATATAAATTAAAGATTGGAATGTGATTAAAATGTAAAGTAGGCAGTGGAGACAGAGAGAGTTAGTAGTTACCTGCGTAGATCTCAGGTGCGTACATGGCTCCCATCATAGGACTCAATTTCCACCCCGCTGACATTCACAAAGAGAGAGCATCGTTAAAATGGGCAGTTTGGAAAGAGCACAGTATTTATCATTTACACACACTTTTCTCTACACCTACAATGCAGTTTTTTTTGGCCCTTTTTCGTTGGTTTTCATAGTTCACCAGCTATTTAAAAAGCCAGTTTAATCACGGCGACAGAAGAGGAGATACGGGATGAGCGCCTCAGAGCAGCGATGCTTTAAAATATGGATTTTGATTGAGGCTGAGCGCTTCCTCTTCTTCATTACACAGATTCCCTCAGCCACACTGACTCTGAAGCTCTTCCCATGTGAAGCAGCACAGATGGTATGAAAAGCAGGGAGGCACGGGTAGTATTGGCAAGATGATATTTGAACCCCTCTTTTTAGCATTTCTAAGCAACATTTCATTAAGATTTTACATTGTATTCGAAGTGAAACTAGCTGAATAAAACTGTATTAATACTAACTATAGCTAAATAGGGGGACTTTAAGACATGATTCTGACCATTTTTAATACAATACATGTCAGTGAAGTCAATATCTATCACTGAATGAAGAAGAACAATGGTCAATTAGTGAATAACACATTGCAATATAATACAGGTTGCCCATATCCAACTTCTTAGCAAGATAATCGACTTCACTTTCAATAAAACTACAATAGTTTGTTAATATTTTCCCAAATAGAACTGCAGTGCTGCACGAAAACTCTTAAGACTAGATCTGACAGTAAATTATCATAGTATCGTATTGGAAATGAACATTTGAAGCAATAGATCTGGATAATCTGAGCTCAATTTGAGAGTAAACTGTCGTCATGGCTGGTAGGTGGTGTTAAAAATAATAAAATCTAAAATAAACTCCTTGATATTGTGTTTGCTGACGGCCTTACATAATGTGGTCTGCAGCTGCGGGAGGAAACACTGATTGTGTGTTTTTCATCCGCCTCTCGCTGTGAACCTGATGCTGTTTGGATTACGTGTGTGTGTGTGTGTGTGTGTGTGTGTGTGTGTGTGTGTGTGTGTCCTAGCATTACTATACTTGTGGGGACCTAAATCTGTTTACACAGTCACGTGTGGGGACTCGCCTCCCTTATGGGGACATAATGGAGGTCCCCATGAGTGGAATTATTCATTTTAGGGTGAAGACTTGGTTAGGGTTAGGGTTAGGCATGTGTTGGTTATGGTTAAGGTTAGGATAAGTCTCCAGGAAATGCATGTAAGTCAATGTAATGTCCCCTGAAGTGATGTATACATAGTATGTGTGTGTGTGTGCGTGTGTGTGTGTGTGCATGCGTGCGTGCGTTACCGTTGCCGTAGGGCAGCGCGCTCAGGGCCGCCTCTCCGTTAGGAAACGGGCTGACCATTTTCTTGTTGGTCATCACCCGGGCTGTGGCATTGTTCACCTGAAGGAGGAACGGACGGTTAAAGACCAGAAAACTCAACAAATAAAAACTAAATAACGCAAAGGGCTAGATCACGAGGCTGATGTGTGTGTGTGTTTTTTAAAAGTCATAATATATTAACCGTGTTTGCTAACATGTGCTCGTAGTGTGATTGTCTTTATTTTGTATATTTCTTGGCACACTCACGTATTTATTGTTGTTATTATTGTACAATACTTTTATAAACATATTTTTATTATATTTTATCTGTTATTCCACATTTTAATTGTTAACTTGTATGTTTATGTTAATATTATTATATTTTATTGCACTTTTCACTTGAATAAATATTATTATTATATTTTTAGTTTATTCCACATTTTACTGAACATTTTTACTTTGCTTCTTATTTTTATAAATATATAGTTAATGTATTTGATTTGATCAGTTATAGTAGAGTTACATTTGAACTTATGTTTTAATTTATATATTATTTTGGTCAATTTTATAATTTTATTCTATATTATTGCACATTTCATTTTTGAGTTTTTTTTCTTTTAAATACATTTTTGTATTTTATTTTGTTCTAAAAAACAGCAACTGTCACAAAACCCTAATTTTCCCCATTTCCCATCAGTTGTATGATAAACCTGTTCCTATATAAACCTATAAAGCAGAATATGTAATTTTTTAAAAAGACACATGTAACATCTAAGATGGCTGCTAGCTCGTTTGTTGTTCTGTGTTTGTGTGTTAAAGTGGGTCGGGCGGTTAGGGGGGATTTTTAGTCCTCATGCAATTAAGAAGCGAGTTGCCCATCAGAGATTTGATGATTCATTGTGGGCAGATATGAATGTGGCCATGGGGGACTTTGGTTATATTGCGGCCGTAAATTGCAGCAAAAGAAACGACGCTGTACTTGTATTATTTTGCATGCTCAGGTGTTTTATTTATATTTGATTTTTTAGGTGCGTGTGCGTCTTCTCCGCCTGACATTTCAGTCTAATGCTCGGGCTTTCAATCCAAGATGGCTGATAATCTCCTCTCTGAGCTTCAAAGGCTCCCTTGATCTTCCTTTGATGGGTTTTAAGAGAAGGAGATTGTAGCTCTGTGTAAAAAGCCATACTGTCGCGGTGTTGAAGCTCCACATCTGAGTGAGGCGAGAGATTAATGACCTTTTTGGCTCGATGAGGGGAGAGTGTGTGAGAGAAGGACTGAGGAATGAGAACACACACACACACACACACACACACACACACACACACACACACACACACACACACACACACACACACACACACACACACACACACACACACACACACACACACACACTACTACTAAAGAGGACTCTTTAAAGTAGAGACACTACATACTGATATACACCTGAACATCAGCAGGAGAGGACTCTTTAAAGTAGAGACACTACATACTGATATGAACCTGAACATCAGCAGGAGAGGACTCTTTAAAGTAGAGACACTACATACTGATATACACCTGAACATCAGCAGGAGAGGACTCTTTAAAGTAGAGACACTACATACTGATATACACCTGAAAATGAGCATTATATGACCCCTTTAATAACAAAAAATAAGCACACACACACACACACACACACACACACACACACACACACACACACACACACACACACACACACACACACACACACACACACACACACACACACACACACACACACACACACACACACACACACACACACACACACACACACACACACACACACACACACACACACACACACACACACACACACACACACACACACCACACACACCCACACACACACACACACACACACACACACACACACACACACACACACACACACACACACACACACACACACACACACACACACACACACCATTAAGGAGACCATTAAGGCATCGACTGCAATTCGCACCGGCTCCCTCGGTGAGTCATGTTCTTTATCTGCAGAGCTCCATTCACATGGAAATGAGGTTTACCTCATTTTTCCCTCATTGCAAATGACAAGGTCAGTGGCAAATGATTCAATTAGCTTAGCATGGTTAGCTATCTGACACGACTGTCCGCGGGTGTCTGAGTGGAGACATTTGGAAATGGAAATGTGTGTAATTAATCAAATTAATGATTATTTGTGTCAATGGGAAATGATGTCAAGGCTCATTAAAAGTTTTCGATTGACTGGTAACTTTTAGGAGTTTAGCCAGAGATGATTTACAACAGAATATGCACATTAGTAGCAGCACCATTGGTACAACAATGGTAAACACTTCCTGTGTACTAATGAATGTATGTTTTATTTTGCTAGCTTAGCATATTAACACAGCTAACAAACATGTTTAGCAATAGGAAAATGAGTTACCTAGGGTTTTTCGCTAACATTAGCTTGAAATTATGACAGTTTTATGTTAACATATATTATTTAGCTAGCATTAGATATGTAAACAGCTAACAAACCTATTTTAGCATTGGGAAAATTAGTTAGCTTGAGTGTTTTCGGAGGTTAGCTGACGTTAGCTTAAATAGTTTCCAGTTTTAAGTGAATGTCATATTTTATTTGAGCTAGCATTAAATATTTACACAGCTATTTGGTCAGCTAGGATGTTGGAGGTTTGATTTGTGTTGCCAGATCTTGTAAGAGTTGTTTGTAAAAGAATAAATAAGACAAATTGATCAATAATAAAGTATGTTTTCTTCTGATTTGACGGTCTGAGAAAAGGCCATTTTAGTGTCAGTATTTTCGGAGGATTTATGGCTTTTCATAAATGTGTGTACCTCTGTTTGTGTTATTTTGCAATCAATGAAATACGGTCGACAGGATCACATGCAAATCAACAGAATATGGAAGGCAGATCTCAAAGTGTTAATAATTAATAAAACATTCAGCCCCTCTCATCCCAATTTAACCCTCCCAAATCCAGCCTGAATCATAAACCGGGACAAAATGAAGTCACATTTCCATATGAAACCAAACTTGTGGGGTTTACATACCTAAAAAGAAATATTCCAAAAATAAAAAAATACAAAGGGAGAGAAAGAGGGGGTGCAAAAACATTTTTTTGGACAAAATTAATAATCGTATAACACAGAAATTACACGCAGCCAAATATGGGCGCAACACATGACCAAGAGTGAGTAACAAACCAAAAAAAGTAAAAAATTCAGCCAATCAGCAAGCGTCGGATGCAGCATAGAGACCAATCAAAACGATCGCAGCACTCCCACATCGAACACATACGAGACAAAGATGGGACAGGTAAGTTAAGAGGAAGGGATGCAGGTGAGAAGTAAAGAGACAGAGCCAGTCCATATACAAAAAAAAAACAGGAGAACATAAAGATGGAGTGAAGAGAAAAAAGGTACATGAGCAACACAAAAAAATAACAATTACTGTTTAAAAAAAATAACATATATCCCAAGGTGCATCATTCAAATAAAGCAATTAGATTTGGTGACCATTCTCCTGAAATCTCATTGTATGTGGTGGGTTGAGAAACAGAGCACCAAAGGATGGAGGGAACAGAGAAGAGTGAGAGATAAGAGAGAGAGAGAGAAAGAGTGAGAGAGCAATCCTCATTCCCAAAAAAGGAGAGAAATCAAATAAACATGAGACACTTTGCCAGGCATTATAACTGTGTGTCACAAACTAAGGACCAGAACACTACGACTACCACTACGACTACTAGTACACAGACAATCCACTACAAGAAAAACCAAACCAAAAAGAGAAAAAACAAACAAAATGGCAGCATAATAAGAGACCCAAACACAGTACGGTAAACCCCATATCGGTTTAGAAATGCATATGGTTACACAACACTGGCAACACTGATTTGACCACATTTGGAGCAGCGTAGTTTATTTTTTAAAGCTGTAAATGAACTCAAAAATTCAAATTTACGAGATAAATTTAGGTGTTTTTATCCTACTAAACGTACCCCTTTAATCTCAGAGAATATCCACATTTCTTTCTTGTCAATGTATGATATCTACTTGGAGCAGAATGTACAATTAATTTGCAAAGATACTGCTAAATAAGAATAGGACTGATATTTAAAAAGTCTTTGTCTAATGGTGTATTAAAGCCAATATTTTTAAGACCCTGGGAGGAAGAGAGTTTAGTGAAAAACATCTGAAATTTACAAGACAAAAAGGGATATTCTCATAATTTTTTCTTGTACATTTACCACTTCAAGTGTATCCATGATTTTTCTCACTTAAATGTCCAATATTTATCTGAAGGATTCTTAAATTAGGCTACCTAAAATTGCCTTAATCAACTGCCTCCAAGTCAAAACGGGATATTCTGTATCTGCAATACGGTTAGCCCGGATGCTAGCTAGCTACATGTCGTACATTAGCAACATTAGCTCAAAGCTTCATACTTAAACCTTTGATATCTTTTCTTTTTGCCCATTGGCTATTATTGGCCAACATATACACTAAGCTTAAAGCAGGCAGGTCAATAAAATAATACAAATTCAAAACCAGAGCAGCGTTATTTGCCCTGAAGCTCAGGCGCCTGCATTCACTCAAAGCAAATCGTAGGAAGCAACAAGGAGCAAAAGCTTCATTTCAATTTCTGTTGATTGTTTTTTTGTTTGTTTTGGTTATTGTTATTAATCAAGAAAATGAAGACTAGATATACACATTGGAGTCCAAATGGAGAATTAATCAGATGGATTGTGGATAGCCGTGTCATTGCATAGAGGAGGGTGATTACATTCGGTCATTCCCAGTGAGGTGTTAATGACATGGTGTGAGGGAGGGAGGGAGGGAGGGAGGGAGGGCATGTGGAGATAATATTACCGCTAAAATAATCGTTGAAAGACGCTGTGTCTGTTTGTGGTGCTGTGTGTACTCGTAAAATAACCTAAACAATAATATCTATCTGTCAACAGGTCACTATACTGACTAATATTGCAAATACTGTACAAACTACTTTATTAAATGCCCATTTTTTTTAGGGGTAGGGTGGGAAAAGGGAGGGGAGGGGTCAGTTCAGTGATAGATGTTTGTACACAACTTACCGTTGCCGTAGAAACAGCGAGTGGTTACCGTGGAGACTGACAACAACACACAGAAGTCGTCAGGGAAACAGAAAAAATATAATAAATAAAGGAACAAATAATCCTATAGGAACAAAAGAAACCTAAACGATATCTCCCCCCCCTTTCCCAACTGCTTTTTCTCATCGTGAAATAAAAACCCTGGTAGCAGCAGTGTTACAGCTCAGAATGGAGTATAAGAGGAAGAAGAGGAAGAGGAGGAAGAAAGAGGAAGGAAAAGGAGAGAGAGGATGCTAGCTCCCGATGACTAACCGAGCTCAGAGCATCATTAAAAACGATCAGAGCAGCGACAGGAAGTTATTCGGTGCTCAAGAGACGGAAAAGGAGAATGGAAATGTGGGGCAACCTCATCTTTAAATCAAATCTAGCCTAGTGAATGCACTGAGAAGCAGCGAATTGGAACACTTCCAAGAGAAGTGAGAAGAAACAAATTCACAACCCAACACCCTTCTTATTAACAGCAGTATTTAGCTAAAAGGGCCCTGTTATGCTAATTTCCAGGTTCATATATATAGCCGCTTTCACAACAAGTACTTTGCCGCACTTAGTACCCAGCACTTAGTGCCCCCATGGAACTAAAGAGCCGATCGCGTTCAGAACGGAATAAGTTCCCTGAGGGAGGATTAGTCAAATGAAGCCGCTGACGTCACTTCTTCTTCTGCTGCTTTGGGTTTACTGGCAGGCCGCAAACAACTTCACGCGTATACTGCCACCAGAAGTCCCCGGCCGGAAGTCCCCGGAGTTGGGGACTGGCTTCAGTAGAAGCTGCTGGGACTCCCAGCAGCTTCTACTGAAGCCTTCAGAGTAAATCGCCAGAACGCCGACACCTCCTGATCTCCACCGCTCCCATGTTTTCTTTTGTGTTGCCATAAGTTATTCTCTCTCCGTTGGTGCGCGGGGCTAATGCTAATGCTAATAATGCTAAAGCCAGCAAATACAATGGCGGCTTCAAAAAACTTTTCAGTTTTACGGGGCGTGGTTTGCAATTCGCCCAGCCAATCAGAAATTTGTACTTTTTTCTCCCCAGGAAAGTACCACCTCTCTAGCAGGCACTGAAAATGGGGGTAAAAGTTTTCATGAACCAAGTTCTCTTTTTGGTGTGAACGCAAAATTCCAGGAACTATCGGAACTAAACGGGAAAAGTACGGGTAAAAGTACTCCGGTGTGAAAGCGCCTTATATGTAGTGCCTCTCCTGTACTGTGACATGTCTCCATGCTTTAATGTTCAAAAAGCTCTTTATTTTTCTCATACTGTCTGTGCTGCAGCACCTCTTTTCACCCTCTGTCTGAAACCAGAGCCCAGTCTGCTCTGATTGGTTAGCTGGCCGGCTCTGTTGTGATTGGTCAACCGCTTAGAGAGGTCCCGACCCGTAGCCAATCACGTACAATGTGTTGGAGCGCTAGCCAATAGGAGCGTGGCGTGTGTGGGAGAGAAACTTCCTCTGGAGGGAATTTAGAGATTATAGCCTTTGCAGACCATTTACATGCACACAAACCTACATAACTACAGGAAAGGAAAACCCCCCAAAAAGCATAAAAGGGCCTCTTTAAACTTGGGCAATAAATGACTCATTCTTGTGTGGCTAGGTTAGGCCAGAAGAGAAGAGCCCATGTTCAAAAAAGTACATTTAATTATCTGTTGTGAACCGAGTGGCAGATCTTTCCTTAAAGTGTTTAGCAGTCAGTCACCACAAAATAACATACTGAAAGTTGTTTGATAGTCAAACAATAAATTAAGATGTAAAATAAACACATGACGATAAATGGAAACAGAATAAGGCAGGTAGAGATGATGGCAAAAAAGAAGTACTTTCAAATAAAACACGAAAGGACAGAAAGACAAACTTGACTGGCAACAAGAGATGAAGAGAAAGAGAAGACGACACACAGAGAGGGTTGGAAAGGGCAAAGTGCAAACTCTCTTTCCCCTTTTCGTTCAAACCGTTTCTACATTTCCACTCGAAGCAAACACACATGGATACGCGCACATTTCATTCATGAATCGATCCAAATCATGCAGTAAAAAAGAAAGTTTCGATAACAAAAACAGAACCAGTCCAATCCAAAGCCAAGGGAAGAAGAAGAATAGGAGGGGGGGGGGGGGGGGGGGTTTATGACATCGGGACACACGGAAGCTGGTAAGCCTTCAATTTAGGCTATCACCCATCCAACAACTCACAAACAGCTGAACAAAATCGCCCAAAGAGTGTATGGAAATGGTTGATTTAGGACCCAAAGTGAGCTGAGGCCAACAGTGTACCATTCAGGAGTGTGAGATGGTTGGTAAAACATGCAGAAACCCAGGCAAAAACATCTTCGTATCCTCTTCATCGCACAAATCCATGCACTGGTGACGCTCTTTATTCCCCCCTTTGCATGCAGAGCACTTATATTCTGCTTTTAAATAAGTCTGACTAAAACTCTGCGCTCGGAGGAACAGTCACTTCCTGTCACACTCGAGCCACACAACCTTAAGAGTTTGTGAACAGGAGTCTTTAAGGGTTCAGCATGGTCTCTTTGCCCGACAAAGCTCCTTATCCTTTGAGGACGTATTGGAGGTCTTTGACGTTGAGTAATTGCTTGGCTTTTGTCCATGCCGTGGCAATACTACACAGAATTTTGCAATAATCTACAGCAAGCAGAGCAGAAAGCTCTCCGGAAGGTCGATGCAAAACGAGGTAGACCTTTTGTGCAGCGCTGGTTGTTTGGTGCCGATTAATAATAAAAAAGACCAGGGTTTACGGCTTTATTTATTATGTCTTGCATCCCCAGAGACAATGGAACTATTATTGCGGTAGGTAATTACTTCTGCCAAGGAAGTTATATTTTCGGCACGGTTTGTTTTTCTGCTTGTCTGTCAGGAGGATTACTAGGAAAACAGTGGGTTCGATTTTGATGAAACTTGGTGGAAGGGTGAAGCATGGGCCGAGGAAGAACCCATTACAATTTGGAGCTGATCCCAATAAGAACAAATGATGTTTCACTTTCATTAACATTGGGAGGAAGCAGCATTAATAAGGTGTCCGAATAATCGTAAAAATGTGTTCTAGACTTGGACAAGCGAACGTCCACTAACGTTGGAAAAACATATTAAAACCTATCAGCGCATTGTTCAAACACACCTTCTTTGTAGTGTCCATTTTGTTTGCACATTATGATTTAAAGCCCTTGAACAAACCAAAGTCGTGAGAACAGCTTCCAAACTCGGGGACATTTGACCATCTGGGGAGCATCATTCGCCCTGGTGGAAGTTCGCAATATCCAAATACCATTCTAGTTGCATTTATTACAGTAAATCGAGAACATCTAGACCTTTCCAGTCATTTATGGAGAAACGACAAAACAATGTTAGTTAATTAGACCACCAGCTGATAAGAGCTGTGGGGAATTTTCAATGGGATGCAATTGTCAGCAAAAAGTCCAATTGGCGCAACCATTGACTGCTTTGTTTTTTTACTAATTGAGGTCTGTGGTTGCACAAATGAGACCATGCAAGAACCCGTAATGCACTTCCTCTACAGCCAGTATCTGTAGCATAGGAATGAAGCTATGTATCATTAGCTGGGATGTCCTAACAGTCAAAGTAACACAAGTCAATGACAGCCAAAATGTGAGGAGATGTAATGAGTGAGAGCAGCTTCACCATTTGAATGTTAGAGCATACGCACAATCATATGAGTGGGTGGAGATGCCTTTATATATAGACCTGCAGGGGTCTATATATAGAATGAATGGTGATGAGATGGGGTAGAGAAGCAGGTAGAGACAAAGTGTAGTTGAGCCACTTACATGGATACATTGGAAGCACACAGGAAACCTGACTTCTTCAAAGCGCAGAGTTTTAATCCAGACAAAGAGAAGGACATTATGCACAAAAAGTCCCTTTCTATTTCATGACATGCAGGCTGCTGAGCTGTGAGAATAAGTACCAACCGACTCCCATTGGCATGCACAGAGAATGAGAAGTGTCAGCACTCAAGTTGAGTTTTCTTTTTATAAATCATTCCCCATACAACTCTCTCTAAAAGCGAGGTCTCAGCCTTTTTCCAGTGAAGAGTGAAGACTAGAAGGCACCCAGGTGCAACTGAATTCATGCCAACTGAACAAATCCCATCACCAATTTAACAAATGGACACACGGATAAACATGCAAGAAAATACATCCAGCTGTGTCACATATTTCCATGATAAAATACCGACCATGCAGCCTACGTCGACTAATCTCATGCCAGTGAACTTCACAGTCACACACAATAACCATTATATACAGTACGCTTTAATTTCAGAGTTTTCTGAATTATTATAGCTCTCATAATTCAACATAACTCTGAAATGAAACGAGCAATTCAAGCGAGAGTTACAACATCTGCCAGAAAGCAGAACCGCCACATGGCCTTGCCTCAAATAGAAATGTTTTTTCTCCTCTGTTGAAAGAATGTATAAACACTGATCCAGTGCCAGCCTTTTGTCTCCTCAAGCCCATGCACCATAAACAGACAGAAAGAGACTCTGCCTCCATGCTACACCGCTAGTGGAGGTACAACATGCAACGTGACGCCTGAAAACAAAGACAAACTGCTTCATGATTAATCCCAGTGACTGATATATCATGCAAAACGTGTGGAGGGAAACAGAGAGTAATGCCAGGGAGGATATATGTTGTGTGTGAGACTGATGCAGTGTGAATCAACTCCATCAGTATCCATCAAGCTTGCTGATTGGCTGAGGGCGGAGGGAGATGTTGAACCAGAGGATGCAGGTGGCTGTATTTCATTCACGACCACAGTAAAAAAAAAGAAGCTTCATCCGTCATGCAGGAACTGACTCATACACACACTGACACACACACACACACACACACCACGTTGAAATCACCACAGTAAGCCCATGCAAAAATCCTGGCTTACAGCGACGTTGGTCACAGACCCAAAACTGGCTGATTGACACTCCCAAAAAACTCACATGCTTCAGTAAAAAATCAATGTTTAGGAAACCTTAACATACATGGATTCTACATACGAAAAAAAATCAGCTTGGTGCGTTCACACCGGACGCAAAGCGGAGATTCGCGGCTTTCAGTTGTGTTTACTCGTGTCACTCAAACAAAATGCGCTGGCGTGGAGGCGGGGCTTATCTACATGTAGATCCCATCAACACTACCTACCTAAGGACTGCAGATGGAAATGAGCCATTAGCTATAATCTGGCATAATTCATCTCTTCTGTTTTTTGAGATTAATGTATTTGTATGCATGGTCCTTGTTGAAATAAATACATAATATTACAACAAAATGAACATAATTTGCCTCGATTTTATTGTAATAATAGTATCAAAAAGATAGGCGAAAAACTCGGATTGGTTCGATCAGGCTAGGCTAAGCTAACATGTGGCTACTCCGTACAGACTCAAAATAGAAGCGACTGTATTCGACCATAGCCAGTCTGTGGTTTGTAGATTTATAAACACAGATACACGACTGCTGCTTTATCTTTCTGATTCAACAACGTCAGCGACAGCAGGGAGAGATTCTCTCCGCTAATTGGCTTTATTTAATTTGAATGAAGCTGAATGATGAACAAATGATTGCTTCGTTAGCGCTGCCCGGAACGAATGTGCGTCTATCCGCGTCCCTGCATTGACTTGACATGTAATCGCGACGCTCAAAAACATTCGCTTCGTGTCCGATGTGAACGCACCTAAAGAATCCAGACTTGTGAACATGCGCCGTGATTCCCAGCATGCGGCTGTTGCAGAGCCAGAAGCTTGTCACAACCACTTAGCACCGGGAGAGAGAGGGGAACACAGAAGGATTTCTACTCTAAGGAAAAGGGGTGAAATAAAGACGGCAATCTGCCATGCATCATCCTTCCACTGCGTTCCTCTCCGAGCCCTCCGGTGCCCACACATCATTCACATGTTGCGATAAAAAAACATCAGTGTGGCTACGAGTCGAGTGAGAGGGGAAGAAAAGCTTAATGTGAAAAATAAAATCTGCAGAGGAAAAGTACCCAGCATGCCTTATGTAGTGTTCTTGCACCCCCACCACAAAAACAAAAAGGAAACAAAGTCTTTTAATAAAAAAAAAAAAATGGGTCCAGGGAGTGGGAAACCAGTGGGCCGCATCAGAGCATATCACTACAGGGAGGATGGGAGCTAGCTAGCAGTCAGTGATCAAGCAGAATTACGAGAAGATAGAAGAGAGGAAGAAGGAGGAGGGAGAGAGGGAGGAAAATTACCTCAATCTTACGACCTTCCACCAACGTGCCGTGGAGCTTTTCCCGGGCTCTCTCTGCGTCCACGCCGGTCTCAAACGTCACGAAGCCGAAACCCTGCGGAACATAAACGATCGTGTTGGTGGTGAGGAAGTCAATCTAGTCACGTAAGATCAATTGTTTTGGCACGTAGGTTCAAAACCGGCCTCAAACGCGTCGTATCTTTTAAGATTCTGAATAGTCATCAAAAAACTATATTAAAGAACGTTTTGATTTATACAAAAGAAGATTTGATGGACAATTATCCCACACCCCAAGTGGAAGTTGTGTTAAACATGAAGTGGTTTTGTTGCAGAAAATCACAATAAACACCAGTTATACTGTGATTTTGTTAATTAACACAACAATATTCCTATAAAATGGCAAAAAAACACTAAAATACTCTCAAAAAAGAGCTGTTTTTGTGTAAAAGTATTACAAAGTGTGAAATACATGTACAGCTAACATCGAGTCAGAACTGTTGAGTAGTTTCAGGGAATAAAACATCATCAGTGCACTTACCTTTGAGCCCCTCTCATTGAAAATAATCTCTACATCCAGAATCTTCCCGTATTGCTGCAAACACATCAAAAGGGAAGACGTTAGCAAACAAGTATAAGCAGAGAAAACAGTCCATAACATCTTTGAGTTGTGGAAGATATCTTGTGACAGTGTGTGAGTTACAACACAAGGTGTCACTGTTACACAACTGCACACATTGCAATGAGTTTCCTTCCATGTCTTTGCATTGAAACAGAGATTTACCCCTACATGTAGCAAGAAGACATACTCTGTTACTTAAGTAAAATGTACTAAAATAGAAAATATGAATATTCCCATCAGCATTTCTTAAAAGTGATGCCTTTGGTGGCAGTGGCTCAGTCAGTAGGGGCTTGGACTGGGAGCTGTAGGGTCGCCGGTTCAAGTCCCCGACCAGACCTTAAATATGGAGTGTGGACTGCTACTTGGAGAGGTCCCATTTCACCTCCTGCCCTGCCGTGGTGCCCTTGAGCAAGGCACCGGACACCCCCCTTCCCCCCTCACTCCCATTGCTCCCCGGGCTCTGTACCAGACTCCTGGGACCAGACTCCTGGGACCAGACTCCTGGGACCAGACTCCTGGGACCAGACTCCTGGGACCAGACTCCTGGGACCAGACTCCTGGGACTAGACTCCTGGGACTAGACTCCTGGGACTAGACTCCTGGGACTAGACTCCTGGGACTAGACTCCTGGGACTAGACTCCTGGGCTAGACTCCTGGGCTAGACTCCTGGGGCTAGACTCCTGG
Organism: Trematomus bernacchii; assembly: GCF_902827165.1. Lineage (NCBI taxonomy): Eukaryota > Metazoa > Chordata > Actinopteri > Perciformes > Nototheniidae > Trematomus > Trematomus bernacchii. Next base: position 287,406 of record NW_022987581.1, on the reverse strand, counting down.
GGCTAGACTCCTGGGGCTAGACTCCTGGGGCTAGACTCCTGGGGCTAGACTCCTGGTGCTAGACTCCTGGTGCTAGACTCCTGGCGCTAGACTCCTGGCACTAGACTCCTGGCACTAGACTCCTGGGACTAGACTCCTGGGACTAGACTCCTGGGACTAGACTCCTGGGACTAGACTCCTGGGACTAGACTCCTGGGACTAGACTCCTGGGACTAGACTCCTGGGACTAGACTCCTGGGACTAGACTCCTGGGACTAGACTCCTGGGACTAGACTCCTGGGGCTAGACTCCTGGGGCTAGACTCCTGGGGCTAGACTCCTGGGGCTAGACTCCTGGGGCTAGACTCCTGGTGCTAGACTCCTGGTGCTAGACTCCTGGTGCTAGACTCCTGGTGCTAGACTCCTGGCGCTAGACTCCTGGCACTAGACTCCTGGTACTAGACTCCTGGTACTAGACTCCTGGCACTAGACTAGACTCCTGGTACCAGACTCCTGGTACTAGACTCCTGGTACTAGACTCCTGGTACTAGACTAGACTCCTGGTACTAGACTAGACTCCTGGTACTAGACTAGACTCCTGGTACTAGACTAGACTCCTGGTACTAGACTAGACTCCTGGTACTAGACTCCTGGTACTAGACTAGACTCCTGGTACTAGACTCCTGGTACTAGACTCCTGGTACTAGACTCCTGGTACTAGACTAGACTCCTGGTACTAGACTAGACTCCTGGTACTAGACTAGACTCCTGGTACTAGACTAGACTCCTGGTACTAGACTCCTGGTACTAGACTCCTGGTACTAGACTCCTGGCACTAGACTCCTGGCACTAGACTCCTGGCACTAGACTAGACTTCTGGCGCTAGACTCCTGGCGCTAGACTCCTGGCGCTAGACTCCTGGCGCTAGACTCCTGGCACTAGACTCCTGGCACTAGACTCCTGGCACTAGACTCCTGGCACTAGACTCCTGGCACTAGACTCCTGGCACTAGACTCCTGGCACTAGACTCCTGGCACTAGACTCCTGGCACTAGACTCCTGGCACTAGACTCCTGGCACTAGACTCCTGGTACTAGACTAGACTCCTGGCACTAGACTCCTGGTACTAGACTAGACTCCTGGCACTAGACTCCTGGTACTAGACTAGACTCCTGGCACTAGACTCCTGGTACTAGGATGGGTTAAACGCAGAGAACAAATGTCACTGTGTGTGCTGTGTGCTCTGCATGTGAGACCATTAAAGAGGGGTTTCATCCCTCCCAATTCTCTCTCTCTATTCTCTTGAATGCAGTTCATAACATTTGTAATCTCATAAAACAAAGAAATGCAACAAATTATCCCAAGATTGGTGATAAGTGAACCAATAAACGTAATAAAACATGAACAATTAGTTGATTATCCGAGATTTTACGTCTATTTTCTACCAGAAAACTGCGCATAACTCGACTGATATTGTCCCACTCATGCTAACACAAATGCTAACACACATAGCAGGCAGTTGTCCCCTTAAAGCAGCAACAAAACACCCATGAGAGTCTCTCCTTTGTGGTAGTTTGATTACATCGTCTGTCATTAAACCCCCTCGTGAGCAGGTGGTCCCGCGGGGCGTCGAGACTAATTTATTGTCGCCATAAAAAATAAAATAAAAGAGGCCCCACAACATTCTCCACTTTCTTACCCCAAACATCTGCCTGAGGTCGGGGTCCCGGAAGCGGAAAGGGATGTTTGAGACGTGGAGGCGTTTGGGGGTCCCTTTGGCCTCCGAGGGGTCTCCCACAGATCCGCCTGAATCTCCTGATCCACACTGCACCCCCGCCTCACCCTGAGACACCTCCTCCGTCTTACCCTGTAGGGGGGAGAGAGGGAGAGCACATTTTAATGTATTAAACACATTTATTATCAGCCTTATCCTGCATAATAAATTAATAATACATAATTAATCTCAACTTTTTCAATTTTTCTGGGTTTTTTGGTGGTTTTTTTCTTGTTTTTGTTTTTTTAAATAAATATTCTAGTTCATGTTCAAAAAGTATATTATTTATTGTCTTGTAAAGAAAACATGTTATTCTTGCTTTTGTTTAAAATGCTATTGTATAGATGTCGTAGTTGTACAAAGCTTTGGCAATACTGTATGTCATTACGGTTTTGCCAATAAAGCTATTTGAATGTAATTGAATTGAGTATGGCTTGTGCTAATTATTTTAGCGAGTCAAAGCTATTGTACACCTTCTTTTTAATGTAACCCTAATGGATATGATGCAGAATTTACGAGTACACAATGCAGAAAAGCTATTAGCGTACAGTCTTGATATCATCTTGTAATAAAATTATCATTTCCACTGCATCTTAAAAGGAAATGTGATTATGGAGCCAGCTCTGTGAGCCTGTACTTAGGTGCAGTATTTACAGCTGTGTCACCATGCTAACATGCTAACAAAGACAACGCTAACATGCTTTTGATAAGTAAGTAGCATGGTTATCAAATGTGACCTGCTCCATCGAAATCAGTCGCATTGACCCGCAGACACAGTTTGAGTTGTATACACTGTTGGAAAGAGGAGATTCATAGCTTTCTAATGATATCAGGATGGTTGTTGTACTCCAAATATTAAGCAAAATATGTCACATTATATAATGACTAACACTGAGTCATCATTTTGAGAAAAAGGCCTTTAAAGTTTCCTCCTCTCTGGAATCCATCGATCTGATTGGTTATTAGCAAATGATCAAAATACTACGGAGGGAAGATATTTTAGTTTGGATTACTGGTCTGGGGGAAGCTTGCGAGTGCGTGTGTGTATGTATACGTGTGTTTGTGTATTTTTGCGTTTGTGTGTTTCCCGGGGAAAACGATCACGAGAAACACCGGCTGTTGTTATGCCTGCTGTGACGTTAAGTTACTCCGTTCTCCGCTTGTAATTATCCCGTTCTCCGCTTCATAGTTGTATTTATCATCTAAATTTGCCGAAACAAGTTTAATATTCTGAAAGCCAAGACTTTGTTTAATTGAAATCAGATGAAAACAAACTGTAACGGACCCTGCCGTGTTATCTATGATTACTATACGCCTTACATTCATAATGTCAGCGGGAGGGAGGGGGGGGCGGCACTGCGGAACAGCAGAGTGCGGGTGAGAGCTGTCATCTTCCCTTTACAAGCTTCAAACATGTATTTATCGTGTGGTTTTGGAAATAAAAGTTTCATATTCTGAAAGCCAAGACTTTGTTTATTTAAAATCAAACAAAACACCCGAACCCCGAAAAACTATTTTGTTTATTTTTTAAATGAGCCGTTGCGACTTCCGACTGATTTCGATAGAGCGGGTCACAAATGTATGTGGCCCAAAATCACACGCTGCACATTTGTATCGGAGATGTTACAGTTTTTCTGAAGATCAACAAAACATAAATGACACATAAAAAACATTTAAAACAAAACTATGTTTACAATCTTAGTTTGACTTATTAGCATGCTAACAATTAAAGCAATTAAAAGTGGTGGCGTGAATTTGCCCTCCCCAGAGCAAATAGCTCTCGTAAGCCAGGATTTATTGCATTAGTGAAGCACTGAAACTGCAATATTACTGAATACAAATATTACTTTATTTCACACAAAAATAAAAACATAACGTCCCATGAAGACTTTTCTTTTTGCCGCTGCTTTTAATTGAACTATTCACATCTCACACTGCACTGTAACTTTTATTCATGTACCTGTGTTATTCATGTTTTATTATCTTTACTTTTTAATGTTTCTAATGTGTTTTATGCTCTTAAAGGTGGGGTATGTAAGTTTAAGAAACCGGCTCGAGATACACTTTTTGTTATATTCCATGGAATGCTCTTAACATCCCGATAGCAATGAATATCTGAAGTGCTTTGACAAAATCCATAAAAAAATGTCATCTGTGGAAGCTGTAGTACTGTAAAAAGCACGACCAATCATTTTAGCCGACCCGGCTAAAATGATTGGATGGCCTACCTGCCTGTCAGCCTTCCATCTGTGCACAAACTTATCTCGTGCCCTCATTGGTCATGTGCGCGTTCGTGTGTGTTGGAGGAGGGGCTCTGTAAGGAAGTGGCAGATTTTCTCCGGTTGTGTATTTTCAAATTCTAGCGCACTCGAGCTGGTTTCTCAAACTTACATACCCTACCTTTAATGTCTTTCATTTTTGCAAAGCACTTTGTGCCTTGTGTTGAAAAGTGCTATATAAATAAACTTGCCTTGCACCTGACAGTTATCAAAACTACGTCTTAAAGGTCCCCTATTATACTGTTTTTCATCAATATATTATAGGTCTCAGATATATACAGAAGCTGTCTCTGATTGGCTGAAACACCAAACAGATCATTGCAGCATCCCATAATACCCTCTGTTTCAGCCCTGTTTCAAAAGTGCTGATTCTGCTGATTGGCTAATGGTTACACAAGCCAAAACATCGTTATGACATCATAAAGTGGCCAAAATCTGATCAGCTCATTTTCAGACAGGTTTTTATAGAAATGGATCAGGACAAAAAGAGAGGGGGTCTTTTTTCCTGAAACTTTCAGAGTCTCTTTCCACAGAGGGGACACATGGTGATGTAGAAGAGAAATGAAGAAGAGGGGACACATGTTGATGTAGAAGAGACATGAAGAAGAGGGGACACATGTTGATGTAGAAGAGACATGAAGAAGAGGGGACACATGTTGATGTAGAAGAGACATGAAGAAGAGGGGACACATGTTGATGTAGAAGAGACATGAAGAAGAGGGGACACATGTTGATGAAGAAGAGACATGAAGAAGAGGGGACACATGTTGATGTAGAAGAGACATGAAGAAGAGGGGACACATGTTGATGTAGAAGAGACATGAAGAAGAGGGGACACATGTTGATGTAGAAGAGACATGAAGAAGAGGGGACACATGTTGATGTAGAAGAGACATGAAGAAGAGGGGACACATGTTGATGTAGAAGAGACATGAAGAAGAGGGGACACATGTTGATGTAGAAGAGACATGAAGAAGAGGGGACACATGTTGATGAACAAGTGGATTTTGCATAAAAGTCTTCATGCTTACGTTGTTGTTGTTGGGGGAGGCAGAGGGGCTGCCTACGATGGCCCCGGCCCCCACCTCTGCTGGGCTTTGGACCCCGGCAGCGAACATGGCCGCGGGGACAAACTCTGCGCCTGGCAGCCCGTTCTGAGGAGGGGGGGGAGGGGGGAACGCTGCGAAAGGAGGGGCCACCAATCCCTCCTGTCCTCCTGTCGAATCCTGAGCGCCCTGAAGGAGAGAGGGGGGGACAAGTTAACATATGGGAGCAGTGCTTATAGGTAAGGTGCGTTTATGGCTCTGGCTTTTATTTCTACTTGAGATGTGTGTGATGTGTTCTGTTGTTATGTTTGTTCCTCTCGGGACTCCACGTGGTCTGTGTTTTGTTTTTAGGTGGACCTTACATTTCTGCCTCATGTGGTTATTGTATTCATGTTTCTAACTTTTGTTCTTTCTTGTGAAGCACTTTGTGAAATCTATTTCTGTGAAAGGTGCTATAATGAATAAACGTATTATTATTATTTATATAGCACATTTTCAGACACAGAGGCAATTCAAAGTGATTTAAATCATCATTAACACTTCATAAGTGTGTTAATAACTTCTTATTTATTTGTTTATTTTTATTTATTTTTTTTTAATAACAAATGTATTTCTTTAAGAAAATACAAAAATATATATATACCGTATATGTTAATAATTTAGTTTTTGTAGTGTAGTGTTTTTAGCCTCGACTTAAAATAACTCAGCGTTGGTGAAGAGCGTCCTGAAGGGGGAGAAAAGAGGGGGTTTAAATCCTGCCTCATTCAGAAAAGAGGGGGTTTAAATCCTGCCTCTCCCCCCCTCCCCCCTCCCCCCTCTCCCCCCATATCTCTCACAGCCATGAGTTTTCAGCCGACCATGAAATATTTACAGAAAACACATCTATTATTAAGACGGAGAAAATTCGATACACGCTTTGAGATACAAAGATGCTTACATGGTTCGAACGGGAGATAAAAACACTAACTGTGCCTCGTCACCCGTGACATGTTTACCACTGCTGCATTGTGGGAAACATGTTCCTGTTTATTTGTAGGATTTCTATTAGACTCCATCTATAATTCAGATTCCCTGCGTTCAGCCCTCAGGATCTGTTTCTGTCCGCACCGTTACAACTGTATCAGCAGCAGGATCATCTGCAGAGGCTGCCCTGAAGCACACACACCTTATCTTGCGTGTGTGTGTGTGCGTGTGCATGTGCGTGTGCGTGTGCGTGTGCGTGTGTGTGTGTGCGTGCAATGTTGCTCGCTTCAATCACTGCACACACTCAAAGGCATCTTGGACCTAACCAAGTCTGTTTGCATCAAAGCGTTAGATCGGAACATGTTCATTATTGTATTGATGTGTTTTATGTATATTTTATCAGTTATTTTCTGCACAATAATCAATAATTTATATTGTTATTGATTTTAAGAAAGGGGTTAAGAAATGGGACTGGGAGGGGGGGGGTTGTTTATGTTGAATTTGTGCAAAAATGCTTGTATTTTTTTCACTTGTAAAGAAAGTAATTTTCCTTTGTTCCACAACAATTTATTCCAAATGTATATGTTCGAAGATGTAATTAGATCTCGATATATAGTATGTGTGTTTATTCCTAGTCTTATCATTTCTATTGTAAAATGCCATGTCTTTTTATGCTGCTGCACCACAAACATGTCCCAAATTGGGATCAATAAAGTTCTTCTTATCTTATCTTAAGGAAAAGGCAAGTTTATTTATATAGCTCCTTTCAGCACAAGGCAATTCAAAAATGACATTAAGAGCATTGCTTTGTCAATACTGATGTCATTATAGTCATGCCGATGTAGCTTTGTGAACTGAACTTAAATTGAAACGAACAAGAGAAAAACGAAGTAAGGTTTAAAAGAACAAACAGCGAGGTCAAGACACACATCTTCTCCCATCAGAGCTCTAACGGGTTGAATATGGGCCGGGTGAAGCCGGGAGACAGGCGGTCTCCAGACGGCCTTTTTAATTAGACAGAATAAGTGCGATGCCGCAAAGCAAACCCTCCTCTTCCTCTAATCCTACAGCCCGACTGCTCACTCTCCTCCTGCAGAGAAACCGCCAGCTGAGGCTAAAAATCCCATCTGCAACACAGACAGCTTCTGGGGTCTGCGCCCAAAAGATAAAGCAGAAAAGAAATCTGGTAAACTCGGCCGCTGACACTTTTTATTGCGGCGAGGATGAATGTACGTTATGGAGGAATGTGTGAAAGCGGGGCATCTGCTACGGTTTCTGACGGGAAGCATCAAAAAGGCTGCTCAAAGGGAGACGGTAACACGTTGAAATTCATTGGTGAGGCATTAGCCAACAGGGCATAGAGTATATATAAGTGTTCTTGTTAGGACATGTGGGCTTTAAGCGTGCACTAGCCTGTACTCAAAGGGTGTGTCCCTTATGCAAAGTATAGCCCGGGGGTTATTTACGTACACACACATTCATACCCAAAATGCTGGGTAAAAGCAGAGGTGGGAAGTATTGGAGTACAAATACTTTGTTACTGTACTTAAATACATTTTTCTGGTATCAGTACTTTACTCCACTACTTATTATTCTGACGACTTTTTGAACACAAATACCTGTACTTTCTACTTCTTACATGTTGAACACAAATACCTGTACTTTCTACTTCTTACATGTTGAACCCAAATACCTGTACTTTCTACTTCTTACATGTTGAACTCAAATACCTGTACTTTCTACTTCTTACATGTTGAACACAAATACCTGTACTTTCTACTTCTTACATGTTGAACCCAAATACCTGTACTTTCTACTTCTTACATTTTGAACATAAATACCTGTACTTTCTACTTCTTACACTTTGAACACAAATACCTGTACTTTCTACTTCTTACATGTTGAACTCAAATACCTGTACTTTCTACTTCTTACATGTTGAACACAAATACCTGTACTTTCTACTTCTTACATGTTGAACCCAAATACCTGTACTTTCTACTTCTTACATGTTGAACTCAAATACCTGTACTTTCTACTTCTTACATGTTGAACACAAATACCTGTACTTTCTACTTCTTACATGTTGAACCCAAATACCTGTACTTTCTACTTCTCACATTTTGAACATAAATACCTGTACTTTCTACTTCTTACACTTTGAACACAAATACCTGTACTTTCTACTTCTTACATGTTGAACTCAAATACCTGTACTTTCTACTTCTTACATGTTGAACACAAATACCTGTACTTTCTACTTCTTACATTTTGAACACAAATACCTGTACTTTCTACTTCTTACATGTTGAACACAAATACCTGTACTTTCTACTTCTTACATGTTGAACACAAATACCTGTACTTTCTACTTCTTACATTTCCCAAACAGGCTGGTTCCTTTAGTTTGAATGTGTGTTTGGTGGCGTGATCATTATTATTTAGAGTCATTGCGTGCCTATTGATTTGAACACGATCCGTGTATCCATCATTTCCTGGTCTTCTCTAAAGAAGAGGGACCAATGAAAACGTTGTCATGTTGCCGTTGTTCAGCATGGAAACATTCATTAGCTAACAATGACATTATTGTTCTATTAATATAAAGGGAGGTCAGGTACTCTTTAAAACAGCTGCTAGTTATGGGTACTTTTTACTGAAGTACATTTCAAAGCCCTCTTTACTTTGACTTGAGTAAAGAAGTTTAGTCAGTACTTCTACTTTCACCAGAGTATTTCTAAACACGAGTATCTGTACTTCTACTAGAGTGAAGGATGTGTGTACTTTTGCCATCTCTCGGTAAAGGGATAAAAAACGGAGTATTTAGAGAAGGTTACAGTTGATTACACAAGGAGGGATTGAGACTTCATCATGTACAAACAAGAGTGCTAATTCATGATTTAAGTCTCACATAAACAGAGTCAAAGAGGGTTTGTTTTAATTTGATAAATAAATCAAATGTACTGGACTGGGTCTCCATGACCTAGGGATGCACCGATGTTCATGTTTTCACTTTATTAAAGCTTTTATCGAGGTTTACAAATGACGCTTTGAATGTCTTCTGTCACATTTTATAACTTTTGTAAAATTGTTGAGAAAAATCCTCAATTTCTTTGTAATCCACTTTTTTACTTTGATGAATAAAACTCATTGCGTGCCATTCTTTTGCTGTTTTTTAAAAATCTGAACACTAACAAATATTTTTTGGGGCAGAGTAGTTAGTTGGAAGTGATTATCTATCTTTTCTCAATATTTTGACATTTATTGGAGAAGTTTTAACTGCAGACAGAATAACTACTAAAGCCACAAAAAAGCTTTGCCGCATTTAATATGTTGAAAAAAACCTCATATCAACATTATGAGTGAAACTTAAAACATTGCTGTACAGCCATTAACGTACATACTTCAGAATATATACGTTACAAATATTTACAAAAACCCGGGCACACTATATCTCAATATATAACATGTATTTTATAATATTTACAGTGGTGTATTAGTATTATTAAGATATAATAGCTGGATTGCACACTTGTAAAGGATTTGGCTGCTGCTGATGAAGTCCTATTATCATCCTGTGCTCTTCAGAATATGCTTAATGGCGCCAGAGAAGCAGCTCATGGCTCATACAAGCTATTTTGTTTATTCTATTCCAAGGTTCCTAGCTGAAGAAAAAAAACTGCCATGTCTGAGCCAACTGGACTAGATGTCACAACACAATGCTCCCACATGATGTGCAAAACACATATAGAGACTGGAGGCAGTCCAGAAAAAACTGTGAGGGGCTAAACACGGGAGAAGCCCTGTGATACACAAGAATGATTCAATTTCAATGATGGTATGTGCTTTATCTCTTCTGCTTCTTGGGGGTTTCCCTTATGTGCATGCTAATGGTCTTCAGAGGCTAAAATCCCAAAGTTAGGGTTAGACTCCTTTGTTTACTTCCGTATCAAAATGAAATCACTATAGGCGCTTTCACACCGGAGTATTTTTCCCAGTATAGTTCTGATATAGTTCCGAAAATGTGCGTTCACACCAAAAAAATCCGGAACTAGAACTTAGTTCATGAGAACCTTTTCACGCCCTTTTCAGTCCCTGCTAGAGAGCAGGTACTTTCCTGGGAGAAAAAGGTTCCCATTTCTGATTGGCTGGGCGGATTGCAAACCACGCCCCGTAAAGCTGCCATTTTATTTTCCTCGCATTAGTATTATTAGCATTAGCCCAGCGCACAAACGGAGAGAGACTAACTTATGGCAACACAAAAGAAAACATGGGAGCGGTGGAGATGAGGAGGTGTCGGCGTTTCTGGCGATTTACTCGGAAGGCTTCAGTAGAAGCTGCTGGGAGTCCCAGCAGCTTCTACTGAAGACAGTCCCCAACTCCGGGGACTTCCGGCCGGGGACTCCGGGTGGCAGTATACGCCGTGAAGTTGTTTGCGGCCTGCCAGTAAACCCAAAGCAGAAGAAGAAGAAGAAGAAGTGACGTCAGCGGCTTCATTTCCCTAATCCTCCCTCAGGGAACTTATTCCGGTGTGAACGCGATCGGCTCTTTAGTTCATCAGAACTAAAGGGTTCTGATGAACTAAGTACGGCAAAGTACTTGGTGTGAAATCGCCTTATGTAACACTCGCGCTTCTATTGGCTAGTGCTCCAACACATTGTACGTGATAGGCTAAGGGGCGGGACATCTCTAAGCAGTTGACCAATCACAACAGAGCCGGCCAGCTAACCAATCAGAGCAGAGGGTGAAAAGAGGTGCTGCAGCACAGACAGTATGAGAAGAATAAAGAGCTTTTTGAACATTAAAGCATGGAGACATGTCACAGTAGAGACACCAACTACTAATAACAACAACCTTAAATGAGCATAAAAGGGCCCCTTTAAGTGTCTTAAATATAAACCATCGACCTAGAACTTCATTATCATTTAAGGGGGTTTTCTTTACCTAATCAAGTATTAACGATAATGATTTTTTGCTAGGGTAACTATAGTAACTGACAGTGGGTCGGGTGAATTTATGAACTAATAAACAGGCAGGCGGATGGAAGTCGTCAGTTGATAAAAAAAGCAGAAGATAAAACCCCGTTAAATCCACACTGGCATTCCTGACCCGCTGACTGAGGAGCAGCACGGCCATACATGGCAGCATCATATAGTCCAGAAGAGAGGGGGGAGAAAGGAAAAAAGAAATAATGGAAAAAGAAATGGGTAGGGGGGGGGGTTTAACTGGAGGGGGATTATGGGAAATCATGACACGGTGCATTAGAGTATCTGGTGCAAACTTTCCACAGATAAGAACAAGGGGGGGCTAACATGAGATAAAAAGCGAGAATTTTTTTCAATCTGATACAAATAAATAGGACCATCTGGAGGGATACCTATTCATCCATACACTCTCCCCCACAGGCAGCAGTTGTGTTACCTGAGACACCATATGTTTTTGATGATGAGGGGGAGGATGGGAGGCCCTTTTTTTTCACTGCAAACCTTTTCAAGCGTGTCTGTCTGCAGCCTCTAACCACGCAGAGTGAAGCAGACACTAACCTGCTACTGAAACTCATCAAATATGCAAATTCATAACAATTCATCTATCCATTTAGCATCTGCAAAGTTGCCTGTGTAAGTGTAGGAAAAAAAGACTCTTTTACAGCTTCTTCTCCCTCTTTTCTTCCCCTCCCCCCTCTTCTTGCCTGCCACGCTTGATGAAAGCCAGAGGGAGACATATTTTTTTTTTTAATACCCTTTTAAAAACCACACACACCCTCCGCTCAAGTCATTTAAAGATTTTTCTACAGCACTGAAATGTCAATCAAACGTAGGCCGCCGCCCACCTCCTTATATGGTCGCCTCTGTAGAGAAGCTGCTGTCTCTGCTTCCTGACTTTGAGCCAATCAGATTACACAGAGGCTGCTCCTTGGATATATGTCGATAAAGTGGTGCAGGGATGCCGTATTATGTAGGCCAGCCTGGGAGTTCAAATCAAAAGGGCTGCCTCAGCAAAAAGCCAATGAGATTTTTCCACTGGATCTCAGAATACTGCAGAAGAAAATAAGATCTGTGGCTAATGAACGTTTACGATACTAATACATTTTGTTCAGCAGGATAATCTCAACATATTGACACCACTTTTGTGATTTTTAGAGCGTTAATGCAATGTCCAGAGGTAAAAAGCTAATGTGGGGCTATAAAGGAACTACAGCACGGTCACATGACTTCACGTCACCACCGCTAAGCTAAAGGCGGCTAATGTTGGGCTATAAAGGAACTACAGCACGGTCACATGACTTCACGTCACCACCGCTAAGCTAAAGGTGGCTAATGTTGGGCTATAAAGGAACTACAGCACGGTCACATGACTTCACGTCACCACCGCTAAGCTAAAGGCGGCTAATGTTGGGCTATAAAGGAACTACAGCACGGTCACATGACTTCACGTCACCACCGCTAAGCTAAAGGTGGCTAATGTTGGGCTATAAAGGAACTACAGCACGGTCACATGACTTCACGTCACCACCGCTAAGCTAAAGGTGGCTAATGTTGGGCTATAAAGGAACTACAGCACGGTCACATGACTTCACGTCACCACCGCTAAGCTAAAGGCGGCTAATGTTGGGCTATAAAGGAACTACAGCACGGTCACATGACTTCACGTCACCACCGCTAAGCTAAAGGTGGCTAATGTTGGGCGAGATGACGTTAGCAACCTCTGTTTTTAAGATGCATAGAATCTTCAGACATTCACTAGTGGGGAATTTACGGACGTATTTTTATGTCGTAAAACAAAAATGTTAAATCTCTATAGCGTGTGGTATCAACAGACCATATTTCAGACATCTAATAAAGAAAACAGTGAATTCAAGACGACTGGATGTGCTAAAATGCTAACTAATTTCCTGGTTTTAGGACTCATTCCTGCACCACTTTATAACCGATTGTTATTAGGCAAGAAACATTTAAATGAGACCTCTATTGAAGCTCCTATTTAACCTTAAGGCAAAAACAATGCTGTCTGTCAGTGTCAGTCGCTCGGAGTCTGACGGTGCTGACGTCTGTGACACACAGCTCGTCTGTTTGTGACAGATCAGATAATCATTACCATCATCAGCGTCATAATGATAATCTCACTGACAGGACTTTCTCTGACAATACAACAACTGTAAAATAAACTAATATGCACAAATCAGATTAGTTTTTCTTTGCACAAACTACAACAGACGAAAACATATTGACACATTCAGTTATTACAATTAAAAACAAGGATTGTGTTCTTGTTGTTTTTTCGGTTTCAACATGGCTTGCTGGTGCAATAACAGAACAACAAAAGAACAAAAGAACAACAGCGCTTGCAAGGCTGTTATTGTTCTGGCTTTCCCCCACAGCTGCTCATAAAAAGACCACCCACTGTTTGTCAAACAACACAAGATATAGAAATTCTCTCAGTCTGTTACACAACTATGACTATTTTTGTGTTATTTTCTGTCATTTTAAGACCGATTTATTGTCTTATTGAGAAAATAATCAGCTGATGATTTGATAATTGATTTTAGGAGTAACTGGAATTAGTTTGCTAAGTTTTATATATATATATATATATATATATATATATATATATACACACACATATAAATAGCATATGTTGTATACATTTTGTAGGCTGGCATATCAAAAGTACTCCGATTACAATCAATTAGGAACCTGAAAAGTAGCATTACCCCCTTAAATATGAAGACTGTTTCTAATAAATGATGAGAAACTCAGACCAAACACACGAGACCTTCCTCTCAGCCAGACATCATCCAGAGGCATGATGATTCAGAGTCAGAGCTACCTCTGCAGCACTTATAACGCTAGCCATCTTTACATTGCTCATACCTAACCACTGATTGACATTCACACTTAAAGTGCAGTATGTAAACTGCAGTATGTCATTCAGGGCAAATAGAGGGGTAAAGGGGAAATGACGCCTTTGACAGGAAACTATATCAAATGCAACGCTACCTTGGATAAAATCACATCTCTTTCTCTGTGTTGAACGTTGTTGGAGACATGTAGGATGCACATATAGGATGTGGGAATAGGACTTACTAAACAGGAATTTACCCGACCATCACATCCAACACAAAAGTAGGATGAGCATTAGGGAAAGAATATTCAATTCTATTTTTTTTTTTACTAATATTGCGATTGTTTTTTGATATAAAATGTGTTGAAAAATATATCAGAATGAACATAGTGTGATTTTCTAAGAGGATTTGCATCAACAATCATTTCTTATTAAGCCACAGAATATTGTTTGTAGGAGTGGACTTCCCAGCAGCTCCAAAATACCAATTTTCAACAATTTTACATATTTTGCTTTTACCAAATATTATGCTTGCTATGTTTTGGATAATGCATTCGTCCGTGTTGCAATTACGAGAGCATTTGAATAAATGGTGCACCCTAATGAGCTTTATCCCCCTGACACCGAGGATCCATAAAACCAATACTAAAAGACAACAAAGAGACATATTGAATAATGTTATACGCATGTTGCAGTGCAGGACCCATGAGAATAATTCAGTACATTCCCATGTTGCTAATTCTGAGCATACGCAGCAAGATGGGGATTTTTTTTTCACGACATCTGCAGAAACGGATCAATTTAAACCCCAGCAGCACGGAGAGAGTGCTGCAGTGTCAGCTGAGGCTACGCTGTCAGCAGCAACAACACCATGCAGCGGAGCGGACATAAAAGATGCTGCAGACATTAACTGCACCTATACGTGTGCATTGCATCGCTAGAAATGCGTCTTTCTTCATGTTCAGTGGATCAAGGAGGTTCTAAACTATGTGAAGTTGTTAATAAAATATGGAGCCCGTTTATATCTTTCATAGACACTCTGGATATTATGCGTAACAGATCAGATGAGTCCTTTTGGTTCATATTATTCTTATTGTAAGAATATTTTAGCTTACAGTTTTCCCTTATTATTATTTATTTAATAATTGTGTTTCTTCCCTGACGTTGAGGCAGGATGGGGATGGGATGTTTAAAATAGAAAACTGAAATTGAGCATTATGTTTCTGTCCCTTTCTTATTCTGTAATTGTATATGTTGTACTTTTAATGCTCAATAAAATATATATATATATATATTAAAAAATATATAAGAAATGCGTCTTTCTGTGTGATTGTACGTGTGCTTTGCTGTGAGGTAACAGCACTGCGTTCAGCCCTGGGCGGCGGCAGTTAGAGGAGCATTAGTGTCGGACAATATCATCACGGCTGTATGAGCAGAGAGAAAACATTTAACCCTGAGGTGGAGCGGTGCCACGCAATGCATTAAGGCACCAATAGTGAGGTGTCTGCACTTTGGTTTAGTGCTTAATCTGTGCTTAGACTGTGGTTCAGTCCATTCCTAATGTAAGAGCTGCTACTCACAAGAAAACCTCCGTAAGTCCATGGAAGAAGCTAAAGGAAGTGGTGCAGGAATTAGTTCGCATTTTAGCCCTTTCTGTTCCATCTTCTCAAAGTCAATGATTTTAGAAATGAGCTTTTGGTTAGGTGTCTGAAATCTGAGGTCTGTGCTGAAGAGATTTTTACATTTTGTTCTACGACATAAAATAAGTCAGTAAATCGTCTTAAGTGTTAGTGTCTAAATGAGACGACAACTACAACGTGCATAACATTAGCCACATTTAGCTTAGCTGTGGTGACATGAACCAATGTGACCGTGATGTAGTTTATTTGTACACTAAATGCTTAACTCTGGCGATTGCATTCATACTACTTTTCTAATTATTGAAGCATAAATCAAATCACCAGAAGTAAAAGCTAATGTTAGGCTTTGAACACACCACCTCTGAGCAAAAGGTGGCCAATGCTAGCTTAACGGTTTACGCTTCAACAATGATATACGTGTTTTTAATATGCAGAGATTACCCTGTTGATGAAAATGTGGAAGTATATTAAACGTGTGTTAGCCACGTATCTTAATTTCTGCGATATTCCAGTTCTTGCAACTTCTGGGTCTGCCTAAAGAAATACATCACCTCTGCAGCACTCGATGCGCAGTTGGCAGTGTAAATCCTCTTGTTTTAACCTGACACAGCAAAACCAACAGGTACCTGTCAACATGTTATGAGAGGCAGCTGTACAACTCGGTCCCTTTCTCATGAGCTACACTCTCACACACACACACACACACACTGAACCCTGAGGGGGACGCACTTGGGTGTGGATCCCTTGTAAATTCCTTGAAGGCCTGTTGTCGTACGCTGGCTAACCAAGCAGTGTTGTTGAGATAATATGGGAGGTGTAGATATAGGCAGCCTAAGCACTCAGATGCTACTCGCTGCATTGCAAACCACTCAGTGTAAAAGCGGTAAGGATTGACTCCTTTCCTCGAGGGCTCAAAGCTAAGCAGGTGGGTTAAAGGGATGATGCGACACCTCTGGACCTCCGAAGATACACTGAGAGAATCAGCGAGAGGGGGGATAAAACGCGCTGAATGTGCACATGTGTCATCAGCAAATCAGGAACGTTTTAAGGGAAAGGAACGTTTGCAAAATCACCACATCAACAGGCTATAATCAATCTGCACAATGACGTAGATACACATCTTGTAACAACCAACATTTAACACAATATATATGTTGATGTATTAACCTGCCCTAATTCAAAGAAAGAATCATTACTAGCTTGACACGGGACATCATTGTTTAATTGACAAAGTGCAGAAATCCCTCTGTCTGGTTGCAGATGCAGAGATTGCTTACTTGCCTACATTGAGGAGGTTCTATCCACAGTGGAAATTAAAATACAGATAAGGAACCTGGTACCAAAAGTGCGTCAAGTGAAGTGAGGCACAAAGAGTAAACAGCGACTCTTATCTGAACGTTAAAGTACAGTATGGAGAGTTGTCACCCAAAACAGTGGACTGTAAAGGTTTACGTATACAATGAGCCTGGTGGTGTTTCACCTTTAAAGTGCATTCCCACATGGAACCAACACCCCTTTACACCCGTCTATTTACTACCATCAACCTCCATTTAGCGTCATTTCCTTTCAAGAGCACTCATCTGTTTACCCTAAACCGGCAGGGGGAAGAACAAATGGTAGGGGGAGGAGAGGAAGAGTTCGACAACCTCTACTACACAATGTTAAAGCAGGTATCTGTTTTAAATGTTGTTAAAGGACATGTGCAAATGCATGAAGAGGGTCTGTTACCAAAAGACTGTTGTAGCTGTGTGTTCATCAACAGCAGCTCTGTGTATCTGTTGTGCTAAAAGAAAGGGGGGTCAAAAAGTACTCCTGGCAACAACTGCTGTGTGTGTGTGTGTGTGTGTGTGTGTGTGTGTGTGTGTGTGTGTGTGTGTGTGTGTGTGCTGAAACAACTGTGCCTTGGCACCTGTCTCCCTCAATCCGCAGACAGATGAAATTTGAACTGCACGGACAGCTTGGATGACAACGTGGAATCGCTCGGCAGAACCTCGGCCTCCTCGCCCTTCTGTGTGCACTTGACGTAACATGACACACGCACAGCCATGTGGAATATAACATGACACATGTGTGCAGTCGAGCAGTACGGGATGTACATGCATGTCAACTCAGGGGAGGAGTTTGCCATCTGGTGTCTGAATGCACCTCCATAAAATCAAAGCAAGCGAGGCCCCCTGAAGGCCCAGAGGAACCCAGGCACAGAGAGGAGAACATGCTAGAACAGAGCCGGAGAACCTCAGGCTGTGTCTTAGATAAAGTAGCACAGACACACCCACTGTATGATAAGAGAAGCCTGGCACATTTTAACTGTACATCATAAATCAAAACTCATCTTTTAGAACGGTGTGTTGTTTTTATGAACGCTAGCATGTTAAGTCTCTGAAAAGCACTCTATACGTTTTTGGTGCAGGGATGATTGTAGGCTAACCTGGATGTTAGCATCGCTATGGTTCCCTCGACAGAAAACCAATTGGCTATCTCCATTGGATTTTGCAATTTTGCAGAAATAATAAAGTCTGTGGCAAACACATTTGATGATACTTACACGTTAAATATAAACGTATACATAAATGCAATCTCCAGTAGTAAAAAGTGAACGTTAAGCTATTAAGGAACAACATCACGGTCACATCCGTTACGCTAAAGGCGGCTAACGCTCAGCGTGATGACATTTGGTATTTACTGACGTTAAAAGTCAAAATATGGTAAGCTTGTGATGAACACAGATTTGTTCCTGCCCCATTCAAAAAATATTGGATTTGAGATAAATGAACCAGAAGTGGTAAATGCTAACTCATTTCCATGATTTAGGACTCATTCCTGCACCACTCCAAATGGTGCAGTGTTAAGTAACTGTTTTTTATAGAGTGACATGAATGTTGACATCAGCATACTACTCAACAGACACCTCTCTCTGACACAAGTGGCAGCATGTTGCTAAAATACAGAGCGGTATCTACATCAAGGAATTATTCAAAACACACGAGTACAAAGGGTTAAAAAAACGAAAAGTGAAAGCTGCAGGGACAAGCCCCGCTGTTTCTCTGATGCTCGGCCAAAAAAAAAAAAAAAAAGGCCTCACCTGGGCCAAGTCACAGCAAACCCCCTTTAAAAAACAGGCCATAATATAATATAAACACCAGCAATTACAGGTCCAATCAAGACAACGCCACGACATCGTTAACCACCGTTTGTTTATCTTGCGACACGTGCACGGTTTGACGTAAAGAAGCGGTGAACTTACCGGTAGCATTGCTTGGTAGTACAGCCCCATCATGGTCTGATCTAGAGGAACAACTGCTGCCCAGCTCTCCCCTTCCCTCTCGTTTTCTCCTCCTCCTCTCCCCCGCTCTAAGACCATGAGCCGACGATGGCTTCAGTCCACGTCTGTCTCACACATTCAAATTCTCCCTCGTTTCCACTCCCCTCTTCCTCCCTTTTCGGTGTCCCTTCTTGCACTCCTCGTCCAGCCTGTCACTTGTTTTTTTTTTTCTTCCTCTGATCTCCCTCGGGCCTTTTCCGTCTTTCTTTCTCTCTGACAGCTTCTCTTTGCTCTGTCACTCACACACTTCGCCTTGCTGCTTCTTCCTCTTGTTCCCGCCCACCTTTTAAAAAAAAACTTTCCCTCCCTCGCTCACTCACTCACTCAGTCCCTCCTTGTTATATATCATCCATCCCCTAAATCAGAAAGATGTTGTTTCCTTTCAAACAAGAGAGAAAAGGGAAGCAAGTAGAATCTTCAATCAGCGGATACAGGAACAAGTCTCTCCTTTGTAGATATCATCCATCCCTAAAATTAGAAAGATGTCTTCAAAAACCCCTCGAGAGAAAGAGAAAAAGGGAACCAGGAAGGAAGGAGAATCTTCTATCCACGAGTGCATGAACAAGTCCCTACATCATCCATCCCTAAATCAGAAAGATGTCTTCAGAATCCCTCCAGAGAGAGAGAGGAAGGAGAATCTTCTATCCACAGGAACAAGAAGGCGACCCCCACTGCATTGCAGCGTTTTTTTGATGATTTATTTATTGCAGCTCCAAAAAAGCAGCAGTAGGTAGGTAGGCCAGTCTGTAGCCAAGCTAGGTAGCTAGAGCTGCGTGGGTAGCCTGCTAGATCTCCCTGCTTGCACACCACAAAGATAGAAGAAGTCGCCCGGATACTAAACCTCAACATGCACATGAATTTCGCTGCATTGCGCCCTTTTTTTTTTTTTTTCAAACTGGCTCAGTTCCTCGCTTCTTCCCACCACTGGTATTGTTATAGGCGGCGCTTAATTGGCTGAGATGAGAGTGCAGTTCCTTGCGCCGCATTTTCATATGGGGGAGGGACTGAACTCTGCATGGGGGGGGAGGAAGGAAGGAAGGAAGGAAAAAACCATGATGCCAAGCTTTCAGACATCTGCTGAGGCTGGCGAGAACTGATTCCAGAGGGATGGTAGGGTAAGTGATTGGAGAGAGAGAGAGGGGGGGGGGGGGGGGGGGGGGGGGGGGGGAAAGGGGGTAAAACAGAAAAGAAGCAATATGCTGGGACGGTGGATGCTAGCGAGAGATAACAGGATAAATAGATAAAGGGCCGGGTGAAAGAGAAGAGAGGCAGGGATGACGGGATTAGGGGCTGTAAGTGAGGAGGATGAGAGGATGAATAGGGGATGATCTGAGGATTAAACACACACACTGTGATAAACACACACACATAATGTACACAGAGATGTGATCGTATTCAGGCGGCTGCACTGTGGCTGGCACTCAAACAAAAGGAGCTATATATACACAACACACACTCATCAGTTCAAACAGAGGCCTGACACACACACACACACACACACACATGTTTTTATAAAGGAGTAATCCACAAGACTTTTAGGAGGGTTGCAGTTTGCTATGTGAGAGTTATGACCGGAAGTAAGCAGCGCTGCACCGATTAGCGTTCGAATTAAACTTTAGCATGAATGTCTTTGTGATGACTCAAACTCACTGCATGTATTGTGATATACTCGTTTTTACATTTGTATTATTGTTAGAGTTTGAACAGTGTGCACATTTATACTTTACCTAATATGTTTAAATAGATATTTCTATTCTTTTTTTAATTGCTACAATCAAAATTCTACAAAAACAGTTTTTGAAGTAAAAGTAAAATTCATATTTTATTTTTATTTATTTATAGTTAATACGTATTTTTATATTAATTATTTTGAAACATTTCTTATTAATTTACCGGTACTTCCTATTTTTTTTTATAAATATCTACATTTTATTTGATTGTATCTTTTATTGGACATTTTGTACGCTAACTTTATTGTTCACTTAAAGTGGACCTATTATGCTATATTGGAAAAATATATTGTAGGGCCATACCTATACAAAACTGGTCTGTGAAGTTTTGTGCTTAACATACCAAACAGATCCCCCATTGTAGCCATGCCTCATACTGCTCAAACCCCTCTTTTGCAGCCCTGTAGAGAAACACGGATTTTGGGTCCTTAGCTTGAAAAAAAAGAAAAAAGAGGAGGCGGAGCTAATGCCTGATCAGAATTCTACCGGAGATAAAGTTAAATTCTGCTGTGATAAAACGCCATCCTGTTCTAAACCACATCAAGGATTATTTCTGAAACAGTATGGAGCTCAAATGCCTTTTCTCTTGCAGGTTTTTCACAAGGTGAGTTCCTTTTTTTATTTCCTGCTTTTTAAACACATGTGCTCTCCAGTACAGGTTAGCGCTGAGTGTTAGCGAGGCTTGCTAATGTAAACAAAGACGAGATTACGTCCAAAACACGTCAGGCATTGTTTCTGATAGCAACTCTGTGGCTCCCCCGCCGATTTGACGTCAGATCGACAGCAAATCTGTATCCGCTCGTTCTACCCCCGTTTTTAAAAGATGTGGGTACGGAGGAAAAGAGAAAGGGTTTTATTTTCTGACGCTGCGTGTGTTCCCCGACACATATTTATGTACAAAAGACATCAAAAAGTACATTTTGCATGATAGGTCCCCTTTAAGTGTGAAGCTTCTAGGTTTGTTTGTTGTTGACACGGATCATTTGTGTGACCTAAACAGCAGGAAGCTGACTTTAATGGCCCCAGGGGTCAGAGTGGACACACACACACACACACACACACACACACACACACACACACACACACACACACACACACACACACACACACACACACACACACACACACACACA
This sequence comes from Trematomus bernacchii, assembly GCF_902827165.1. Taxonomy (NCBI): domain Eukaryota; kingdom Metazoa; phylum Chordata; class Actinopteri; order Perciformes; family Nototheniidae; genus Trematomus; species Trematomus bernacchii. The sequence continues at coordinate 265,703 of NW_022987581.1, read as the reverse complement.
CACACACACACACCACACACACACACACACACACACCACACACACACACACACACACACACACACACACACACACACACACACACACACACACACACACACACACACACACACACACACACACACACACACACACACACACACACACACACACACACACACACACACACACACACACACACACACACACACACCTCCCTCTCTAAAGTGTACAGCAGCAGCAGGGACCCCCATGCGCCTGTCACCACTTAACACACTCATATTGACACAGGCAGACCTACAGGCAGCTCAAACATGCGCACGTAACACCAGACGGGCATTACCGAGACAAATGTGCTGCAGCCAGGCTGGGCTAGCCCCTGCTTTGCATGAAAACCAGCAGCCAGTGTTCGGGAGACTCCCCGTGTGTGAGCTCAGAGCAGAATACATTATCAGGGACGACTTTGAAATCTTTTATTAAACGAATGCTGCAGCGTTTGAATTGACCAGATGAGTTAAGATGTACTGTTCTCTGACCAGGTTTCTGTCTTACAGGTGAAACTGAACCTGTTTTATATGTTCCATGTCCTCTTGGACTTAAAATCACACTGTACAAATATATTCAATTCAATATTCCATCCCTCACATACTTATGGATATATAATAACGTATACTATATTTTGTTTTTGTTAATTTGTAAATTCAACATGTATATTTTCTACTTTTTTTTAAATTTGTATTGTTCAATGCCATGTCTTTTATGCTGCTGCAACACAAACAATTCCCAGATTGGGATCAATAAAGTACTATCTTATCTTATCTTATATATGTTGCTCTGTTGGAGGAGCCTGTGACTTAAGATGTTCATTGCCATGTCTACACTGTAGCTAATGTGCCAATGACAATAAAGCTTTGAATCTTGAAAATAGGCAGGACTGTATGTCGTGTTTTGATGTCAGGGGCGTCCCATTTCACATATCTCAAGGCTTTCATTGTCATAGCTACAGTGTAGTTATGACAATGAAAATCTTAGGTCACAGGCTCCTCCCACAGAGCAACACAATAAAACAGATAATAGTGCAAGTAAATACTATCAAATAGAATATAATAGAAACAGTGCAGAATAGTCTATATACAAGTAATTGGAATATTGATATATGTGAGTTGCAAACAGACTGTTAAACACCTGAACCTTTGAAAGAACATCCACAACATTCATCTGATGGCCTGTGGGATGAAATATCTCCATTCTTTCTCATGATTGTACTCCTGACTGTTTTTTTAATAGATACATGCAGCGTCCGTCTCCCTCTTGGAGATCTGTATTCCCAAGAAAGGAGATAGAGGATGTAATCAAAAAAACATGAGGGGTTGTAAGAATCTCCCTTGTTGTGATTTGGGGGGAACAGACCAACACTCCCCTCCTGTGGCACTACCAGAGAGCTACACACACACGCTCTCAGATACACACACAACACACACGCTCTCAGATACACACACAACACACACGCTCTCAGATACACAACACACAAACACAACACACACGCTCTCAGATACACACACACAACACACAACACACACGCTCTCAGATACACACACACACAACACACAACACACACGCTCTCAGATACACACACACACAACACACAACACACACGCTCTCAGATACACACACACACAACACACAACACACACGCTCTCAGATACACACACACACAACACACACGCTCTCAGATACACACACACACACACGCTCTCAGATACACACACATAACACACAACACACACGCTCTCAGATACACACACACAACACAACACACACACTCTCAGATACACACACACACTCTCAGATACACACACACACACACACACACACACACACAACACACACACACACACACACACACACACACACCACACACACACACACACACCCACACACACACACACACCACACACACACACACACACACACACACACACACCACACACACACAACACACACACACACCCACACACACACACACACACACACACAACACACACCACACATCACACACACACACACCACACACCACACACACACACACACACACACACACTACACACACACACACCACACACACACACACACACACCACACACACACACACACACACACACACACACACACACACACACACACACACACACACAGCTCACTGTGCTCTGCTGCTCGGAGGTAGATAAGGCAAGAGTCAGCTGCACACATACGGCGCTCATTACTCACGGCAATATGCAGGCAGAGAATGAGAGAGAGGGGGGGTAGAGCGTGTATTGTGCAAACAGACGGAGTGTGCAGGGCTTAGCTTAAAGAAGGTGATAGCCTAATTTCTCTTCCTCAGGGTCAGGCGTTTGATAGAAAAGCTCAGTCGCTACCAGTTCTCCTTTCATCAATTCTTCTAACTGATATCTTTTATTCGCTACCAAAAGGGTGAAGCAGAAAAGAAAAATAATGATGTCGGGTGTAACGGAGCGGTTTTAGAAATAGATGGAAGACAGATGGTTTCTAAAAGTATCCAGGTTTTAAATTTGGACAGAAAATGTCACTTGATTTTGAAGGAACCACTGATTTCTTTTTTGTATTCTTCGTTTATTCCCCTGGTTAAACACTGGCTCAGAATATTTCATATAATATTATTTTTATCCGAAGGGAATTTGTTTTCAAATGCTCCATTTAAGAATTAAATAAGAAAAATAAGAATAAATGAATAAAATATTACAAATAGAATTGTAATATCTATATGTAAATATAATAATTTTGAATAATAATGTGTAAATTAATAAATCCAAATTGACGAAGTAAAAGTAAAAATGTGGACATTTAGAGTGATTCCCCCACAAAGAAAAATAAATACAAATATGTATAAAAAAGTAAGTAAATAATAGTTATAGTAATACTTTTTTAATGTGTATATTAGAGGTTTCTATAGCGTTTCTGAAGTGACTCGAGGCTTCCGTTTGATTTTTAATTTTTCGCGACGGAGGGTTTAGCGAGCCGTCACTAATCTCTTACCTGACTGTGAGGTGGGTATCCATGGTAACCGGGGTTTAGCGGCTCGTCGTTCTGCAAGAGGAGAAGAAGAGAGCGGTGTGAGAGGTTTTTATAAAGAAGACGAGTGTATGCTGCACGAGACGGTCCAGAAACGTTTACATGTCGGGGGGGAAATGCACTCTCAGACGCAGCTTGATTTGTCCTTATTCCTAAAAGACTATTAACAAATATTCCTACTAAGCTTTTTAAAAGGTCAATGAATGAATATATATACCTGTTTACCTATATACCCTACAATACATACATGCCTTTAAACTCACTCAAGCTTTCAAACTCTGTTTCTGTTCTGATTTTATGTAACGCGTCTTTGAGCATAGAGAGGCGAAGTCCCTCCCTTTCCGGTGGAGCTCCATGGGACCTTATTTCGGAAAAAGTATATATTGAAGTCAATGGAGAGAGAAAAGTTATCTTTCGATTCCGTTTGAATTGAGCCACGAATTACACATATGATGTTTGTCAATTTAAAAGATAATTTTGCAAGTCAAGAAAATACAAATGTGTCGTAAAACTGTGAAGTAACACTTTTTGTGTGTGAAACCGCTCAATGAACTACATCTCCCGTCTCGCACCACACACCAAGACGGCCGTCACGTTGGCACATTTCACTTCTTTCTTTCAGAATGAGGCGGAAAGTATTAAAAGAGGTGAAAATCACTCCAAGTCTGGGCATGTTGAGAGCTGCACATACACACAAGGGGAGTTAGTCGGTTCCGTAAGAGCCAGCATGCAGGACCGGGACTCTGGGATTTGTAGTCTTTCTAGTTGCGTATTTTTCATAGTCTTATATTTCAACAGTTTTACGACAAAATGTGACTTTTTTCACATGGAAATTATTTTTAAAGATTGACAAACATCATATGTGTAATTCATGGCACAATTCAAACGGGATCGAAAGATAATCTTTCTCTCCCCATTGACTTCAATACATACTTTTTTGGTCACCGGAAAGGGAGGGACTTCATTATTATGATTATAAATATGTATATTTGACCTATTCCTCCAACTTACTTACATCATTATGTCGAATGCACTTTATGTCCTTTTCTGTCATGTTATAATTATAGTGTGTTGCATTGTTGACCGATTGTCAAGGCAAACCCTCTTAATCTATTGCGCATATGACAATAAAACCCTTTGAATGCTTTGAATAATAAACTTTAAATGACGCTTAGTTACACAATAAAGTCTAAAACAAGAGCAAAAAGTCACTCCCCTGAAGGAAAAAGACCTCGGAGTAAATTAAATTACCCGTAGTCTGTGTGGATGCCGTGACTGCTGAACCACTACAAGAGTTTTAATATCCAGACCTAGTAACCAATCAGAATCCACTACAGAGGGCGACCCCCCCCCCCCACATCTCATCGACCCTGCCCCAGAAACCAGTGTTGTGGTTAATTGCTCTGTAATTACTTTTAATTAGATTATTTCTGTCTCTCTCTCTTCTAACTATTATTTTCTCTCCTCCGTGTCATTGCTGCCCCGGCAAGAGCGGCGGCCATTGTTTGGAGTTAGGTGAAGGGGAAAGACAAAAGGAAGGGGGGAGGAGGAGGAGGAGGAGGGGAACAATGGAGGAAAGTTAACGAAACTATGATATTTTGACAGCAGAGAAAGAGAGGGAGGGGAGAGGGAGCGAGAGGGAGCGAGAGAGAGAGAGAGAGAGAGAGAGAGAGAGAGAGAGAGAGAGAGAGAGAGAGAGTAGAGAGAGAGATAGATCTAGATAGAGAGATGTAGAGATAAGAGAGAGAGAGAGAGAGAGAGAGAGAGAGAGAGAGAGAGAGAGAGAGCTATCAGAGAAATACAGATTAGGAACTGTTTACATGAGACCTAAAAGCAAAGAGAACAGCAAGGGACAGAAGGACAACACTTTTGGAAGGAAGTCACAAAGAAAAGGGCCAAAGAAGTAAAGAAGAGAGAAGCTAACGTGGCTAACAGCTAATGACAGTAGTTGAGAAGTGTGAAGGCTACAAGAAGCTAAGCTAGTGACACAAAAGGCTTCAGACAAAGAATGAAAGACACCGAACTCCAACAAATGCTTCCTCCCAATCTAAATAACCCGTAGAATAATAAAGTCAACGATTTGATATCCACCAGAAGTTTAAGTATGATCTCAAATGTCCTAAACGTAGCCCTGTGCTAGCTTAAAGTAGCCATAGAGGAGAGCAACATGACGTCACTTCCTGGTGAAATAGCGGCCTCGCCCACTTTCCAGTGAACACAAGGCATCGGCATTCTGATGCTAATAACACTAATGCTAATAACACTGATAAGGCTTAAGTCAATCGTCCAATTAAACAGCTGTAATGTTAAAAGTCAAAGAGGTGAATACTGCATTGACATTTACAAAACACTGAAGAGCCACTCGATCACCGGCAGACTGACAGGTTATTGATCCTCTGTTGATTTAAATTCAATCCATAAATCGACGCCCATCATCGATCTCCAATGACATTGTTTAATTGCCTTCCCGTCCGACCATCTTAATTGGCTCCTTGTAGAAAGCCCAATAAGACCGCATTATTATTTATCTTTTTATGTGATTAGCGAAAACTTCTCAATCTGTATTTACCGCCCTATAAATGAGAGTGACTGCTTTCACCCAAAAAGGGGCCCGGCCATGAGGTAGAGGTGAAGTACCCGGATGGACTGCTCTCATCTATAGGGAGCAGCAGAGAGCCGTTAAGAGGGCCATCATGACTCCTCAAAATGCAATGGGACAGTTCAGTTCCCTTTGTCCGAAACGATCGAGCAGAAGACAAAAATGCAGAGGCGAGAAAAGCGAGTAAACGCAATCAAACGTGTCTCTGTCGGCAGATATAAGCCACACAGTGAGTGTATATATTTGTATACACATTCAAACATATTTATTTGACTTAAAACCATTCAGTTTAATATGTAATGTTCCATCTGTCACATACTTATGTATATACAATACCTTCATTTGTAATTCAACATGTATATTTTATGTCTTCTCCTGAATGTTGCACGTCTCTTGTTTGTTTGTTTGTATTTTTGATGGCACTTTAAAACAAAAATAAATAGCTCTACTCATCTCATTGTACCTGTATAATGACAAGAAAGGATTCTATTCTTATTCAGAAGAAGGCCTGGTTATAACTGACAGAGAGATGACACCGTAGTGTAGCCTGCCGGCGTTCCTCGCAGAAAACATGACCGCCTGGTGAGACTCATGCTTTCTCCCCTCCAGTCTCACAAGGGAAAAAGGGGGGAGGGAGTAAAAGAGAAAGATGCATGTGTGTTTTTTTTTTAAATGGGGGATGGGGTGGCAGTCCCTTCAAGCTGCTTATATTTTCATTCTAGCGGAAAGAAATATCTTAAATCTGCCTGATTCAGCAAACAGCTTGAGAGTGGGCCGTCGTAATGAGAGCATTTGGCTTCTGAAGAGTGTCAACAGAGTTAACCTCTTGACCCTGACCCTCTGGAGCTAAACCCCCGCGGAAATCACTTCCTGATCGCCAGCCGACGGAGGGTGAGGGTCCGAGACGGAGGGTCACGCTGACACACTGTTTACAGACTAACAGCAATTAAAACGGGGCTAGGTTTAGCGACACAAAGTCTTTGTTGCCTCATCAAGAAAACCACGACCCCACTGAATCACACTCTTCCTCCTCAGACACTAAATTGTGTCTAAAGAGGTCATATTCTGCTCATTTTCAGGTGTATATCAGTATGTAGTGTCTCTACTGGGACATGTCTCCATGCTTTGATGTTCAAAAAGCTCTTTTTCTCATACTGCCTGTGCTGCAGCACCTCTTTGTTTCCTTCTTTGCGCTGTTGTGATTGGTCAAAAAGTTGTCCCGACCCTTAAGGGGCCTACACACCAAACTGACACCAAAGAACACGTCCCGACGGACCCGACTGTCGCACTGGAACACACCACAAAGACTTCAGCCGACGGCCAAGTAGCACGTACGAACTCCGCATGCGTGAGTGGCAATAACTCTCCTTACCAGCAGGCGGCGGTAGTGTGTATTCGTCATTCAAAAGAGGCAACAACCGGAAGACAGACTGCGTGATACACCGAGAGAAGAAGAACAGACTGCGTGATAGAAACAAACAACAAATAGCGTGTGCGTTCCATTTTCCCTCTACAGCGAGAAGCTCATGGGGCTTTCCCGAACCTGTGTCGAGAGCTGGAGTGAAATGAAACCTCAGATTTGCCTTCTTAATAGTTTGTTTGGGTCCCTCACTTCCGTTTCGCTTCTCATGCACTGATTCGCTAAGCTGAACAGCCAATCAGAGTGATTTATTTGGCCGACGGCCTTTAGCCGACAGCCTCCCGATTCAACATGTTGAATCGGGAGGCTGAAGGTGTCGGCACGGCCAAAAAGACGCGACGGGGCGGGACACACCAATCTGAGTAGGGCGATAGGACGCTCATCGACGGCTGAAAATCGGCTTGGTGTGTAAGGACCTTAAGTCTATCACGTACAATGTGTTGGAGCGCTAGCCAATAGAAGCGTGAGTGTTACATAGTGATGTCAAAGTAAACAAAGGAGTCCAATGGAGGCGTTTCGGGCAGAGGGGGAGTTGGTGGGTTTGATCCTTTGCAGACGACATATCAAATATTATATAAAACTGTAATAATGAGCCTTTGAAAAATAAATTCAAAGTTATATGCAGCTATTTGGGGGCAGCGCTATTTTACAACATTATGCACTTAAGCCAATTCCTTTTTTGTGTGGAAACCAATTGGCAAAGAAACCTGATTCTAAGAAACTTGGACATGTGTATTCTTATAGCAAAAACAGATGTGAGGATGACGTGCGGACGAATGAGGGAGTGTCTAGACGGAGCAGAGTGAAAGAACGAGGTTAAAACAATGTAAAGAATAAGTACAAATGGTAAAGTTATTTTCTTTTGATGCAATAAGTTTTGACTCCATGTGTGTATTTGCGTCCAGACCCTTCAGGGCCGTCCTCTTTTTTTTACCCTCGTCTGAAAACAGCCTTTTCTTTGTCTCCACTCTCCACTTCCTGTTTCATCTGGAACCAATTTCCCCCCTCGTGCCTCGTCCCCAGGGGGAACACTCTCCTTGGTGCGCCGCAATTACAGGAGGGGTGGGGGGTTGGGGGGGGGGGATGGATGGACAGGCTTATATTCAGCGAAGTACTGAGTGTGTTAAAAAGGTTCAGCAGATGGAAAGGTAGAAGGAGACGGGAGTTTAGAGCAGGATCCTTGGGCAAAGTCAACGAGACAAGTCTTCCTATTTTATGTCGAACTGAGTTGCATGTTGGGAGTTTCCGACACTCGCTGCATTTCAATAGAATTTAAAGCACCAAAATGTAGAGTTTTGACATCAAGGCCAACAAATCAGCTATGAAAGTGTGTCTAAATATACAAATATGAATGTTTATCTAGCACATTTCAGACACAAGGGCAATTCAAAGTGCTTTACACAATAGAAAACGAATCATAAAAGGTAGTTCTATTGAAATCTAAAACGGCAAAAAGGTTTAAGCCTTAAAAACTCAGCGTTAGAGCAGACGTCAGATGTTCTGGAAGTTTTCGGTGCATAACAACTACTAGCTGCTACTTTCACGACAAAGTACGTACTGTAGCAGGTGATTAAAGTGTTTTAAATCAGCGTTTCTGTCGCATTTGAAGGCAGAGTAAAGGCGGTGGATTTACTGCAAAAACTGGGAGGGAAACTGTAAAAACAAAAACCCAAAATTATACCCAGACGGTGAAATGATAGAGTGGTTCCACAGTGGATAAAGTGGAAGGAAAGAACGGGAGAAAGAGGAGGGGTTTACGTAGAAGAAGTAGAGGGAGGAGGAGGAGGGTAAGCAACATCTGGAATCAATCTGTCAGTAAGTAGAGAAGAAGGAGGGAGGAGGAGGAGGAGGAGGGAGGAAGAGGAAGGGTGGATGGATGGGGGAAGGACAAGAAGAGAAAGAAATACAATAAAAAAAATGAAAGCAAAGACAGACGAGGCGGTGGGGAGGAATGTGGGGAACAGGACGACCAAAGCCAAGAGAAAGGGAGCGAAATAAAAAAGCAAACGGAGACAATGAGTCATAAGCGAGGAATGCCATGTGATTTATATTTTCTTAACGGGGTGGGGGAGGGGATCGGGGGGTCTGAACTTGATACCTAGTTTTCAGAGAGACTCGTGTTTACCCAAACTAAAAGCACACATTCCCCGACCCCATGGCACTGCTTTTTTAAAAGTGACTTACATGCCTTGAAACGTGTACAAAAGGCACCCATTTATGCCTGCCATGAGTCTACTTTTTGTAATGGAAACTGAACATGGCATGCAGCACTAAGCCTGCAAGTTTCCATTAAGTTAATTCCATATAGTTTGGGAGCCTTTGAAGGCGCCGGCGGGCTGACGGTGAGGGTTTCAGACGGTGAGGCTAAAAGCACAGAAAAGCAGTCACACACACACACGTACATAAACACACACACACTGTATATGTCGCAGACTTGGCGGAGGGTAAAAAAAACCTGAAAGGGCGTCGCTCTTGTTTATTTTCAGTGTGTGTGTGTGTGTGTGTGTGTGTGTGTGTGTGTGTGTGTGTGTGTGTGTGTGTGTGTGTGTGTGTGTGTGTGTGTGTGTAACTAACTTGCTATTTTAGGAGAAGGGAAGAAAGTTGCCGGAGCAAACGGGTAAGAGAAGGAGAGGGAAAAAAAGAGGCAGCAGAGAGGGAGAGGAAGGCCAAATGACATGAGGTCAACAGATGGTGAGGGGAAGGGGGGAGAAAGGGGGAGAAAGAGGGGGGGAGCTGGGTAATTAAGGGGGCTGCTGCAGGCATCCAGTGGACCCTAACAGCCTGAGGAGGGGGACTGGGGGCTAATATATCATGAATCCTATCACCAAATGGAGGAAAGGTAACACCTGCTGCCACCCAGGCCGCACCAAAAAGACCCAAATCCTGCAAAAGCATTACAGAAGTTATCTTTTAGTCTTATACTGTTAATATTTACATTAATTATGTGACTGCTATGTTTCCTGTAGTTATTGAATTGCTCTTTTTACTGGACTGTTACAGTTTTATTATTATTGTGCTGCTGTGTTTATTGGATTTTTCTAACTCTGGCACATCAATTTCCTTTGGGATGTATAAAGTCCTATCTTATCATATCTTACATTACATTTCATTACATGTCACTTGTTAGACGCTTTTATCCAAAGCGACTTACATACTCAATACTGTGGGCAATCCCCACAGGAGCAATTTGGGGTGAAGTGTCTCAGGGACACAACGACATGCTGACTGCAGTGGGGTTTGAACCTGTGACCCCCTGATCCCAACACCTAAACAACCCACTGCACCACACGCCTCCATCTTATATTAACGATGGGTTTCTATAACAACTCAACCAATCACAAATGTTTACATTGACTTCTATTTGTTAAGTTAATTATGTGTGTTTCTAGTCAATGGATTCAGAAAAGTAATCGCGTATCTGACAAAACGTTTAAAATAACAGTATTTATTTATATAATAAAATAACACCTGATAGCAGTCACATGGTTTATCAATGCTTAGAGTACAACATATAGTATGGACTGAACCCGAATCTCTCCAGTACTATTTCTTATAAACAATGCCAATACAAGATTAAGAGTCTTTTACAAACAGGGTACACACACTTGTGCTAAACCCAATTCTAATACTGACTTTCAACAGTTCAGCTTACCATTAATAAGCATTTTGACAATAAAAAAAAAATACTTTATGGTCCTTGGTTAATCTTTAAAAAGGATTTCATAAATGGTTACAGTAAATTTCATTGTTTTGTATTTTCTGTTATTTTATTTGTATTTCCGCCACTGAACATGACTTTAAAGGTGTGGGTATGTAATTTTGGAGAAACCAGCTCGAGATGCGTAGAATTTGAAAATACACAACCGGAGAAAATCTGCCACTTCCTTACAGAGCCCCTCCTCCAACACACACGAACGCGCACATGACCAATGAGGGCACGAGATAAGTTTGTGCACAGATGGAAGGCTGACAGGCAGGTAGGCCATCCAGTTATTTTAGCCGGGCCGGCTAAGATGATTGGTCGTACTTTTTACAGTACTACGGCTTCCACAGATGACATTTTTTTATGGATTTTTTGTCAAAGCACTTCAGATATTCATTGCTATCGGGATGTTAAGAGCATTCCATGGAATATAACAACAAGTGTATCTCGAGCCGGTTTCTCAAACTTACCTACCCCACCTTTAAGTTCTTACCTACCTTAATCATTTTTGAAACTTGTTTATCATAAAGTTAGTAAGTTATTACGCCATAAGATCTGAGGTCTTTTATCAAAAACGATGTAATCGGATAACTCACAGGTGAGCTATTCGTTTAATTAGCTTAGCACTGCCTTCCCTCTTTAACTAACTCCGTTTTCTTGTAACTTGACTGTTAATATGAATATCTAATTAGCATAATAATGACAAAAAAACGCTAAACAAAAGGAGGGATGGAGATCTAAGAGCCAGAATCAGGCCAAACTACTTTTAACATCCTCGCTAACATCCAAACATCTGAGACCCAATCATCCGTCATGTTCACACGACATTTTTGGCAATCTTTTATTATCAGCAGCCACAAAACTCAGATGAGTCAATAAATCACTAAAGAGGGAGGGGGGGGGGGGGGGGGGGAATGGAGATGAAAAGTGGTAATGAGGATCAAACGGAGCTTCTATAAAATGCAGAAAGTGATGCGGAGGGAATGAGCAGAACAGGCCGAAAGGCACGGGACACAGAGTGATGGATGTGGAAGTGATACGCTCCCAAAAAGGTATCAAAGCCATAATGATGAGGTTGGAAATGACAAATGCAATAGAGATGGGGCGATGTAACGACAGGGAAAGAAAACTCAAAAGAGGGAAAAGGGGGAGAGAGAGCGAAGATTAATTGCAGTTTGCTCTCACGCTGAAGGCTTATTCCACAGAACCATTTTCAGAGCGAAATGTAGCCACAGAATGGGAAAGCTACACCAAGCAATTTACTTGTTGTTGGCATTTATGTCCTTCTCTAAAAGAGTGGGAGTTAGACACCTCTGATGGGATACAAGTTTTTCCAATCGGACGGCAACATAACACGTGGCCCGAGGGCTTTTCGCTGGGTGGATTTATTGATGGCTTCTCTCTGACTGCTAATAACAACAGATGACCTGCAGGAGTGTGCAGGACTGTTTACATTCCTCTCTGCTTCGGCTGCATTGTGTTAGAAAGTTTCTGGAAAATAACAATACTGTTGCAAACGTGGATTGCAGAGTTAAGTCACTTCTTAAAGGCTGCAACGAATGGTTCACAGCTTCTTTTATAGAGTTGCGTTTGAAATCTACAGCAACTTTCCAATTGAGTGGAGCGGAAATGCGTCAGCCTTTTAGCTGCGTTCCTTCTCAAAGTCTCAAAGTCAAAGGTTTTTTTTATGTGTTTTGGGTTAGATGCCTGAAATGAAGCTGACGGGATTTTTACGGTTTGTTCCACGACATAAAATAAGTCAGTAAAAACCCCACTGGTGAATGTCTGAAGCTTATGTGTGTCTTAAAAACGGGAGAATGATAACAAGTGTCCAAATGAGACGACTAAACGCCATTACGATGAACATTAGCCCCCTTTAGCTTAGCGGTGGTGAGTTAAGTCATGTGACCGTGATGCCGTTTCTTTATAGAAATGTGCAGGAATGAGTCCTTAAACTCAGAAATTACTTAACATTTAGCTCTTCCGGTTTCCTTGGTCTCAAAGTCACCTTTTTAGGGTCATGTGACCATGCTGTAGTTCCTTTATAGCCCAACATTAGCCTTCTTTAGCTTAGCGGTGGTGACGTGAAGTCATGTGACCGTGCTGTAGTTCCTTTATAGCCCAACATTAGCCGCCTTTAGCTTAGCGGTGGTGACGTGAAGTCATGTGACCGTGCTGTAGTTCCTTTATAGCCCAACATTAGCCGCCTTTAGCTTAGCGGTGGTGACGTGAAGTCATGTGACCGTGCTGTAGTTCCTTTATAGCCCAACATTAGCCGCCTTTAGCTTAGCGGTGGTGACGTGAAGTCATGTGACCGTGCTGTAGTTCCTTTATAGCCCAACATTAGCCGCCTTTAGCTTAGCGGTGGTGACGTGAAGTCATGTGACCGTGCTGTAGTTCCTTTATAGCCCAACATTAGCCGCCTTTAGCTTAGCGGTGGTGACCTGAAGTCATGTGACCGTGCTGTAGTTCCTTTATAGCCCAACATTAGCCGCCTTTAGCTTAGCGGTGGTGACCTGAAGTCATGTGACCGTACTGTAGTTCCTTTATAGCCCAACATTAGCCGCCTTTAGCTTAGCGGTGGTGATGTCAAGTCATGTGACCGTACTGTAGTTCCTTTATAGCCCAACATTAGCCGCCTTTAGCTTAGTGATGGTGACATGAAGTCATGTGACCGTGCTGTAGTTCCTTTATAGCCTGACGTTAGCTTTTTACTTCTGGAGATTGCATTTACGCTTCAACAATCAATCATGAGGAGATTATCCTTCTGAACAAAACGTGTAAGTACCATAAATGTTTGTTCACCAAAAGCCAATGGAAAGATCCCATTGGCTTTTTGTCTAGTGAGCCCTTGTGATGCAAACAAATACATCACCCCTGCACCACTATTACACCACCACTATCAGACATGTCTTCTGAACTTTGAAAACAAAGAAACAAACTTGTTAAACCCAGGAATATTTCACAACTGAATTTTTCATTATTCATGACCCGGTGGCAGCTGTGACAACACGGCGATCACAGCTGACCCCATGTGAGGGAAACACTGAATTGACATTTCGCTGTGCGTGTGGGAGGAGATGGAAGCACATGTGACAGTTTGGGGGCAGCCATGGGGAGGGAGGGGGAGTAAAAGCATGTCAGGAGGGAGGAGGAGGGGGGAGAGGTGACATGATGACCATAAAGGGAGAGCTAACATGGGAGTGTCATGTTAGGGAGCTGGCTTAGAGAGAGAGAGATAGAGGAGGTTTAGACGAGGAGATGAGAGAGAGAGAGAGAGAGAGAGAGAAGAGAGAGAGGAGAGAGAGAGAGAGAGAGAGAGAGAGAGAGAGAGAGAGAGAGAGGGTCTATTTCTTATTTTCATGAAGGGTGCTTCTTCCATTTGTCTGTTTACTTACAGCGGTGGGAGAAGATATCTTACTTAAGTAAAAGTAGAGACAATATCTGTTTTTTTTATTGCACATATTTCATATCATTCTATTTCAATGTAAATACTGCTTTATTTTACTATATTTTCTTATTTTTAATGTTTTTTTAAATAGTTCTCTTTCTGTGTTTTTTTATTTTTTATTTTAATTTTATGTACGCACCACGACACCAAGTCAAATTCCTCGTACGTGTCAACCTACCTGGTAAAAAACCCGTTTCTGATTCTGATAACAAGTAAAAGTGTACTTAAGTGCAAAAGTATCTGCATCAAAATATACTTAAAAGTACCAAAAGGAAAAGCGCAATGGCCCATTTCAGAGTCATATATATTAAATGACTTGATTTGGATTATTTATGCTTTAATGTGTTCATCCCAGCTGTTGAGAAAGAGCTCATTTGAATGAGTTTATAAACCGCTGATGGATATTTTAACCTATATTATATGTCATTGTTGATTTCTATTTTCTTGAAGGGTGCTTTTTAAATGTGTCTGTTTACTTACAGTGGTGGGAGAAGATATCTTACTTCAGTAAAAGTAGAGATAACAAATAGTACTCTGTTACAAGTGAAAGTCCTGCATTCAAAATTGTACTTAAGTGCAAAAGTAGCGGCATTAATTATACTTAAAAGTACCAAAAGTAAAAGTGCTTGTTATGTGTAATGGCCCATTTCAGAGTCATATATATTAAATTACTTGATTTTGATTATTTATGCCTTAATGTGTTCATCCCAGCTGTTAAGAAAAAGCTAATTTTAATGACTTTTTAAACGGCTGATGGATATTTTTAACCTATATTATATGTGATTGTTTATTTCTTAGTGGATTTCTTTTTTATGTTATCAAAAAACAAAAATATTAAGGTGAATTACGTCGACTTTAAGCACAGTACTTCATTACATTTCCCCACTGTTATTCCTTTTTTGCACAATAAAGCATGTTGACTGTAACTGAACACCGTGTCCACAGGAAGAAGACACAGAACACACGAGTTGAGCAATCTGTGTGTGAGGAATTATTAGCTTATCGTTGCCGGTTCAAAAGTCAAGGGTGAGTCCTCCGCTCAAAGTTTAACAGCGAGAGCTAGCTAGTATCGTGTACGAACCTCTGTAGTAAATATTAACACACCTTAGTACAAGCTTTGCCCCTCAGCAGAAATATTAACAATCTGCAGGTGTTTCTCTCCTTTCTGTGAATAATGCAGGCGGCTAACTTCTGAAGGACACTCAGATTATTAGACTTCAGTTGGACAGGTTACTGTGCTGATATACAACTTATCAGCAGCTATGAGTAAAAGCAGCATTAGCCTTTTATCTCGCTGTAGGAGAGACAATGATAATAATTTTGAGGTCACTTTGCAAAGTCAATAACATGCCAAAAATAGTGATAAATGCCTCCTTTAAAAAAAGACCAAACTGACGATTTGAAGTTTTTATTTCCACATTCTTAACTTCTTGTGTTTATATGTATTCACTGAATGATGTTACTATTTAAACAAGATATCCCAGTGAATTACGTTTTGTACACTTAACTGTACAAATATTTAACATTTTGGTTGCAATTGACTTTTACCTTACTTAAGGGAGACCTAAATATCTTTATAAAAACTAAATAACCCAATGTATATGTTTTAATATACAATTACAATGTGCACATTTGTACTATAAAAATGTGTATTCAATTTCTCTTCATCCTACATTTTTATTTCACCCCATTTTTTGCAAATGTTTCCTTAAACTTCTCATGTTTTTATAAATTACTTTATTTTAAAGTAACTGTCACAAACTGAATTTTCCTCCTTCATGAATTTCGTATTTTAATACTGAAAAGTATTAGTTAAAAGTCGGCCTCAAAACATTTTCATTTGCAACCACTGGACTAAAATGACGGATTACATTTTCTCATTTCGTTACTTGGTAGAAAAATAAGTTTTCTTAAGTGTCCAACAGAAACAAGCACAGCTTAAATGTATTGGAAAGTGATTATGTTGAGCTTTTCTGAAACCCAAACTCACTCCTGGTATAATAATCTCAGTGATCTGTCCGCTCATATCAACCCACGCTGAGCCCCCCCCCCCCCCCCCTCCCCTCTGGCCCGTTAAAGCGATCAGTGCTTAATGCCCTCTCCGAAATGAGCTTTGATCTCGTTAGCGCGACACAAAGCCTCTTTACTGCCAACGATAGGACAAATCGGCTCTGAGAGAGAGAGAGGGAGTTATCAACTGTACACAGAGTGGACCGCACCGCTGCCTCCGGGGGAAGAAGCATCCATACTACAGAGAGACGGGTCAAAAGAAAGAAAGATAGGAGGAGGAGACGAGGAAGGAAAACAAGAGATGACACAGAGGTGGATCTGGGGGGGGGGAGTGACAGAAGCATTGAAATCGAAAGAAGCTCAATATTTCTTAAAGGGGCCGTATGATGATCATTATCAGGATGATATTAGTGATCAGTATGTAGTGTCTCTACTTTAAAGAGTCCTCTCCTGCTGATGTTCAGGTGTATATCAGTATGTAGTGTCTCTACTTTAAAGAGTCCTCTCCTGCTGATGTTCAGGTGTATATCAGTATGTAGTGTCTCTACTTTAAAGAGTCCTCTCCTGCTGATGTTCAGGTGTATATCAGTATGTAGTGTCTCTACTTTAAAGAGTCCTCTCCTGCTGATGTTCAGGTGTATATCAGTATGTAGTGTCTCTACTTTAAAGAGTCCTCTCCTGCTGATGTTCAGGTGTATATCAGTATGTAGTGTCTCTACTTTAAAGAGTCCTCTCCTGCTGATGTTCAGGTGTATATCAGTATGTAGTGTCTCTACTTTAAAGAGTCCTCTCCTGCTGATGTTCAGGTGTATATCAGTATGTAGTGTCTCTACTTTAAAGAGTCCTCTCCTGCTGATGTTCAGGTGTATATCAGTATGTAGTGTCTCTACTTTAAAGAGTCCTCTCCTGCTGATGTTCAGGTGTATATCAGTATGTAGTGTCTCTACTTTAAAGAGTCCTCTCCTGCTGATGTTCAGGTGTATATCAGTATGTAGTGTCTCTACTTTAAAGAGTCCTCTCCTGCTGATGTTCAGGTGTATATCAGTATGTAGTGTCTCTACTTTAAAGAGTCCTCTCCTGCTGATGTTCAGGTGTATATCAGTATGTAGTGTCTCTACTTTAAAGAGTCCTCTCCTGCTGATGTTCAGGTGTATATCAGTATGTAGTGTCTCTACTGGGACATGTCTCCATGCTTTAAAGTTCAAAAAGCTCTTTATTTTTCTCATACTGTCTGTGCTGCAGCACCTCTTTTCACCCTCTGTCTGAAACCAGAGCCCAGTCTGCTCTGATTGGTTAGCTAGCCGGCTCTGTTGTGATTGGTCAACTGCTTAGATATGTCCCGCATCCTTAGCCTACCACGTACGTACAATGTGTTGGAGCACTAGCAAATAGGTGCGTGACTGTTACATAGTGATGTCATTATGGTCCAAAACGTTAAGGATTTAAGCCTTCGCAGCCCATTTACATGTCAAATAAAACTATATAACTCACCACATGAAAGGAGACCTACAAATAGTATACTACAAACTTAACAAAAGAACATTTTTTTTGGTACAGGCCCTCTTTAAAAATGACCATTTAAACATATTTTTAAGATGAATGCAAAAATGATCAATCCTTCCAAATTCGTAATCAAGATATCTGTCTTAAAATCGCAATCAGCATTTTTTCACCACATCTTTCAGCTCTATGTGAGTGGATTGAAAAAGAGGAAGATAATCAAAGATGGCACGAGAGGGGGGGGGGGAGAGAGAGATGGGACAGTACAGAGAAAGAGTGGAAAGGGGGGGGGGGGGGGTCTATATCACTAAAAAGGAGTCAATTAGCAATCTGGAAAAACGCTTGGGGGAGAAATCAGAGGACAGCTAGAGGGTACTGGGGTGGGGGTGTGTGTGTGTGTGTGTGTGTGTGTTGGAGGGGGGGGGGGGTCTGCGGTTTGTATGAGGCACGAGCAACTAAAGGGGGAGGAGGCTGCACTCTCATTTATTATTACAGTCCTGATTTACAGTCAGAGAGGAAGGTCGGCAATCTACTGCCTGCAGCTCTCAATGGGGATAGTATGGTAATAGGAGTGGAGTGGGAATGAGTCCTAGAACACGGGAATGAGTTAGCATGTTAGCACTTCATAAAGTTAACCTGTCACAAAGTCAAATGTTTTTTTAAATGTGTTTTTCGTGAACTGCCTGAAATAGAATCTGTGGTTAACACAAGCGGAAGATATTTCACATTTTGTTCTACAATAACAAAAGCCTATTTTTCTACAATATTCCAAAATGCCAATTGGCTTTTTGTCAAGAGAGCGCTTGCAAAACTACCTTCAAAAACATACATCATCCCTGCACCTCTGTATTGTTGCGTTGCATTAAACTATAAGGAGCATCCCATTTACATGACATGTTATTTAGCTTTTGATTCTATCCAAAGCGACTTATTTAAATGCCTCCGGGAGCAACTTGGGGTCAAGTATTTCGCCCGAGGACACTTCAACATATGGGGATCAAACCACAAAAACTCTCATTGTTAGTAAACAATACCCCAAGCCACAATCGCCCCAGAAACCACATCCCCTGAACTCCTCTTCCTCACCTCGAGCAAAGCAGCGAGACATTTCCATGTGACTACCGCGACTGCATTAGCCCTCAATGTCATTTTCTATTTTATTTACCCTTTTGCCTTAAGTGTTATTCCACCATTCATCATTCAGAGCCTATCTCTCTCCCCCCCAGTCAACTGATGGTGTCATTTCCCCCATCCATCACTTCCCTCTCCCCGTTTATCACGCTCCCTGATGGATGCAAAGTAATCCTTCTGATTCCCTTTTCTTGTCCCCTATCTCCTTGCTTCCATCCTTCATTCCTCCTCACATTAATCCATCAAGCCCGCCACATATTCCTGGTATTTTCTCTCTACTATACTTAGTGCTGCAAAATGAATCAAATCTTTATCCAAATCACAGTTAGTGCAGTATTTTGTAAATGCTAAATATTTGAAAATATCTGAATGAAGTATTGTGGAGCTGCAGAGAAGCCCTAGTAGTCTACAGACTTGTTTAAGACAGATTCTCTTCACACCATGATATTTTTTAATACATTTCTTGATAAGAAATATCGATATTATATTGATAATTTCAATAACTCCTAATATCCCGAATGAAATCACAAATGCAATATCCATTAACATCCTCACAATTTCTTATTTTTCCCCAATCCAGCAGCCCTACATATTATCCCTCAAGGCCATATGTCTGAGTCCCTTTCTTTTCCATAGTAAACCCAAATATGGTCGTCTTTGTCCTGCACCTCCTCCCCCCTTTTCTCTTATGTGCATCACCTTCCATCCATCAACTCTCCCCCCATCTCCCTGCACAATCCTCCCCCTCATATTTCCACCCTGACCCCCCGATGCCCAGCGATCAATACGACTGATGGGCAGCGAGATCCCTCCCCGTGCCACGCTGCTCATCGTCACATCATCTTTGCTGGCGGGCTGTAACCTTTCCCCATCATCAGCATCCATCCCAAAGCTGAGCATTATACCAGGGACCCTTTTTTTTGTGTGTCATTGCAGTAGGTCAGCCTCACAGCCAATTAAAAGCATTTCCCCAGTTCCCTCTGGATTCAATTACCTGCAGATGACCTCAAACCGTGCCCTTCCTCTACTGTAAGCGCCGTTTTCCCTGCACTAAAAACACCAAACGTCAGCTAAAATGTCCCCCCCCCCTCGTGCTGCTGGATTATGGACACTTGAAAGCATGTGTAGGTGTAGGAATGATGCGCGCCGTGTGAGGAATAAAAAGTGGTGGATCCAGTCAACGGGTTTACTGTAATACACACAGATTAGTACGGTGGAGGCGGTTGACGCTGCCTCAGCAGTCGAGTCATGAAAGCAGGGGAGACCTGTGTTAAGGAGGGCCCCCCTAGAGCCCCCTTCCCCAAAAAAGGCTCTGTTCTTTGTCTTTCACATGGGGTGACCCCTCCCCCAATCCATGTCTGCCTCTCTTTTTAACACCTAGCGACAATCAAGGAAGGAAGGGGGGGGCGATAGGTAGATAGATTCAAAGGCAGTGTGAATTATCATCACAAGTCTGGGTGATTTCATACATAAGAATGAAAGAAAAACACCAAGGGAAGGAGAGGGCTTACTTTCTGGAAGACATGCATGATGAATGGTCTGTCATGGCAATGGAGCCTGTATCATATTACCTTTGTCTGGCTTCTAGCAGCTGCAGCCTCACACTTTGTACGTGTGTTGTTCAAAATCTATCACAATTAAAGGATTTTCCATTTGCTGCAATGATGCATGATTACGTTGTTGATGAGTGGGGGGAAAGAAAAGGAGTTGGGGGGGGGCTGTCAAAACATTATCATCACTCCCATGCTGATGCCTGGGAACAAAAGCTTTGACTGAAGAAGGAGAAAGGGGAGGGTAGAGGATACTTTGGTGGAATAAATGCACACATGGAAGCTTAATAATTGCACTCTTACCTGCCCAATGTCGACCACAGTGGTGCCGTCTATCCTGGGTCTTTTGCACTCCGCACCGGGTAGGTCCGTCAGGGCAGCCGCTGTCTGGGCGTCGGGCTCAGGGTCTCCTCGCTTCATCCCCCGGACAGAAGCTCCCGGACCCCCGGTCGTGTTAGCGAGGGTCCCGGCTGCTGTATCAATGTCTCTCTCCATTACCCCCCGACTAACGGGCAGCATTATAGAAGCAACGTCGGTCGACATTAACATTGGACGGCAAGACAGTCCTCCAGTCAAAAAACAAACAAACGTGTATTTCTATACCTTGATATAATCACAATGGATCCCCCTAATTTACATCAATAATAATAAGCAGCTGGTTCTTCTTTTTTTTAATTCCCAACTTCAATGCTGAACATTATGACTGGCGCATTAAGTAGAAAAAAGAGTTTAAATTAAAAAAACGACGTGACCTATTTTTGAATATATGATCACACGTCTTACTCTTGGATGCCTGACAAGCTAATTAGCTAGCTAACTAGCATGCTAGCATTACATTCCGCTAGCTCCCTTTATAAATGTAGCACCGTTGCCAAAGATAGAAAACGTTGGGAATTAGCTTAGCGGGATACTTCTCCTTAAGCGAAGCAAAGCAGTCGTTTTTCCTCCTCTTCGTCGATCAATTAATGTGTGTTTTTGTTAGTAATAAACCCCTCTGTTGTTCCTTGGTCTCCAGTCCCTTCTTATCGCACCGTGGTCTGCTCTGGATGTGTCTTCTTGGCTGCGGACGGACACCGTTTCCTCTGCTCTCTGAGTCCCCGGTTGGTTGTGTGAGGGAGCCCCGGTGAGCTGGTCCAGGGTCAGTTTGTCTGCGGAGGCTCTGAGCAGAGAGGCGGGCGGTGAGAGGAGGCGGGCTGATCTGAGGTCTGTGTTTCCTCCGTCTCCTTCTCCTGCTTTTTTTTCCACGATTCCCAGAGAGACGCCCCCCTCCTCCTCCTTTATTCTCACGTATTTCAAAATGTTAGTATTTTTCTGTTCATAACACAGCCATTTCATATTTTAAAACTATAAATAATTAATAAATAAAACAACACAGACGAAAATGAACAAATTCAATGAAAAATAAATAAAAATTGGTAAGAAAGTAAACAAAATAAAAGCTAGTTTTTTTCTACAGGTCTAAATAAGATATAGGGGAATATAATAAGTATGTCAAATGCAAAAGTAGAGGACATTTTTTTTACATTTTCCACGCAGTTTAGGGTGATTCTCAATTTTAGAAATAATTTTAGGAGACTCTAATTTATTAAAACAAATTTGACAACACTTAACATATTCAGGTCTTTCTTCATATGGCCTAATTTAAAGCATATATGTAACTTTTATATGCATTTTTGTCAGGCAAAAGCACATATTTAATTGTAAATACAATAATACAATATGACTCCTGCGTGTTTATACATTTAACAAAAGCACAATAGTTTAGTAATAATTATATAAGCGTTTAATTAGGTATATACATATGAAGAAAACTCTTGACCTATTCAGGTTAACGTCCTTTTACATAGCCAAGTACATTACTAGATTTGATGTGATAATAGAAAGCAGATGTAGATAACCAAACGTTTTTGATGAAGAAATCAAATCACAAATCAAAAGAGTCTGCAGTCTCTGAATGTGATTTCTCTGAAGAGAAGATTTACAGCAGCCTTGTTTTTAATGTGTTTGCGCCCCCTGGTGGGTTTTACACGACATAGCGTCTGAAGTGAAGGGGATTTCCATCTTGAAGGTTGAGAAGCTGTGATGAATTTCAAACAAAAGCAACACAAATCAAATACAGCTGCTGTTGTGTTGCAATATTTACAGTGGAAAACCTAAAATAACTTAAAGAGGGGGAGGATACTTAAAAAGAGGAACGGTAATTGTGTCTTCGTGGTCACACACACACACACACACACACACACACACACACACACACACACACACACACACACACACACACACACACACACACACACACACACATTGTGAAGTAGAGGTGTCTTACAGTTTTTGAAGTGCACTGCAGTAAAGCAAGGCAGGTTTATTTCCATAGCACATTTCAACGAGGCAATTCAAAATGCTTTACAAAAATAAATATTAAGACATAGTGCAACAGAAACACATTATAAAATTCATTAAAAACAGTAATTTATTGTTGTAGTTGTATAGGATTTCCCGTTCCATCGGCCTACATCCTGGTAACATAGATGAATATTGTGCAGACACGGTTTTACAGTTTGCTAGATAATTTAATTACCCGGAGTCTCTGCTGGCACGTTGTGTTTTCTCATGACAGCTCATGTGTTAACTCTGTTTTCTGGGAAACACCCACTCGATCAAAGAGCATTAATAAGGTGTGATGGTGACCTGTGTCCTGTGTTCATCGCACCAACACACTGCTGGAGAAACACACCTCTTAAGTGTTCACACCTACAGGAGATATGAATAGCTGTAGGGGAAAAATACAAGTGTTTTACAAGTCTATACTTTCTAAAAACATAAATACCATTCCATGTATTTTGGCATTTACATTTCATATAGTTTTGCCAGCTCTTTATTTACTTAAAGGGGACCTATCATGCTATATTTGAATAATATAGTGTAGGACCATACCTATATAAGGCATATTTATACTTTTTTTTTTTCAAAATACCAAACAGATCATGCATTTTAGCCATGCCTCATTTTGCTCAATTTGACATTTTTTAGCTCTGTTTTTGCAAGGGCAGATTCAGTGAGAGCAGCACCATCTACAGGCCTGGCATATGTACTACAGCGTCTCCAGGGCTTTCGAACGGCAATGGCCGTGGCTGTCTCCTCCTGATTGGTGGAGTTGGCCCAATAGCCGTAGCGCCACTGTCCTGACGTCAGGACAGTGTTCAAATCTGGATCAGTTTTGATCAGATCCGTTGCAGCCCCTTTTTTAGAGATTTGGGTATGGAGGAAAATAGAGAGGGTTGTGTTTTCTGACACTTGGTGAGTTCCCTGGAACACCGGGGACACATATTCATGTATAAAAGACGTACAAAAGTGCATTTTGCATGATAGGTCCACTTTAACACTTGTGTGGTGTTCATATTTGTGTTACTCAGCCAGTGTTCGTGGGTCTGGTGGACCCGCTGCCTTTTTGGGCTTCAATTCAACACAATCAAACTATTTTATGTTAAAATACTCAACAGATGTTTACTTCATCCCAATTACAAGCAATATAAACAGCATATGGTTAATATTTGCCCTTTTACATTTGTTAGATCACATTAATTAATTAAAGCGCTACTTGTTTTTTGCCCGCTGACCGGCTGGTCCTGTGGCTCGTCTTTTTTTGGTAACTAGCTGATGCTCAATCTCATCCTCTTCTTCAAAGTCACTGTCAGACTCTGAATTCTCAGAAATGTGATCCTCACATTCTGAAACACCTTCCTCTTCCTCTACATTAGGGCCGGACTGGTTCAATGTTTATTGCAGAATTTATTGAAATGAACTTATTGCACATATTAAACCTGGAACTAACAAAGCTTAATTTATTGCCTATAAAAACAACATTAAACATTAAATAATCAGTTGCATTCATTTCTTATGGCTCTATCTGAAGCTTTTCCAGAGTCATTTCTTATGATTACATTTTTCCACAGGCCAACAACAGCTTCAAAAAAACTATTTCCCTCAAAGAGAAAACCAAACATGCCCTGTTGTCTCAAGAAACAAAGTGCAGAAGGAAACATCCGTGTAAACTCAGTGTGCTGCTCTGTGATGCTAGTTCAAGCCAGATACTTGGCATCTCATCTTGGGTGCAAGTTCATCAATGTTTGGGGTCAGGCTCTGAGCTGAGGAGACCCTCAGGATTGAGTGAAGGTGTGCGTGCAATATACCGGCGGGCCAGATCTAATAGTAATTCAACTAATTAAAATTGTTTAGCCTTAAATATTGAAGTAGCAAAGGGTCAACAGCTCATGGTGGTGGGCTGCTACAGACCCCCCTCAGCTGTCAGGGACTCTTTATCTTCATTGGCAAAACTTTTATCTCAACTTGACTACAAGGCAATAGTGCTGCTTGGTGATTTTAATTGGGACTGGTTAACTTCTGTGTCAGAGGATTTTAAAAACCTTTGTATCTCTCTGAATGTTACTCAGATTATAGACAGTCCTACTCGCCCTAACATTAAGTCCCCAAATAAATCCTCCTTAATTGATCTCATTTTAACTAATGTTCCCCATAAATACTTATCTGTGGGAGTATTTGCAAATGATCTGAGTGATCACTGTGTTGTAGCCACAATTAGGGACACAAAAGTCCAAAAGGTTAAACCTCGCATTATCAGTAAGAGAGACAAAAAACATTTTGTGGAGCAGGGTTTTGTTCATGATCTGTTTGATTTTGATTGGGGAAAAATCGATCTGTGTGCTGATGTAGAAACTGCATGGTCTTATTTTTATCTTGGTTTTATGGAAATTATAGATAGACATGCACCCTTTGCGTAAATTTAGAGTGAAGGGACGAGACAATCCTTGGTTTTCTGCTGAACTGTCTAGTCTCCTACATGAGAGAAACAAGGCCTGGGCAAAGGCTAGGAAATCTGGCTCAGAGGTAGAATGGCTACGCTTTAGGCAGCTAAGAAATAGCTTCACATCACAAATAAAAAGTGCTAAGTCTAAGTATTATCTGTCAGTTACCACAAAGAACCTGAATAATCCTGGAAAATTTTGGAAAGCCATAAAATCGATATCCACCGGTGAAATCCGTAATGAGCTACCTCCGTGCATTACCACAGCATCTGGCACTATATCGGACAGGGCCACTATGTTAAATTGTTTTAATGAGCATTTTGTGTCCTGTGGCTCTCTGTTTGATTCTGTGACTAACTCTGCTTCTGTGAACACCACAGTCTGTGATTCGGAAAAACGTGTTTTGGAAAACCCTTTTAGTTTTACTCCTTTTACTGTTGATGTTGTTCGTGAAGCTTTAACTAAGTTAGATCCTAAGAAACCGGCTGGCCCGGACAACGTGGAACCTTTCTTTTTAAAGATAGCTGCAGATTTTATTGCTCCACCTCTCACTACTCTTTTTAACCTCTCCCTCAGCACAAATACAATTCCAAAATTGTGGAAGTCAGCGTATGTTATGGAGCTAATTTCCTGCCATAACTCCACAAACAAACTAAACAGGTTTTACAAATGCCTCATGATTCACTAACAAACACAATGTGGTTTGCAAATACAAAACACCATCTACAAACTAATGAATTTAGTTTTGCAAAGAAAAAACGTATCTATCAAAAAAACACATAACATTTTTCTAATAAATCATGTTTCAGAGACAAATTCAGCATAGGTTTTACAAGTACACAACTTTTTTTTACAAGTGCACAAATTTGTTTTACAACTACAACACTTTGTTTTACAACTACAAAACTTTTTTTTACAAGTACAAAACTTTTTCTTCTCACGGCGGAATATTACTGCCAAAAGTCACGTGAGTGAGTCACGTGACTTTTGGCAGTAATATTCCGCCGTGGCTGGCTCATGCACAGTCACACATGCTCACTCACACATGCTACACGGCAGCAGGGGGTGCTACTGAGTCCATTGGGAAGACGGGAGGTTGAGCAGAGCATGGAACAGCCCTTGCCAGTCTGATGACAGGTGTTTCTCGCGATCCAGCGATCTGGGTCAGTGTTATAGTGATAATATTATAAACAAGGTGAATTTAGCGATCACAACGAAAACAGCCAAGACACATATTGAGCCCAGAAAATAAATGTTATTATGGGCTGTAAATATAATAAGCCTTTGTCTAAAATGGACAACATTGTAACTAAGGAGATTTAAACTATATATACAGCCAGGGGACGTTCGGGACGAATCCCGATGGGCCAGTACTGAAGTGGGCCGGTCGGATAAGTCACTGCTCACCCCCCCCCCCCCCCCCCGTCGACAATTTCCTCGCGGTATTTACTTGCGGCACCACCGAGGTGGGCCGCTTACTTGCGGTACCGAGGTGGGCCGGCGGTACCGAAGTGGGCCGGTCGAGAGTCCCGGGCTGATTTGTAGTCCCAGTCCGCCCCTGTATACAGCGATTCTGCACTCGGTCAATCAGCTGCTTTTCATTTGTATTCCTGCTATATTCAATGAGTGATACAAATATTTTTTACCACAAGTTCTTAATAAAACTGACACTGTTGGACTTGGTACTAGTTGACTGCAACCAGAAATAAAATGAAGTACTTTACTGTGTACTTTGTGAGTAATCCTCTGTCAGAGTCCCCTCCATAGTACATAATGCATGTTTTTTGCTATCTTTGATGAATGATAAAAATAAAATGTTACCATTAGTTCTTAATGAAATTGATACGGTTTGACTTTGTATTAGTAAGCCTACTACTAACAATACATTGAAGTACTTTTACTGTGTATTTTTTGAGAAATACTCTGTGAAAGTCCCCTCCTGTGAACAAAATCAAGCCACTTCTGCTAAGTTTGATGAGGGAATTCTTTTTTGTTGCCATTAGTTCTTCGTGAGATTGATCCTGTTGGACTCAGTACTACTGAAACTACCCCCACAAGTACTATGAAGTACTTATTGTGTACTTTTCCAGTAATCCTCTGTCAATGTCCCCTCCTGAGTACAAGAATGCATGTTTTTCTTTTAATAAGCGTTAAAAAACATTTCTTCCTGAGACTGATATTGTTGGAAAGAGGATGGTAGACATGATATCAGCAATACTTCCAGTCAGTACTCCGGCAGCAGCATTTTCACACCTTGGAAAGTCTTTAGAGTCTGGCCTGGAATGGATAGCTGGTCAAAAATATCCTTCAGCAAAGTAACACACTCTGTCACATGGTTGCCCTCTTATGATGCTGCTGTCTTTTAATATATAATTATTCCTCTGCCGCTAGTTCGTTCCTCGCAGATTCTTCAGTCTCATCAGCCTCATCCTTCCATCAGTCCCAGTTAACGCCTCCAGCCCACTTCCAGTATCTGACTCCATATGATATTGTCCTGATGCTGTAAGGGTGATGCCCCATGATCACAAAATGACCCCTCTAGAGTGCCAAGGACCTCATATTATGTCTGTCGTTAATGTTACATCACCCATTAAATCACCCAAAAAATATTTTTTTCCCTCATCAAACTTAGAAGAAGTGGCTTGATTTTGTTCTCAGGAGGGGACTTTGACAGAGTATTTCTCAAAAAATACACAGTAAAAGTACTTCAATGTATTGTTAGTAGTAGGCTTACTAATACAAAGTCAAACCGTATCAATTTCATTAAGAACTAATGGTAACATTTTATTTTTGGGTCATTCCAGAATTGGAGGACATTTCATGTCCCCCATATAAAAAATCTAATAATCCATGCCCAAAAAGCTAAGACATGCACTTGTTGTGTTAAATATACTTGTATTGAGACAAGATGCATATAAAGTTGTAGAAAAAGTGGTTTCAAAATATTATTTAAAATATCAAATAGCTCTCGAACACCCCCTAAAATTGCCCTTTTCTCTTGTCCCAGCTTCTTGGTGACCAACTTGCATGTCAACTATAACATTTAAAATAGGGTTTTTATTTACTTTTTTGGTATTATTCTATTGATATATGTGTCTTGTAATGGTAAAATCAATTTGTTAAATCATAAACACATTTTAAATAACAGTAATTTTGCACAGAAGGTGCAACATGCGCGCAACCCTACCGAAACCTTTTTAGCTTGGCAGAGGAAGTGAAAAAACTGTTTGTCGCATGACACAGTGGAAAGGACATCAGCAAGCCATGTGCTACTACCATGGGTAGACCAAAACTAAGTCCTCTCTTTTATTTGTAATATATTTCCAATCTTGTCACTCTTGAAGGAGTGTGGCACTCATACAAACGCAACCCTGTTACTCAAATTATGAGACAAAAACAAATGAATTTCAAATGTATCTTTCTTTTGTTAAATATATATAAATATAAATATAATATAAAGTGTGTCCATTCCTTGACAATAGCATTACATTGTGCAGCTAGCATTAATTCCTGAGGTAAAAGCTAAAATTAGCATTGATTTTCAACCCTGTTACTTGCAACCCTGTTACTATAATTAGAGTAACAGGGTTAATTCTTCATTGGAAAATATACATTTGATGCCTTAGCTGGGCAAATCACTTTTTTTTATGGTTTATTATCTGTTTTTCCTAAATACATAACAAAAAATAATAAAATGAAAGGTTCATTTTTCAAAAATGTTGGTGTCTAAATTGTCCTCCAATTCTGGAATGACCCTTTTATCATTCATCAAAGATAGCAAAAAACATGCATTATGTACTATGGAGGGGACTCTGACAGAGGATTACTCACAAAGTACACAGTAAAGTACTTCATTTTATTTCTGGTAGCAGTCAACTAGTACCGAGTCCAACAGTATCAGTTTTATTAAGAACTTGTGGTAAAAAATATTTGTATCACTCATTGAATATAGCAGGAATAAAAATGGAAAGCAGCTGATTGACCGAGTGCAGATTCGCTGTATACAGGGGCGGACTGGGACTACAAATCAGCCCGGGACTCTCGACCGGCCCACTTCGGTACCGCCGGCCCACCTCGGTACCGCAAGTAAGCGGCCCACCTCGGTGGTGCCGCAAGTAAATACCGCGAGGAAATTGTCGACGGGGGTGAGCAGTGATTTATCCGACCGGCCCACTTCAGTACCGGCCCATCGGGATTCGTCCCGAACGTCCCCTGGCTGTATATATAGTTTAAATCTCCTTAGTTACAATGTTGTCCATTTTAGACAAAGGCTTATTATATTTACAGCCCCTAATAACATTTATTTTCTGGGCTCAATATGTGTCTTGGCTGTTTTCGTTGTGATCCTAAATTCACCTTGTTTATAATATTATCACTATAACACTGACCCAGATCGCTGGATCGCGAGAAACATCTGTCATCAGACTGGCAAGGGCTGTTCCATGCTCTGCTCAACCTCCCGTCTTCCCAATGGACTCAGTAGCACCCCCTGCTGCCGTGTAGCATGTGTGAGTGAGCATGTGTGACTGTGTATGAGCCAGCAACGGCGGAATATTACTGCCAAAAGTCACGTGACTCACTCACGTGACTTTTGGCAGTAATATTCCGCCGTGAGAAGAAAAAGTTTTGTACTTGTAAAAAAAAGTTTGTAGTTGTAAAACAAAGTGTTGTAGTTGTAAAACAAATTTGTGCACTTGTAAAAAAAAGTTGTGTACTTGTAAAACCTAAGCTGAATTTGTCTCTGAAACATGATTTATTAGAAAAATGTTATGTGTTTGTTTGATAGATACGTTTTTTCTTTGCAAAACTAAATTCATTAGTTTGTAGATGGTGTTTTGTATTTGCAAACCACATTGTGTTTGTTAGTGAATCATAAGGCATTTGTAAAACCTGTAGTTTGTTTGTGGAGTTATGGCAGGAAATTAGCTCCATAGTATGTCCTGCCTTTGCTGAAAGGAGGGGAGGCAACTGTTTTAAATAATTATAGGCCCATCTCTAAATTATCAGTTCTGGCTAAGGTTCTTGAACGCCTAGTGAGTGAGCAGGTAAAGGTGTTTTTATGTACAAATGACATCCTGTCTAAACATCAGTCAGGCTTCAGAAAGCAACATAGCACCATCACTGCGACAATGAAAGTGGTGAATGATGTGGCGAGTATTTTAGATAATAAGCAGAGCTGTGCAGCTCTATTTATTGACCTTTCCAAAGCGTTTGATACCGTCGATCATCGCATCTTAAAGCAGAGGCTACTCAGTATTGGCATATCCAGTCATGCAGTGGGGTGGTTTGTGAACTACCTCTCTGAAAGGTCCCAATGTGTTCATTTTGATGGGCTGTCTTCTGAGTGGTTAAACATTACTAATGGTGTTCCTCAAGGTTCTGTTTTAGGTCCACTTTTATTCTCCATCTACATCAATAGTTTAGGTGAAAATGTCGATGGAGCAACCTTACATTTTTATGCGGACGATACCGTTATGTACTGCGCACGTCCCTCCATTAAGGAGGCTGTTGTTGAATTGCAAGCTGCTTTTAACATTATTCAGACTCAGCTCTCTGAACTAAAGCTTCTTTTAAATGTTGATAAAACCAAGGTAATGCTCTTTTCAAAAGCTAAAAAGACACCAGAGCCTGTTTTAGATATTTTAACTACGCAAGGAATAAAACTTGAAGTGGTTGTCTGTTACAAATACCTTGGTATCTGGCTTGATGATTGTCTCACTTTTAAACGTCATGTCAATAACCTGCTTAAAAAACTGAGGGTTAGGCTAGGTTTCTTCTACAGGAACAAGTCCTGTTTCTCGCTCGAGGCCAGAAAAAGGCTAGTCACTGTGACCTTTTTACCTGTGCTGGACTATGGTGATTTGATTTATATGAATGCACCTGCCAATTGCCTGGTCAAGTTAGATGCTGCGTATCACAGTGCACTGAGATTTGTGACAAACTGTAAAGCATTAACCCATCACTGTACCCTGTATGCAAGGGCTGGTCTGCCTTCACTAACTGTACGGAGGCTCAGTCACTGGTACATTTTTATATATAAAGCCATGTTAGGGAAACTTCCATCCTACATCTGCTCCCTGATCTCACGGCGAATTGTAAGTGGCTATTGCCTGAGATCGCATGCTGTGGTTTTATTAAATGTGCCAACTGCTAGGACTGTCTTAGGGAAGATAGCATTTAGATGCGCAGCTCCACTGTCCTGGAATAGTCTGCAATTAAAATGGAAACTGAGCAATCTGGTGCCACTAAATGTTTTTAAAGCTCGGTTGGATGCTACTCAATCGGAAGCTGTTGGTACCTGTGCATGTGGATAGTATGTAAATTGTAATCCCTGTAATGCTACTGTATGATGTCCTTTTGTTGTTCTGTTATGTTTTTAATGTTTCATGTGGAACCTACTTGAGCAGGTCTCCCTTGAAAAAGAGATCAATGATCTCAATGGGATACAACCTGGATAAATAAAGGTTTGAAATGAAATGAAATGAAACATTATCCTGCGGGCCGAAATTAAATCCACCACGGGCCTGATTTGGCCCCCGGGCCTTGAGTTTGACACATGTGCTCTACATCATCATTAAATGGTTCTCTCTCTTCCAAAATAATTTGCAAGGCCCTCTGAGCATCTTTTGGCCATCTTGATCAGTTGTGATAAGGACCCAAACTGGCGAAGCTTTATTTATTGTGTCTCGCCCCAAATGTACAGCTTGGATAGAGTGTGAAAAAAAATAAAGATTGGTTCACGCAAAACATAATGCAGGAATGTGAGAGCAGACAGGTGTCCGTGCTTGAATTCATCAACAATGTTGCAACCTTGTGCGGGAATGACACACATACACACACACACACACACACACACACACACACACACACACACACACACACACACACACACACACACACACACACACACACACACACACACACACACACACACACACACACACACACACACACACACACACACACACACACACACACACACACACACACACAGCAGAGTCATAGTACACCAGGATGCACTGCACTCTTAATGACCACAATGTGTCAAACCCTGATTTGATCACAGGGACCCTTCATGCAAATATTTTCCTCCTGGCGTAGAGGATTTTCACATTTGCCATTGGCTCATACAATAACAAGGAACCACACGGAATTCTTTTTAAAAATGTAAATGAATATGCAACAACACAACCTCTGTTTGTAGCATTTCCTCTACCATGTGGCTTGAAAAACACACATTACCCTGCATTAGAGAGACAGAGAATATATGAAACGGAACAATACTAAAGTTGTGAAATTAAGTATATTTAGGTCATATTCTGCTCTTTTCAGGTTCATATTAGTATGTAGTGTCTCTACTGTGACATGTTTCCATGCTTTAATGTTCAATGGGGGCATTAGACCATTTACATGCACTACAACCTATATAACACACTACAGGTTAGTGAAACCCCCAAAAAGTATAATAGGGACTCTGTAAGTCAAATATATGTATGTTTATACCCCCCCTACACGTTTATATTACATACAGGATGTTTGGGTCCACTGGACCCGGGGCTAACAAAAGTGTAGACATTGTGTGTGTGTGTGTGTGTGTGTGTGTGTGTGTGTGTGTGTGTGTGTGTGTGTGTGTGTGTGTGTGTGTGTGTGTGTGTGTGTGTGTTTTTCAATCATTCAATCACTAGCTTGACACGGGACATCATTGTTTAATTGACAAAGTGCAGAAATCCCTCTGTTTGGTTGCAGATGCAGAGATTGCTTACTTGCCTACATTGAGGAAGTTCTATCCACAGTGGAAATTAAAATACAGATAAGGAACCTGGTACCAAAAGTGCGTCAAGTGAAGTGAGGCACAAAGAGTAAACAACAACTCTTATCTGAACGTTAAAGTACAGTATGGAGAGTTGTCACCCAAAACAGTGGACTGTAAAGGTTTACGTATACAATGAGCCTGGTAGTGCATTCCCACATGGAACCAACACCCCTTTACACCCGTCTATTTACTACCATCATCCTCCATTTGGCGTCATTTCCTTTCAAGAGCACTAATCTGTTTACCCTAAACCGGCAGGGGGAAGAACAAATGGTAGGGGGAGGACAGGAATAGTTCGACAACCTCTACTACACAATGTTAAAGCAGGTATCTGTTTTAAATGTTGTTAAAGGACATGTGCAAATGCATGAAGAGGGTCTGTTACCAAAAGACTGTTGTAGCTGTGTGTTCATCAACAGCAGCTCTGTGTATCTGTTGTGCTAAAAGAAAGGGGGGTCAAAAAGTACTCCTGGCAACAACTGCTGTGTGTGTGTGTGTGTGTGTGTGTGTGTGTGTGTGTGTGTGTATATGTGTGTGTGTGTGAAATATTGAACGAAAGGGGGAGGAAGAGATGTCATTACCTGTCCTTTGTTTCCAATTTTGTTATGTATGATTACATTTCACATTTACACCAATTAAAAAATATCCACTACTAGTTTTTCATTTATTATTCTGCATTATAAATGATTGCAGTTGAAATGCAATGGGTGTTTGAATCCCTGAGATATTTGTGTAAATTAAATACAAAATCAAAAAATAAAAGAAATAACAATAATAGAAAAAGTAAATGCATAAAAGTGCTAGGGCTTGTTTTAAACATGTAAATCAAATATTTCTATAAAACAGACCAATTAAGTTGTATTCTTATTTATTTATAGTAGGAAAAAACTCTTAAAATACACAAAATCAACATTCACTTTCATTCACCGAGATCTAATTTCCTTAACTTTCACTCTAACCATCATGTTCATATAGCCCCGCCCACTTTGTACGCCACCGCCTGCTTATAGGTGGTCTCTCGTCCGTCAATCCTTTCATCCAATCGAATGAGAAGGGGTGGGACATGACGTTGGGGTATTAAATAAAGGCACGCTGTGTCGACTGTGTTAATCCTGTTGTGTTTTCTGTCTGATAGCAGCAAGGATTAAAGTCGTCAAAAGATATCCAGGTATTTATAACATTTTAAAGCTTATGTCGTTTTTTTGGCTGCATTACTTTGATATATTAACAAGATAAAACGCTGTTGTAATGATTTAAACGTGTTAAAAGGTCAAATGTAACACTAAATGGTTGTTATTTGTATGTATATGTGTGTTTGTTATATAGGCAAGGCAAGACAAGGCAAGGCAAGGCAAGGCAAGGCAAGGCAAGGCAAGGCAAGGCAAGGCAAGGCAAGGCAAGGCAAGGCAAGGCAAGGCAAGGCAAGGCAAGGCAAGGCAAGGCAAGGCAAGGCAAGGCAAGGCAAGGCAAGGCAAGGCAAGGCAAGGCAAGGCAAGGCAAGGCAAGGCAAGGCAAGGCAAGGTGCTTTACAAAAATGGAAGACATTCAGAAAATGGCATTTAAAATCAGTCATTAAAAAGAAAAGATAATAAAATAAACATTAAAAGAAAAAATACATGGATAAATGGTAGAAGCTTGCATTAGAAAATATATGCATAAGTGAGGAAATAATGTGGTTTTCTTGTATTTACAGTAAAATAAGCATCATGGCTCTGGACGGAAGTGGCCTCCTCTGCAAATACACACTGTTAATGTTCAACCTCATCTTTGCGGTAAGTGTGTTAATAATTATGCTACTTCCTATTTTAATTCTTCCCTTTTTTTGTTTACTTTATAGTGTTCTGTGCAACGCTGTGAAAAACTAATGGTCCGAAGGTCGTGTTAAAGTTGTTGGTGTGGTTGAGGTGGCGCACTTTAGGTTTCGTTCCTGTGAATACCAGCTTCCTGAGAATTTCACTTCCTGAGTTTTCTCTATTGTTGCAGGTGTTATCTGTGGTCACATCCAGGAAGGAGAAAGGAAAACAAAATCTTTAAAAATAGGGGTCTCCAAACTTTTCCCCCCGAGGGCCACATAAAGAAACCTATACTAATGGCTGGGCCCCTCACTACAAGTTCATTTAGTAAAAGCAATCAAATGTAGGTCAATTATGCCTGATGATTGAATAAGCCCCAAAGACCCCGTCGGCGGGTCCTTTTTTTTTTTCACAAAAAAAAAATAAATAAATAAATTATTTTTTATTTTTTTATTAATATTTTTTATTTTTATTTTTTTTCTTTGGATGGAATGAATACCTATGGTGATAATTCAATGTAATACACCATTTTTATAGTCTGGTACCTGAAAAAGGTCAAATGGCACTGATGGAACGAGATGTACCCAAATGTGCCGAAAGCATATTCCGCCTGGAACTTTCTTTTTCTAAACCTCTCTAAAAAGGTCAAATTTCACTTGTTTTGCCTCAATCTTGATACAGGGTACTTATTATATGTTATAGTTTGGATTCCTGAAGCTTATAGTCTACCATCCCATCATTCAAGGGTGGTTTTCACTATAAGTAATGTTTTTTCTTTAGGCGGAGGTAAGAATTTACCTTTTTTTGCTATGTTCCATCTGAATTTACTCTGACTGAGAAAAATCTATATTGATTCTGACACTTCTACATCCAACTCACAGATGTAACCTTGCTTTGATAAAAGAAATTATTCATATAACCCTTTTAGAAGTTAAGTTGTAGTCATTTGTTTTGGGCATGTCATTTTCGAGTGTGAAACCTGAAAAACAGGCTCGGGGCTTAACAGGTTAATAAGTGTGTTGTTGATGACGATTGAAAACAGAATGAGTAGTGATCCCCGTGTAAACAGAATGGCTGAAGTTTGTAAACTAGAAGACATTTTGGATATCGTTCATTCTGGCAGTACTATTCCGGGTCATTGGGAAACGATTGTAAACGAAACATTTAAAGTGGTACTGGAATCTTCATTTCCCGAAACATTCTGTTACATTAACGAAGAAATGAAACAAACACCAAAAGTGTATCATGTGCTCGCATTGTATGCTCTGTTTGTAGATGTAATGCATCTTTGTGTCAAAAACAGCATACACATGAATACTTTGGCCGAAGTGCAAAAACTCCATTATAATATTTCCCTTCATCTGGGGGATTCTGTGCTGGAGAAGATCCGGGGGATGTTGCAATCAGTATAAATGTATTACTGATTCCTATGGGGTGAAAACAATAAATTGTAAATATGAAATTCTGCAAATAAAAAAGTGTTTTTTTACATTTTAAAAAACTGTTGTCTTCAAATCATAGTATAGTATTTCCTACATATCATTTAAAAAAAGAGTCACAGTGTAGAATGTCTGAACATTTATTTTTAAAAGTACTAGTATAGTATGTTAAAAGTATCTTGAAAAAAAGTCCAAGTATAGTATGTTGTTAAGAATTATATTATATAGTTTGTCTGCAATGTCAGTATAGGATCTCTAAAAAAAAAAAAAAAAAAGTCATAGTATAGTTTGACAAAAAGATGTGTTGAAATGGTTTTGAATAAACATTATTTAAATTATTATTTAAAAAAGTAAAATTGTATCAAGTGCATCAGACAACTCAAATTACTCCATTTGAACCATATTATAAATAAGTAAAGAATGGTCATAGTATATAGCAGGGCTGTTTAATAGTTTTCGGTGTTTCTGTGTGTCGTTGTTTCAGTGTTTTGTGCTTCTGTGTTTTTGTGTGTCAGTGTTTTTTTAGTGTTTCAGTATTTCAGTGTTTCAGTGTTTCAGTGTTTCAGTGTTTCAGTGTTTCAGTGTTTCAGTGTTTTGTGCTTCTGTGTTTTTGTGTGTCAGTGTTTTCAGTGTTTCAGTATTGCAGTGTTTCAGTGTTTCAGTGTTTCAGTGTTTTGTGTGTCAGTGTGTCAGTGTGTCAGTGTTTCAGTGTTTCAGTGTTTCAGTGTTTTGTGTGTCAGTGTTTCAGTGTGTCAGTGTTTGTGTGTCAGTGTTTCAGTTTGTCAGTGTTTCAGTGTTTCAGTATTTCAGTGTTTCAGTGTTTTGTGTTTCAGTGTTTCAGTGTTTTAGTGTTTCAGTGTTTTGTGTGACAGTGTTTCAGTGTTTCAGTGTTTCAGTGTTTTGTGTGTCAGTGTGTCAGTGTTTACAGCCTTTCTTTGCTCTGATCAATCCCCAGGGATCCTCCTCTGGAAGGAATATAGCAGGATGAGAGAAAAACATACTTTAACATACTATACTAGTACTTTTAAAAATAAATGTTCGGACATTCTACACTGTGACTCTTTTTTTAAATGATATGTAGGAAATACTATACTGTGCCACAGAATTCCACTATAGTACTTCAAATCTGTATTAGTGCCAATGCTGTGCCACAGCATTCCACTATAGTACTTCAATTTCTTTATTCTTCCCCTTAAAATTATTAGTGCGAATGCTGTTTACAGCATTCCACTATAGTACTTCAATTTCTTTATTCTTCCCCTTATTATTAGTGCGAATGCTGTGCCACAGCATTCCACTATAGTACTTCAATTTCTTTATTCTTCCCCTTAAACTTATTATTATTATTATTTCAACCATACTTTGGCTCTCCATAACTTCAGCTTACTTTCAGCTACAGAAACCATTCAAATATCAAACTATTCAGCCTGTTCAGGAATCGATGGGAAACCTTCAACTTTTTAAAAATATTTTATACTTTTTGAAATATTCAGCTTTTTAAACTCTTTTTTTAACATGGAAGTCAATGGGAGATGCCTTCAAATCCTCTTTTCCTACACCTTGCGCCAAATGCTTCTCCTTCCTGATAATTTCAGCTAGACACTTCATTCTAACTTTCAAATGATCACAATACTTTCAGCTATAAAACTTGTTATTCAGATTCTTCATATCTTTTACACATTTTGAGATAATTAACTTTGTTTGGAGCTTGGTAAAGAGGCTTTCTTCAGATTTTAACATTAGTGTGGATGGAGCAGCTCGTTAAGTCTAGAGTGCTTTGATCTCAAAACAGAGTGCAGCAGTGCTCCCCCAAAAATGTTTTAAACTTGCCATAATTCCCAAACCCTACACTCCTCAGACATATTTTTTCATGAAAAATGTAGGAAAACCTCTCCTAGGTTGGAAAATTAAAAAAAATTAAGAAGAAATATTAAACGAAATGCCTCTTGCGGGCATGAAGAGACAAAAAGTCCAGCTAGCTCCCAATTGATTCCCATGTTAAATCTTTCCGGAACTTTCTTCAGAACAGAGAGAAGTACACTTTAGACAAACTGCTCCCATCTCCACATTTTACACACAAAACCAAAAAAAACAACATATATCAGTTCATTGGGGTTCCTTGATGCTCACGGTCTGGTAATTTTTTGATAGGAGCCATGGTTTTTGAACAGGTGGCAAAATTGTCAGATACAAACCTCAATGCATTCTTAATGGGACTCAGTGCTGCAGTGGGTAAATTGTCATAAGTCGTCACCATGGTAACCTTTCATCTCTGGGTTTACACACACAGGTGTTTGTAAACATTCATCTCTCTCTCTCTCTCTCTCTCTCTCTCTCTCTCTCTCTCTCTCTCTCTCTCTCTCTCTCTCTCTCTCGGCAAAATTGTCAGATATACTCCTCAATGCATTCTTATGGGACTCAGTGCTGCAGTTGGTTGTCTTTGATCTCTGGACACACACACAGGTGTTATGATTGGGTGTTATTAGTAGGTGCTCAGGACACTGACACACTGTACTTTAACAGACTGTCTCAGCCTATTATTTTCTGTCCGATGGAGACTTCATACTACTTACATCTGATATTTAACTCCTTCAGCCTAATTTCAGCTGCAGAAACCATTCAACTATTCAGCTATTTCAGGACATTGAGGCTATCAATGTTGTTGTTTATACCTTTTTTAAACCTTTTCTTTTAAATATTAAGCTTCTTCACAATTTTTCTTACTCTGCAATGCATTTGAGCTGTAACAATTTTGATTCAAATCATTTCACTTTTCTGCATTTCTCCGCTAAGTTCAGCAACACACATACTTGTTTTTTGTAGCTACAAGCAGCATCTAATCAGAGCAGACACGCCCACAGACAGACAGACAGACTTGCATGTCATATCTTTATTTAACTCCTTCAGCCTAATTCCAGCTGCAGGAACCATTCAAATATCAAACTATTCAGCCTTTTCAACACATGATGGGAAACTTTCAAATTTTTCAAAATATGTTATACTTTTTAAAATATTCAGCTTTTTAAAGTCTTTTTTTAACATGGAAGTCATTGCAATGCATTTGAGCTGCAACAATTTGATTCAAATCATTTCACTTTTCTGCATTTCTCTGCTAAGTTCAGCAACACACTGACTTGGTCTCTGTAGTTAAAAGTAGCTACCATTCAGCTAATAACATATTCAGCTTTTTCTGCATTTTCAGCTAAATTCAGCCACAAATGTTCACAGTTTACAGCATTCGCACGCATTTTCTGCAGGAAATGCATTTTCTAGTTCTTCCCCTTAATATTATTATTATTTCACCAATATTTTGGCTCCATAACTTCAGCTTACTTTCAGCTACAGAAACCATTCAAATATCAAACTATTCAGCCTGTTCAGGAATCGATGGGAAACCTTCAACTTTTTAAAAATATTTCATACTTTTTGAAATATTCAGCTTTTTAAACTCTTTTTTTTAACATTGAAGTCAATGGGAGATGCCTTCAAATCCTCTTTTCCTACACTTTGCGCCAAATGCTACTCCTTCCACATACTTTCAGCTAGACACTTCATTCCAACTTTCAAATGATCACAACACCTTCAGCTATTCGAAAATTATTTTTGATATCTTTTACACTTTTTGAGATAATTAACTTTGTTTGGAGCTTGGTAAAGAGGCTTTCTTCAGATTTTAACATTAGTGTGGATGGAGCAGCTCGTTAAGTCTAGAGTGCTTTGATCTCAAAACAGAGTGCAGCAGTTCTTCAAATTCTCCCCCAAAAATGTTTTAAACTTGCCATAATTCCCAAACCCTACACTCCTCAGACATATGTGTTCATGAAAACCGTAGGAAAACCTCTCCTAGGTTGGAAAATAAAAAATAATTAAGAAAAAATATTAAACAAAATGCCTCTTGAGGGCATGAAGAGACAAAAAGTCCACCTAGCTCCCAATTGATTACCATGTTAAATCTTTCCGGAACTTTCTTCAGAACAGAGAGAAGTACACTTTAGACAAACTGCTCCCATCTCCACATTTTACACACAAAACCAAAAAAAAACACATATATCAGTTCATTGGGGTTCCCTGATGCTCACGGTCTGGTATTTTTTTTATAGGAGCCATAGTATTTGAACAGGTGGCAAAATTGTCAGATATAATCCTCAATGCATTCTTAATGGGACTCAGTGCTGCAGTTGGTAAATCGTCATAAGTCGTCACCAGAGTTGGGTGTAACGCGTTACAAAGTAACGCGTTACTGTAATAATATTACTTTTGTCGGTAACGGAGTAGTGTAACGCGTTACTTTTATAATTCAGTAATCACACTACAGTTACTAACATTGCCCCGACACGCGTTACTTCGTTACTTTTATAAAATCAGTCATAATCACACTGACAGACAAGAGGGGTTTCCGCCGCAGGTTTATATGTACGTAATCTGCACGACTTGCGCGTCCACATCTCAGCGTGCAGTGCTGCATAAACATGGCAGAGTCAGCGATACATTTCGAGGGGTGGAGGTATGCCCATTATTTTGAGTTCGTCTGAAGAATAGACAGGAATGTGACGGTGAGGTGCAAACTGTGTCCAGGCCAGAAGCTGTTATACACTGCTGCAAACACCACGTCAAACCTCAACAAACACCTGCAAAGAACACATGCTAAGGTGAAGCTAATAGCTAAGGACCGGACCCCCGAACCCAGAGTGAGGATGTTGTGAGTGCGCCGCCGCAGACTCCGAAGCGGCACAAATTAGAATTTGGAGGACCGGTAACCAAAGCAGAGATGGACAGGCTTGTAGCATCCTTCATAGTAGAGGTAATGTTGCCCATTTGCACAGTGGAATCACCATCGCATCGTTCAGAGATATACTGCGCAAAATACAGATAGCAGGAGACAGAGGACAGCCATAGTCAGAGCTATCTGGATCAGTCTTATGCGACAATGGAAACTGAACTAAAGAGAACATTTGAAACTTTAGCAGTCTGCGTGATCTGCCTGTAGGGAGGGGCGGGCCGGCCCTGCGAGTAAAGTAACGAGTAAAGTAACGAGTAAAGTAACGAGTAAAGTAACGAGTTACTTTATGTAGAGAGTAACGAAGTAGTGTAATATATTACTTTTTTTTAAAGTAATATGTAATATGTAATATATTACTTTTTTTTAGTAACGACCCCATCTCTGGTCGTCACCATGGTAACCTTTGATCTCTGGGTAAACATTCATTCACTACTACTTACATTTAATGTCTTTATTTAACTCCTTCAGCCTAATTTCAGCTGCAGGAACCATTCAAATATCAAACTATTCAGCCTTTTCAGCACATGATGGGAAACTTTCAACTTTTTCAAAATATGTTACACTTTTTAAAATATTCAGCTTTTTAAAGTCTTTTTTTAACATGGAAGTCATTGTAATGCATTTGAGCTGTAACAATTCACACACTCTCTCTCTCTCTCTCTCTCTCTCTCTCTCTCTCTCTCTCACAGACAGACAGACAGACACACACTCTCTCTCTCTCTCTCTCTCACACACACACACACTCTCCCTCTCTCTCACAGACACATCAAGAGAAGAGAGAGCGCGATCAAGAGAAGTGAGAGAGGGTGATAGAAGAGTGATAGGGTGATCAAGAGAAGAGAGAGGGCGATCAAGAGGAGAGAGAGAGGGCGATCAAGAGAAGAGAGAGAGGGCGATCAAGAGGAGAGAGAGAGAGGGCGATCAAGAGGAGACAGAGAGGGCGATCAAGAGAAGAGAGAGAGGGCGATCAAGAGAAGAGAGAGAGGGTGATCAAGAGGAGAGAGAGAGGGTGATCAAGAGGAGAGAGAGTGGGCGATCAAGAGGAGAGAGAGTGGGCGATCAAGAGGAGAGAGAGAGGGCGATCAAGAGGAGACAGAGAGGGCGATCAAGAGAAGAGAGAGAGGGCGATCAAGAGGAGAGAGAGAGGGCGATCAAGAGGAGACAGAGAGGGTGATCAAGAGAAGAGAGAGAGGGCGATCAAGAGGAGAAAGAGAGAGAGGGCGATCAAGAGGAGAGAGAGAGGGCGATCAAGAGAAGAGAGAGGGCGATCAAGAGAAGAGAGAGAGAAGAGAGAGAGGGCGATCAAGAGAAGAGAGAGAGGGCGATCAAGAGAAGAGAGAGAGGGCAATCAAGAGGAGAGAGAGAGGGTGACAGAAGAGTGAGAGGGTGATCAAGAGAAGAGAGAGAGGGCGATCAAGAGGAGAGAGAGAGAGGGCGATCAAGAGGAGAGAGAGAGGGCGATCAAGAGAAGAGAGAGAGGGCGAGCAAGAGAAGAGAGAGAGAAGAGAGAGAGGGCGATCAAGAGAAGAGAGAGGGCGATCAAGAGAAGAGAGAGAGGGCGATCAAGAGGAGAGAGAGAGGGCGATCAAGAGAAGAGAGAGAGGGCGATCAAGAGAAGAGAGAGAGGGCGATCAAGAGGAGAGAGAGAGGGCGATCAAGAGAAGAGAGAGGGCGATCAAGAGAGAGAGGGCGAGCAAGAGAAGAGAGAGAGAAGAGAGAGAGGGCGATCAAGAGAAGAGAGAGAGGGCGATAGAAGATTGAGAGGGGGATCAAGAGAAGAGAGAGGGCGATCAAGAGAAGAGAGAGAGTAATGTAACCTCCTAATGTAATGTATAACTACTATGAAAATGTTCAAAAAGTGCTCAAACTTCACATGTGTGCTAACAGTCCAGCCGTGAAGACATCTACGGGACAGTTTTGAGATTTCTTAAAATGCCGTTGCCATGGCAACACAATGCTCACCATGAAACAGGGTTTTCTCATAACTTCAGTGAAAATGCTCGAAATGGCCCAAAACTTCACAGGTTTGGTAACGATGCAGCCATCAACACATCTAAGCGTATTATGGGGTGTCATCAAATGCCGTTGCCATGGCGACAGATAATTAACCATCAAGTTAGTTCAAAAGTTTGTAGTTCAAATATTCTGCTGCTTTCCCAAGCCTTTTTACTTTCTTTTCTCATCTTAATACAAATTCATTCACTACTACTTACATCTGATATTTAACTCCTTCAGCCTATTTTCAGCTGCAGAAACCATTCAACTATTACATTATTCAGCTATTTCAGGACATCAAGGCTATACATGTTTAAACCTTTTCTTTTAAATATTAAGCTTTTTCTGCATTTTTGTAGCTAAAAGCAGCTACCATTCAGCTAATAACATATTCAGCTTTTTCTGCATTTTCAGCTAA
Organism: Trematomus bernacchii; assembly: GCF_902827165.1. NCBI lineage: Eukaryota > Metazoa > Chordata > Actinopteri > Perciformes > Nototheniidae > Trematomus > Trematomus bernacchii. Next base: position 222,209 of record NW_022987581.1, on the reverse strand, counting down.
ATTCAGCCACAAATGTTCACAGTTTACAGCATTCGCACGCATTTTCTGCAGGAAATGCATTTTCTAGTTAGTCTTCTTCTTCTCCATCCAGCTCGGCATGGATCTTTTCAAGTCTCTCCTTGAGGCGTCTGCAGTTTTTGAGATTGTACAGAAAAGCCTCCGAAGCGCCTTGGATCCTCCATTCAGCTGTGTAAATGTTTTTTATCATTAAGACTCTGGTCAATCACTGTAATGAAGTCGGCAAGCCAAAGTCTTTTCATTAACGCGTTGTAATTGTTTCTGAAGAAATATTCTGGAATGTCATTCAGACAATCGTGTTGCCTCTGGCCGGGGTGACTGACTCGGCATCCATTGCAGATTTTTTCTCTGTACCGATGCAGCACCCTCTCCAGAATATCAACCACCTCCGATTTCACTATATTCATAAACAGAGACGTCTTGGCCCCAGGAGTAACATCAGCAGCAGTAGTACTGCAAGATTTGGGTGTCCACAATGGTGGTGATGATAGTAGTCCAGGAGTTTGTTCCTGGCTGCAACTCGCAGGGGGGAGACTTGGTTTTTCTCAGATCCCTGGCTAGTTTTCAACGGTCGTCTTAGTGGGGTCCTTCGTTTTAGATGATTTGCTGAGTGGGGGGTGGACTTATTGCGTTGAGTGTGGGGTGGACTTATTGCGTTGAGTGGGGGGATTCATCTGTAGAATTGAGAGTTTTTAGAAAGTTCTTTAAGCGTTGTAGCTTTTTCATCTATCATTTTCAATCAAGCAGCAAGAGGTCAAATTTAAGAATAAGTAATAGTTTGTCACAATTTTACGGAAAAAGTCAGAGCGCGATGTCGCATCTTAAAGACAGCTTGAACTGGATAGATGGTTAGTCTTTTTTCAAACATACCATACGTTCTGCATGTTAGTATATTAGGCCAATCGGGTTAGGCCCTACTGCCCCACTCCCTCAATAGGGAAGTCACGCTTTGGGAAGAGGTGTTTAATTTCACAGATCTGACTTGATTGTTGTTGTGATGGCTGAAGGAAGAGGGACGGGGGAGGGAAATTCAGAGGGTGAAGAAGCAGAAAGATAACTTGTTTTGTAAAACGGACAGCACGTCAGTTTCAGGAAAGATGACACCGGTTTTATGCATGACATGCCAAATATCCTGAAGCCCTACAGAAAAAGGTACAAGTATATTGTGTTGAAAATATTGCAAAAAGTCGTAATATTGTATAATGTATTAGTTGCATGTTGTATTTTGATAAAAATCACTGTGTAGGTTTTCAAAAATATAATGGAAAAAGGAGAGAAAAACTATGTTGAAAAATATGAAAAAAGTAATGTTGTGTTAAAATAACATGAAAGAAATCAAAGTAAAGCATCTAAAAACATATATTTAAAAAAAAGTTATGTTAGTCAAGTCAAGTTATCAAAACCGCGTTGTTTCATCGAAACAGTGTTAAAATCACAAACTCTCCATTTAGAGTTTGATTCTCATTTCATTACAAATTAATGAATATTTTACCAAGTTATAAAGTTTTGCATCCATTAAAGTGTAACTATAAGTATCTTTGTAGGAGAAAAAACAAAAATCATTTAAGTTATTTCCAGAAAACTGGATTGTCTTACTAGAAAATGCCTTTAAGAGTCACAGTCTTAAAGAAAATCTGTTCAGAAAAAAGTACTACCTTAACTTTTTGTAACTCTTTCTCATAAAAAAGTCCCCTTGATCTCTTCTCCATCATAATTTTTGAGTTTGTAAACAGATGGTTGACGAGGTATGCGTTCGGACGCCGTAAATAATTCGTCGGTATAACTCTGTTCATATTTTTTATCAAAGACCCCTCTCGCCTTGGAAATTCTTACAAGTTCCCCCTCCTCAAAGTTCATTTTCGTAGCACCTTTCCCCTACTGATGCCAGTGACCCCCCTTTGTATGCTAATTACCCCTTTGTTCGAGGTGTTATCACATGTAGGTGTGTTCAGTTAAACACTGAGATTTTCAACATACTACTCTACAAAATGATTTTTTCATATTCTTTTGACAAACTATACTTGACTTTTTTACGGAAAATCATGACAAACTTTAATGTGACTTATTCTTAAATTTGCCATACTAAAGTAAGACTTGAAAATACTATATCGTTGTTTTTTAAATTATATTTCAACATATAAAACAGAACTTTTGTTTGTGTTAACATAACATTGACTGGCTTTTCCTTGATCATTTCAACATGAAATACTATGAGTTTTTTTTTAGTTTTTTTTTTAATGATATTTTAATATAGCATATTGGCGGAGATAATATTTACGGGCCCTTTGAGTAGAATGTTAAAAAGTAAGCTAGTCCCAGACTGTAGGGCCCACTCCTTAGGTTGGCTCCACTTAGGTTAAATTACTTTAGTTAAAATGAGGACATTCTAAATATGGTTAAAGTGGAGTAATTTGAGTTGTCTGATGCACACAAGCCTGTTTTTTTTGTTTGTTTGCACTGCTGTGTGCACTTAAATTGATGTTGATGGTTAAATTAGTTATTGGTTCAAATGTACTGAGTTCTGAACATGTCATCTAAATGTAGAAATGCCTTGGGCATATGGTTCTTGTTTCAAAAACAATGCAGCATTTTATTTATTTGTTTGTCCTGCTTTTACAACATACAGTATAAGCACTCCTATGTTGTTGTTGTAGTACTTTAGCGTATCTGTAGCTATTAACATGATTGCTCATATTTCAAGCCATATTATTCCTGACCCCTTATTTTGGATCAGTTTTCATCAACCAGCCACTATTCAAAACCGCATACATACATCTGTTTTTTCCCCCTCACAACACGCCTTTTCAGAATTTTAAAAACCCTAAATCTAATTTAGAGAGGACAAATAAAAGTAGTAGGTGACTTTTTTATAGATCAAGGCTAATTAGATTGACAACAAAGGGTCTGAGAGTCTCACAGTCTTGTCCTCACAACAGTGTAAAATAAATTTGATGCAGCAGTGAGCCAGAGTCATTGCAGTTCATTATGTGTTTGAATATATCAAAATGTTCTAAGAAATGTTTTAAAGCACCCAGGACTCTCATTTTTGCCAAGACATGACTTAATACACAATGCAAGTTTTAAAGCTTTTGCCTGGAAGTAGCAGATTAAGTGATTTAATGGTGGAGCAGGATTGTTAAGAAACCCAATTCCTTACAAAGTACTTTATATTCTACCAAGAAAACGACTTCCTTACAAAGTACTATTCTATCAGTTGTAAAGTGTTGCACACTTCAAAGTGTATCTAAAAGTATCCTAGTAACACAAACAAAAGCAAGGAAGAAAAAAGAAAAAATCAGTAAAGTCATCTAACAAAACATATATTTAAAAAAGTAATGTTAGTCAAGTCAAGTTATCAAAACGGCATTGTTTCATCGAAACAGTGTTAAAATCACAAACTCTCCATTTAGAGTTTGATTCTTTAAGAATCTCAATTCATTACAAATTAATGAATATTTGACCAAGTTATAAAGTTTTGCATCCATTAAAGTGTAACTATAAGTATCTTTGTAGGAGAAAAAACAAAAATCATTTAAGTTATTTCCAGAAAACTGGATTGTCTTACTAAAATCCCAAAGTGCCTTTAAGAGTCACAGTCTTAAAGAAAATCTGTTTGTCTTAGTGGGGGTCCTTAGTTTTGGATGATTTGCTGATTGGGGTGGGACTTATTGCATTGAATGTCTGTATATTCAAAAATATAATGGACACAGGAGAGAAAAAACAAATATCACAGTATGTTGAAAAATATGAAAAAAGTAATGTGTTAAAATAACATGAAAGAAATCAAAAGTAAAGCATCTAAAAACATATATTTAAAAAAAAGTAATGTTAGTCAAGTCAAGTTATCAAAACTGCATTGTTTCATCGAAACAGTGTTAAAATCACAAACTCTCCATTCAGAGTTTGATTCTTGAAGAAAACTCAATTCATTACAAATGAATGAATATTTTACCAAGTTATAAAGTTTCCCATACATAAACGTGTATCTTACAGTTCCTTTGTGAGAGAATTACGCACAAATCTGTCATATCAAAACATTCTATTGCAGTATTTTATCTGTTTTATGTGCACTGTTGGAGGAGCCTGTGACCTATGTTTTTCATTGACATATCTACACTGTAGCTAATGGGCATATGCCATAAAGCCTTGAAACTTGAAACTTAAAATGATCAGAAACTGCATTGTCTCACTGAAAACAGCTCTAAAGAAAACCCAATTCCATACAAAGTACTTAACTTTCTACCAGTTGTAAAGTGTTGCTCACTTCAAAAGTGTATCTAAAAAGTATCTTAGTAACAAAAACAAAAGCATTAATGTTAACAACGCCTCAAAGGGCGGACTCCTGAGTTCCGTAACGCCCCCCTACCATGGCACTTGGACTATTTACATCATCCAGGGCTCAACACCAGTAAATACACCTCTCTTTATCCGCTCTCCAAGCCTCCAAGGGCGGACTCCTGAGTTCCGTAATGTCCCCCTAACATGACACTTAGATTATTTTCATCATCCAGGGCTCAACACCAGTAAATGTAGCCTCATGTAACTTCATATAGGGATTCATTAATAGTTGTGTGAAGTAATTAAACATTACAAAATACAATATCAGGGGGTCATTAACATATTTTAAATTATTATTTTTCTCTCAGAGAGACTTTGTTGTAGTTAGTAAAGTAATTAAACATTAGTTCACAAGCCATACAACTTAAGAGAACATCCTTAGTTAACACAAATCATATTAAAACGAATCTAATTTAGAGAGGACAATAAAAGTTTTAGGTGACTTAGTGAGTGAAAATTAATGGCTGATAGCAAAATTAGGAGGTGACGGGCAGGGGGGAGGGGAGGGGTGGGAGGGGGTGTGAGGGGAGACAGTCTCACACATCCAGACTCCATTTTCATGAAGAGCCTCTGACGGAGGGTCTGAACCCGGGCACAGATACTGCATCCGTTTCTTGACTGGCGCTCCCGACTGTCACAGGCGTCTCGCTGATTAAACCCATATCAATGCGTCTCTTTGCCATTTTCTTTTTGAAAGTTTAGGTGACTTGGTGAGTTGAAATGAGTGGCTTTTTATTTAGTTTGCACAGATTTCTTTTTTTACCTAGCTCCACCCCCACCTCTATCAGGAAGGGGTGAGAGGGGGACGGGGTGCGAGGGGGATGGGGTGCGAGACATGTTACAACACCTCACCACCCTCACATCAAAGGACAGACATCAAAGGGCTAATTAGATTGACATCAAAGGCTTATAACACGTCGGTGTGATATCACACCTACATGTTACAACACCTCACCACCCTCACATCAAAGGACAGACATCAAAGGGTAATTAGATTAGACAACAAAGGGCAGACATCAAAGGCTAATTAGATTAGACAACAAAGGATCTACTACAAGGGGGAATATCACACCTACATGTTACAACACCTCACCCCTCACATCAAAGGACTGACATCAAAGGGTAATTAGATTAGACAACAAAGGGCAGACATCAAAGGCTAATTAGATTAGACAACAAAGGATCTACTACAATGGGGAATATCACACCTACATGTTACACCACCTCACCCCTCACATCACACCTATCTGTGATATCACACCTACACGCGATAACACCTCGAACAAAGGGGCTCATTAGCATATCAAAGGAGGTCATTAGCATAAGTAGTAGTAGGTGTGACCTGTCACAGCACCTGTCACTTTTTATGCATACTAATGTGATGGAAGGGGTATTTGTATAACTACTGAAGTCCAAAATGCTTGATCGTCACGTGGTTAAGGGAGAGTCAATAGTTCCCCGGAAGTTTGTGGCGGGACATATGAATGCATGATTACCGGAGATAGAACTACGATTTTTGGTAATAAGTAGTGAATAAAGGTCTTGATTTGCAATATTTATACAACATACCGATATGTGTATGTATTTACATCAATATGTTTTAAAAAATAAATAGAATCTGCTAATATTTATGGATAATATTAGGAATAGTGTGAACAGCTAGTTTACTTGTTAACATATACATGTTAGGCTGTTGCCTTGGTTAAAGAGCCTGTTGCTGTTGTGTATTGCTTTGAATTATTTAAAACAAATATTATCTTTTTAAACAGGTATGGTAGTCAGGTGCATCACTTCCTAATGTTTATTGATATATTTAGAGGGAGGGGATGGCAAGGAATGCTTCAAAATTTAGATTAGATTAATTTCTACCATTTTTTTAATTCATGGTGGTTTCAGTAATCCCATGGTACTTGAGGACATAAGTAATCTAAATGACTAATGTCATCTTTATGACTTTCAGAAAGGACAGGAGACCAACAGGTGACTATCAATGGACTAGCAGCAACATGATTATGACGTTAAAAGTGTTGTTTTAGGAACATCCATTGTAAATACATGGAATTCAATAAACATTGAATAGCATGTCATGCAGTTTGTCTGTGCCTTTTCCTCCGTGTTGTCTTGGCATATAGTCTCCACCATGGTTTGCTGTGCTGCCTGGGGATGCTCCAATCGCTCCGAGAAAGGAGTAAGAATCAGAATGTATGGCTTCCCCACTGACACAGAGAGGAGGAAAAAATGGCTAGCTCAAGTCAGCAGGAGCAATTTAACAATCAAAACAGACAGCCGCAACAAAATATGTGAGGTAATCATATTCAAACACTGCATTTGCACTTTTTCACAAAACGAAGACCACACCATTGGGAAGCTTAATGTTTGGTTTAATACAAATAACAGGGAAAGGCTTGAAAAACTCTGAGAGTTGAGACTCAGGGTGCAGGGTGAGGGTCTCAGTGCAGGTATTCAGGCTCTATTGAATCCCCTCTGGTTCTTGTACTGAAAGAGGGAGAAACAGACAGGAGAAAGGGTTATACACACCTATATAGCACACCTATTGGATGGGAAATTGCCTTGGGGAGATAAGGTGTGGTCTTTGTTTCCAACTGAAGTTATGGAACTTTATTATTTGTGAGTTTAACAAAGTATGACAAATGGCATCAGTAATGGATGTGATATGAATTTGTATAAAGTTGTCTCACATTCTTGGTCGTATTTTACGTACAGTATGTAATGAGTGTATACATGTCCAGTAAGTCCTCCACCTGTAACATCACTGCCCCTCCACCTGCCAGCACCCAGCCAACATCCCTGCTCCTCCACCTGTAACATCCCTGCTCCTCCACCTGTAACATCACTGCCCCTCCACCTGCCATACAGTAGGTTACTAATATACACTAACAAGATTACTTATATAATACAGTGATAGAATACATGTTTAGTATGCTTACTTATATACAACAGTAGTATTACATTTACCTTGTGTTTTCACTCTCACTTTGCCATCATTTCAAAATCAGCTGAGCTGCAACATAATACAGACAGGTAATAATCAACAGAATACACTAAAAACACTCACCCATAAATTACGTTTTTGTTTACTGTTTGGAAGTCTCAAATATGCGCTCTAAATTAATATCAATAGTGATGTATCACACAAATAGCTCTCTTCCTTATTATTGTGTAACGTTAACTTTATTATACTAGTTTGTAGGCCTACTCCAAAATGGAGATCGTAATTTCTCCACCTCCACTCCACATCACACGTGCCCCAATGTTATATTTAACTAATATTATATTCCTCCACCCCACAAAAAAATTACGTTTAGAAGCCCTTTTTCTCTAATTCCACAACGTTGGATGAAATAACATTAGGAGAACGGATTAATAGCTGTTCATGGTTAACGTGTGTTGCTAACTTTATCCGGTATCCTAGCCTAATCTGTTATCATTAAACGTTCCCTAAATCTACTGATTTAGGGATAATCCACTAACATCCTTTAATACACATGTTCATTTGACTCAGATGTGCTGATAATATCCGCAATATAAATCTTTAAACGTCTTCTTACCTTTAAAAGTCCATCACGAACGGTCTATTATGCTGCAACTCTACTGTGTTGCTGGCCGCAATAGTTCCCCGGAAGTCAGCGGCAAGCTAACTTCCGGGGAACTATTGACGGCTCCACGATCCGCCATTGCTGTAAAAAAACTGGTCCATTGGAGTGAACGGAGATGTCGTAACTCTTCTATTATACGGCTCTGCTTCATCCCAATTACAAGCAATATAAACAGTCTATGTGGTTAATATTTGCCCTTTTACATTTGTTAGATCACATTAATGAATTAAAGCCCTACTTGTTTTTTGCCCGCTGACCGGCTGGTCCTGTGGCTCGTCTTTTTTTTGTAACTAGCTGATGCTCAATCTCATCCTCTTCTTCAAAGTCACTGTCAGACTCTGAATTCTCAGAAATGTGATCCTCACATTCTGAAACACCTTCCTCTTCCTCTACATTAGGGGTGTCAAACTCAAATACAAAGTGGGCCAAAATAAAAAAATGGGTACTAGTCGAGGGCCGGACTGGTTCAATGTTTATTGCAGAACTTATTGAAATGAACTTATTGCACATATTAAACCTGGAACTAACAAAGCCTAAATTATTGCCTATAAAAACAACATTAAACATTAAAGTGGACCTATCATGCTATATTATAATAATATAGTGTAGGACCATACCTATATAAGGCATATTTATACTTTTTTTTTTTCAAAATACCAAACAGATCATGCATTTTAGCCATGCCTCATTTAGCTCAATTTGAAAAATGTTATCCCTGTTTTAGCAAGGGCAGATTCTGTGAGAACAGCACCATCTACAGGCCTGGCATATGTACTACAGCGTCTCCAGCGCTTTCGAACGGCAATGGCCGGGGCTGTCTCCTCCTGATTGGTGGAGTTGCCCAATAGCCGTAGCGCCACCGTCCTGACGTCAGGACAGTGTTCAAATCTGGATCAGTTTTTATCAGATCCGTTGCAGCCCCTTTTTTAGAGATTTGGGTATGGAGGAAAATAGAGAGAGTTGTGTTTTCTGACACTTGGTGAATTCCCTGGAACACTGGGGACACATATTCATCTATAAAAGACGTACAAAAGTGCATTTTGCATGATAGGTCCCCTTTAAATAATCAGTTGCATTTATTTCTTATGGCTCTATCTGCTGCTTTTCCGGAGTCATTTCTTATGATTACATTTTTCCACAGGCCAACAACAGCTTCAACAAAACTATTTCACTCAAAGAACAAACCAAACATGCCCTGTTGCTGTGAGAGAAAAAGTGCAGAAGGAAACATCCATTTAAACTCAGTGTGCTGCTCTGTGATGCTAGTTCAAGCCAGATACTTGGCATCTCATCTTGAGTGCAAGTTCATCAATGTTTGGGCTCAGGCTCTGAGCTGAGGAGCTCCTCAGGACTAAGTGAAGGTGTGCGTGCAATATACCGGCAGGCCAGATCTAATAGTAATTAGAAATTATCCTGCGGGCCGAAATTAAATCCACCACGGGCCTGATTTGGCCCCCGGGCCTTGAGTTGGACACATGTGCTCTACATCATCATCAAATGGTTCTCTCTCTTCCAAAATAATTTGCAAGGCCCTCTGAGCATCTTTTGGCCATCTTGATCAGTTGTGATAAGGACCCAAACTGGCGAAGCTTTATTTATTGTGTCTCGCCCCAAATGTACAGCTTGGATAGAGTGTGAAAAAAAATAAAGATTGGTTCACGCAAAACATAATGCAGGAATGTGAGAGCAGACAGGTGTCCGTGCTTGAATTCATCAACAATGTTGCAACCTTGTGCGGGAATGGCAGGGGCAGAAACACAAAGTCTCACACACACACACACACACACACACACACACACACACACACACACACACACACACACACACACACACACACACACACACACACACACACACCAGGATGCACTGCACTCTTATAATGACCACAATGTGTCTAACCCTGATTTGATCTTGATTACATACAGGATGTTTGGATGTTTGAACCTGGGGCTAACAAAAGTGTAGACAGTGTGTGTGTGTGTGTGTGTGTGTGTGTGTGTGTGTGTGTGTGTGTGTGTGTGTGTGTGTGTGTGTGTGTGTGTGTGTGTGTGTGTGTGTGTGTGTGTGTGTGTGTGTGTGTGTGTGTGTGTGTGTGTGTGTGTGTGTGTGTGTGTGTGTGTGTGTGTGAGAAATATTGAACGAAAGGGGGAGGAAGAGATGTCATTACCTGTCCTTTGTTTCCAATTTTGTTATGTATGATTATACATTTCACATTTACACCAATTAAAAAATATCCACTACTAGTTTTTCATTTATTATTCTGCATTATAAATGATTGCAGTTGAAATGCAATGGGTGTTTGAATCCCTGTGATATTTGTGTAAATTATAGGTTGTCTCTCGTCCGTCAATCCTTTCATCCAATCGAATGAGAAGGGGCGGGACATGACGTTGGGGTATTAAATAAAGGCACGCTGCGTCTCCTGTGTTAATCCTGTTGTGTTTTCTGTCTGATAGCAGCAAGGATTAAAGTCGTCAAAAGATATCCAGGTATTTATAACATTTTAAAGCTTATGTCGTTTTTTTGGCTGCATTACTTTGATATATTTACAAGATAAAACGCTGTTGTAATGATTTAAACGTGTTAAAAGGTAAAATGTAACACTAAATGGTTGTTATTTGTATGTATAAGCCTGTGACATAAGATTTTCAACTACATAATTACTCTCTAGCTATGTCAGATTGACAATAAAGAACCTTGAACCTTGAACCTATATGTGTGTGTTTGTTATATAGGCAAGGCAAGGCAAGGCAAGGCAAGGCAAGGCAAGGCAAGGCAAGGCAAGGCAAGGCAAGTTTATTTATATAGCACCTTTCAACACAAGGCAATTCAAAGTGCTTTACAAAAATGGAAGACATTCAGAAAATGGCATTTAAAATCAGTCATTAAAAAGAAAAGATAATAAAATAAACATTAAAAGAAAAAATACATGGATAAATGGTAGAAGCTTGCATTAGAAAATATATGCATAAGTGAGGAAATAATGTGGTTTTCTTGTATTTACAGTAAAATAAGCATCATGGCTCTGGACGGAAGTGGCCTCCTCTGCAAATACACGCTGTTCATTTTCAACCTCATCTTTGCAGTAAGTGGTTTAATAATTATGCTACTTCCTATCTTAATTCTTCCCTTTTTTTGTTTACTTTATAGTGTTCTGTGCAACGCTGTGAAAAACTAATGGTTTGTAGGTGTTTCCGAAGGTCGTGTTAAAGTTGTTGGTGTGGTTGAGGTGGCGCACTTTAGGTTTCGTACCTGCGAATACCAGCTTCCTGAGAATTTCTCTTCCTGAGTTTTCTCTATTGTTGCAGGTATTATCTGTGGTCACATCCAGGAAGGAGAAAGGAAAACAACATCTTTAAAAATAGGGGTCTCCAAACTTTTCCCCCCGAGGGCCACATAAAGAAACCTATACTAATGGCTGGGCCCCTCACTACAAGTTCATTTAGTAAAATCAATCAAATGTAGGTCAATTATGCCTGATGATTGAATAAGCCCCAAAGACCCCGTCGGCTGGTCCTTTTTTTTTTTCACAAAAAAAAAAAAAAAAATGTATTTTTAATTTTTTAATTTTGTATTAATTGTTTTCATTTTCATTTTTTTTCTTTGGATGGAATGAATACCTATGGTGATAATTCAATGTAATACACCATTTTTATAGTCTAGTACCTGAAAAAGGTCAAATGGCACTGATGGAACCAGATGTACCCAAATGTGCCGAAAGCTTATTCCGCCTGGAATTTTTTTTTGCTAAACCTCTCTAAAAAGGTCAAATGTCACTTGTTTTGCCTCAATCTTGATACAGGGTACTTATTATATGTTATAGTTTGGATTCCTAAAGCTTTTAGTCTACCATCCCACCATTCAAGGGTGGTTTTCACTATAAGTAATGTTTTTTCTTTAGGCGGAGGTAAGAATTTACCTTTTTTTGCTATGTTCCATCTGAATTTACTCTGACTGAGAAAAATCTATATTGATTCTGACACTTCTACATCCAACTCACAGATGTAACCTTGCTTTGATAAAAGAAATTATTCATATAACCCTTTTACAAGTTAAGTTGTAGTCATTTGTTTTGGGCATGTCATTTTCGAGCCTGAAACCTGAAAAACAGGCTCGGGGCTTAACAGGTTAAGAAACAAACAGCCTACATCAGTGTTGGCAGCTCATTCCTTAAAACAGAAGCCTCAGATTGCTCATAATAAAGGGAAATATGAAGGGCCTATTTCAAGCTTGTTATCTGAATAAGTTATTGGGCTTTTTCTTTTGAATCAACTAAGATTTGTTAGAAGATGTTTTCAACTTTAATTGAATGATTCTATTGGAAAAGTGGGCTTGGTCACACATGACAAAAAATACTTGTTTTTATTTTACCTTTATGTTGAATTGACCTTTTAAGGAAATTCAGTAGCAAATATCCACTTTTTTTTTACATGAAGGTTTATGTACAAATTCACTTAAAAATTAACAATGATAAATAATATGAAAGGGCAGGTTACGAAATCCTATACATAAACCCCATAATATGCATACACCTAACTTCCTAACCCTAACCCTTGGAGTTAATAAAGATATTAATGATAACAAATATATTATTGCTCTTTTTTACTCATATCTATATCACTTTTACTTTCTTTTTTACATTTTTAAATTCCACTGGTGTAATATGAAAAATAACATAGCGATTAAGCATGGTATTCTCTGTTTTGCACAATTATTCATATAAATTCAGATCTAATTGTGTCACCCTTTGGCTAGAAGCTGGGCCCAGCAGTCAAAACAAGATCTCAGTACTTTTATTTAGTTTTTCTGTCTCTGCTATCATGTTGCCCTGTGGTTGTTAATATTTTGTGGTTTGACAGTTGTTAGTGTTACATGAAACCTTTTATACCACACAGCGTGAACAAACCCGAAAATACATCAGCGTCCGAAACCATAAATCTGAATGTGAAACCGTGTGAAGCTTTGTGTCTGATGCACATTCACACTATGGTTATTAGGGCCCGAGCACGAGAGCGCTAGGACCCAACGGCGTCCTAGCACGAAGTGCGAGGAACCTATTGTTATTGTAGGAATTATTATACGGCTGCCGTTTCCTCTTTTTGAGGGCTTTAGGATGCGCCAAAAGTTGTATAATTTTGCACGGACGCCAGGACCGGTTAAAAATTTGACATTCTGGAGTCAATGGGTTCAAATCAAGCGACAAACTCTGGGGAAGAGCCGGGACGCCAATACGGAAGTGCCACAAACTGCAGTGCATATATTGGCCGATAGGCGATGACTGCAGAAAGGAGCAATTTCCATAGACCCCCATGTTAAAATGCCCAATTTCATAGCCCTGGATGCAATAAATATTATTATGTATATAGTTAGATTCCACCTTCATGATTATGAATCTGTGAGTGAATTGTTTTCTAACGCATTTTATTTATATTAGGTCTTAAAGTTTTTGCATAAATTAGGGCGTGGTCACATTGAGTGACAGCTCTGTCAAGTGACTGCTGCTGTTAGCTTCTTGTCTCTCTGCTAGCTGCTCCGTGAAGCTACAGGGACTCTGCCTGCTCAGTTCATCCAGGGAACACAACTTGACCCCGGCCGTGTTTGTTTGTTCTTCATGCTTATATATCGGACTATTGTGACTCGCTCTGCGGTTAAAACAGACGGTGCATGAATGCCGTTTTGCGGTAAGTGAAATTCGAGTACTTTATTTATGTGTTTATGATTTCAATCAGCTACGTAACGAATGTTAAGGCTTGGGTTTGCGTGTAAGCGAGTGGTAGCTACATCGGTGCTAACGATGCTAATTTTAGCCTCCAAGTTAACTTAAAACCATAGACTGTATATATAAAGGTTAAAACGAAATAGACAAGTGTTAAGCGTTAAGTGGGATAATACTGTAGAACAAAAGGCTTCTGTTTGAGGTTGATAAAATAAGGTCATCCTTGTAACTTAGAGAGATATTTTATTATGTAGGTAGGAACTGTATGCATCGCTAAGGTTAATTTAAATTGGCTATGCTCAAGTATGTAGACAAGCTAACGTCGATGTAGTGTATGTGAAATCAACCTCACAATAAGATGTGTGTATATTACAATTATTAATGTCATATTTCAAGATGATTACTTAGATATTACAATATGGTTGGTTGAGCTGGAGTTCATTATTGAGCTTACACGTTAACGTCACAGTCATCTGAAGAACAAACCCAAACCTTGTTGTTTTTATTAATTGCATTACCAAATTGGTATCAAATAAACAGTAAGCATTGGTAACACAACTTCCAAAGTTACAGTAAAATAAAATAAAAAGGACCCTGACTCGGGCAATATACAATCCAACATGTTCAACAGAAGATAATAAGTTATATTGTCTGTACACATGGTTCTTTACATGTATATCTGTTTGTTTAAAGTGTCCAGGTGATGCAGACAGGCTGGACCAGAGAGTGAGAGACAGCACTGGACTCCTCACAGCAGTGAACTTCAGCACAGGTACAAATACTCTTTTTTCATACTGTACAAAGAATCAAGAAAGATATTGGTTTAAATAAATGAAATATTGACTTTAATACACTGATATACATTCCATTAAACAATACTAAATACTAGATCACCTACACATCAGTGAAGTTGAGGGTTTTTTCCATGCAAAGGGTTACATTTAGATGTTAACAAGCAATATGACTGTCAGCTTTCTAATTTAATGTATTGAAGGCAAAGATATATAACGCATAGTGACAACTGCTATTTATCTCTCAATATTGTCTGTAAAAACGTGGTAAAAGTTATTCTTTCAGTGAGACAACAGAGCAAGCTTCTTTTAATAACAGTTAAATATTATTTTGATAATAAAATAAATGTCAATGTTGATGAATTTCATACTGTTCATTCATAATCTGATTGTCTTAGTAGCTCACTGTTGAAATAAAAAAAAACATTACAATTACAAAATAATTATATCTACAGCCCCTAAACACAAACACACCTCTTTCATAAATAACACACTTGTTCTGCAATAATATGTTTTATGTTTCCTGTAATTTTTGTTAGGAAAGGACATGCCTGAAAGACACGATTCAGCATCTCCTCTTTCTCCGAGGGTCAAGAAAAACATCCAATAGGAAAATTAAAAGCTGATGTTATGAGATTTTAAGACCAGTACAGGACATTCACTAAGAAACTATTTTTATTGTGAAAACACAGTCAGCTGATCGAATGCACCTATTTCCACATCTACACTCCATCAGCTGATTATTTCTATTTGCCTCACTTTATGAGCTTCACAACATGTACCTTGTACCGCAGAGTTTGCAACGCAAATAAATGGGGCCAATCTTCAGTCGGATGTGAATGTGTAATCTAACATTTTCAGTAAGAATAATGGACAAAAGGAGTGCAAATACAAATTCAATTTATTGAAATGTGAACCAAAAGTGAATCAAACATGTTTTAAATAAAAAGCACATATGGACAGAAGGTGTAAACCTATTAAATGTATAAGTAAACACATTTAGTCAAATAAAGTGACAGACTAGGCCTGATCAGGTGGTATCAGCTATGCATGGGCTCCTCCATCAGGTCTGATCCTCCTCGCTGAGGAAAGACCCTCAGTCCTCTCCGGCCAAACCAACAGACAGGACGTCCCTCCGGCCATATCCAATGTGATGCTAACTTGGGAAGAAAATAGTTGCTAGCTCAATTGGGGAGGTCGTAAGCTAACAGAGAATGTACCATGTTTGACGATTTACATGTCAGACCTGCCTGTCTGCCTGGCGCATCAACACACACACACACACACACACACACACACACACACACACGTTTGCAGGCCTGTTGACTGTTAGTCCAGCAACACCCTCTGCTGGCGGCACATTCGATTACAACAGACACCTATACACTCCACAACACACACCTACTCACTGTACAAAACACACAGCTCCTAAAGCATATAATATATATCAGGCTACAGCCATTGTACATTTTATTATGTGAAGCACTATATGGTTTCATGAAAAATATCTAGTGTTTATTTGTAGATATCTACTAAAGCATACAAATAAAGTGTGTAATGTAGGCCTGTTACATATATTATTGACTGATATATATTATACACACTGTTCTGCTTTCTGCACTGACCTCAGCAGCTGTTCTCACTGTAAACATCGCGTCACAATGAAAGCAGTTGTATAAAAAAAAGAATAGCCTAAGGGAGATGTGATTAGTGAGTAAACAAACGGTAAAGGGCAGAAAGTCTGATGCACATTTGATCATCTTAAATAACTCATAATCACAACGGGAACAGTTTGCAGAGCTGTGCTTCGTTAACATAAGTCCAGCCATGCGTCACGCCTCTTTTAAACATCACTGTTAGCTGTTACCCTCGGTTATAGCTCCTCCAGAGACACTCCTCTCTCCTCTCTCCTCTACATCAGTGTACCCAGTTTTAATTCTTTGTGTTTTTCTGTGGTTGTGCAGCTGGTGGGGTTTGTGTTCCTGGGTCTGGGCCTGTGGCTGAGGTTCAGCGATGGCACCAGAGTATTCTATGAATTCGATGACTTCTCAAGTACATTCAATATGGGTCAGTACATATGTGGCATGATTTCTCCAGAATAAACATATTGTGTGTCTGAAACATATTTAATCACAGATCTTTATATATTTTTTTAAGCGGTGACTGTCCTGATTATCACGGGCTTGGTGATGCTGATCGTCGTCGTGTTTGGAGTCTACAGCGCCTGCAACGAGAAACGATGCGCTCTGCTAACGGTGAGACTTCTTAACACAGTGACTTCTGTGTATACAGCCATTTTATGTGATTGCAAAAGCCTGCCTTACACAACTGGCTTACTGTAACTAGTGCAGAACTCACTTTTAGATATGTTGTTTCCTTTGTCTAATATGCAAACATAACAACCTGAAAAGGAGCATTATTTTCTCAGTTTCCTTTTGAGAAAGTTCCACATGCGAGCGAGGAACGGAGAATGTATAAATATTAGGGCTGTCAATAACGTTAATAACGCGTTAACGCAAAAAAACTTAACGCCACTAATTATTTGAACGCGATTAACGCATGTGTATTTTTTGTCCTCGGCCGCCCCGTAGTTTCAGAGCGCATTGAGATTAAAATACCATCTACAAGCTGATGCTGACAGCCCCGCTCCTGCCGCCCGCTTGTGGCAAGGCAAGGCAAGTTTATTTATATAGCACCTTTCAACACAAGGCAATTCAAAGTGCTTTACAAAAAATGAAAGACATTAAGAAAATGGCATTTAAAATCAGTTATTAAAAAGAAAAGATAATAAAATAAACATTAAAAGAAAAATACATGGATAAAAGTTACAGTGCAGTTTAAGATGTGAATAGTTCAATTAAAAGCGGCGACTAAAAGAAAAGTCTTCAGCCTGCAGACCACACTTCCACGCTCACCGGCAGGCCCGGACTGGCCATCGGGAGGACCGGGAGGGTGTGTGTATGTGTGGTGCGAGCGAGGCACACCTTACGTGTTGTTGTTGTTGTTAGCATCTGGTGCTAGCTAGCTGCGCTAACGGATATAAGGAGCTGTTTCAATGAAAACAGAGGAGCGACATTTCGCCGACAACTGCGCCGAGCACTTGACTTTATGCAGGTAGCCAGACAGTGGGACATTGTACGAATAGTCAGCACACTCAGCACGGATAGTGCGCGCAACATGATTGCAGCGTCCAGGCAGCTCCCGTTCGAGCATATATGCCTTGAGCTGCACATAGCTCCAACGATCCATCACAGTGTCTCCACATTCTCACACACACACACACACACACACACACACACACACACACACACACACACACACACACACACACACACACACACACACACACACACACACACTTTGTATTGTATTATTGTATGAGAGAGGTTCCAGGTTGAATAGAATATTTATAATGTTCAGGTTGTTGTGTTTAATATTCATGAGAATATTTGTAATGGTCAGAGGTTGTTGTGTTTAATATTCATGAGAATATTTGTCATTGTTCAAATGATAATAAACAAACATATAAAGCATATTTGTCCACTCATATGTTGATAAGAGTATTACAAACTTGAAAAATATCCCTCTAAGGTACATTTAGAACAGATAAAAAATGTGCGATTAATTTGCGATTAATCGCGATTAACTATGGACAATCATGCGATTAATCGCGATTAAATATTTTAATCGACTGACAGCCCTAATAAATATCCTTCAGTTTCTCAAGAAATCAGCTGGGTTTACTTTCTGCTTCCTCTCTGTGTAGTTTTCAGCACTGGTGACCATCCTGGCAGTTGCTGTGGTTGTTTTTGGAGTGATTGCTAATTCCAGGAAAGTTGAGGTAAGATGGAACGAAAACAAACAAGAGAAGAATAAATGTTTAAAATGAAAATACTTTATGTATGTTCATGAAATTGTGTTTTATTTTTCAGATTGGATTTAGCATTGCGGACTTCTACTATAGCATATATTCGCTGTGTGTGGCTAACAGCGACCCAGTTCTTGCTGTCACTCTCACATTCATCCAAAAACTGGTAAGCACTTTATTTCCTTCTTCCATTTGTTAAATGGAAGAAGATTACAACTTTAATTCAAAATTGTTGTTTGTCTTATATTGTTTCAGACTTGAGATGGCAACATGAATTACTCACACCGAACCAGAGTGTTTTTAATATAATATAAAATAAAAGACAGCATGAAATAAATGATTCGAATTGAATAAATTGTGTAAATACATAAATGAACCAACATTTTATTCAAATAATTGATTTGAAAAATAATTTAATTTAATTTAAGTGCTACTTAACTAATAAATAACCCCAAAAAAACACATGTTATCAATAAAAACTCTCCAAACATATAACTAAAATGAGTATTTAATAATATCTTTGGAGTCAGTTTTTATTCTAAAAAATCTCTTAATTCATTGTCTTATTTATATAATTGAAAATGTGTTTAAATGAGAGTAGATTTGCTTATTACTCATGTCTTTATTTACTTCCACATTGATTATATAATGTGAGATGTAAAATATGTGGTTGTGATTCTTATTTATTTAATTGTCAGTGTTTTAAATCTCCCTTCATCTCGTTCCTCTGTAGCTTCACTGCTGTGGAGCGACCGGGATACCGTCGTTAGACTTTGCCAAGGAAACCTGTCCCGACCCAGACTCCTTTTCAGATCCCTTCACGATGGATGTAAGTTAATGCCACTTAGCATTTTACTGTCGTACTTTAGCCAGCATGCTAATGTACTATGCCAAATCCAAGCTTATATGTGTCCAGTATTGTATGAATTTGAGTTACGATATTTTTTAAAGACACTTACAATGTGGGTTTACTGTCGATTAATCACTAGTCGACTAATAAAGTCTTAATCAAGCAATTTTTCATTCATCGAACATCATTTTACCTCTTCTTTCATTTTTATTTTTTTGTATTTCAACGTTTATTATCATGATTTAGCCTGTTAGCAATTAAATATGACAACACAAAGTTAGTATATCCGTCCAGTATCGTTTGATTTGAGTTATGATGTGTTCACTTAAGACAGTATTACAATGTTGGTTAACCTGTATTTGAAACGGACAAATAAATAAAAATATATAATATTCGACACGTTTACTAACATAGTTTAGCCTGTTAGCATGCTAGCAGTTAACTATGACAAAACTAAGTTTGTATATCCCTCCAGTATTGTGTAGGATTTTTAGTTAGTATGTGTTCACTTAACCTGTTAAACCCCATAACGCATCATCTGCAGGAAACAGCGTCTGAGGGCTTCTTAATATTTAATAAACTATGAATGTTTCATATCCGGCAGTGGCTCAGTCAGTAGGGGCTTGGACTGGGAGCCGTAGGGTCGCTGGTTCAAGTCCCCGACCAGACCTAAATATGGAGTGTGGACTTCTACTTGGAGAGGTCCCAGTTCACCTCCTGCCCTGCCGTGGTGCCCTTGAGCAAGGCACCGGACACCCCCCTTCCCCCCCCACTCCCATTGCTCCCCGGGCGCTGTACAATAGCTGCCCACTGCTCCTAGTACTAGACTCCTTGTACTAGGATGGGTTAAAAGCAGAGGCCAAATTTCACTGTGTGTGCTGTGTGCTCTGCATGTGTGACCATTAAAGAGGGTTTCATCCCTCCCTATTCTATTCTATTCTATTCTTCTATCCATGTAACGGGGAGAAACTCAGCTAACTGATGATATGAACAATTTTTAGCAAAAGAAAACACAAGACTAACGCTGAGCCTCTGAATTAGCCCTGAGCGAAAAAATGCTAACACCGTTAGCACAGAACTCACGGTATAAAACCCTTATTACTTATCGTAAATGCAAATCCAACCCATCGATTAGCATCGTGAGATTACACAGATTTAACACAAAAATTAACATCTATTTTTCATATTTTCCTTCTAATATTCGCCACGTTGTTAGCATGCTAGCAGTTAACTGTGATAAAAGTTTGTATGTCTTTCAAGTATCGTTTGATTTTGAGTTATTATTGTTCACTAAAAGACACTTACAATGTAGGTGTTTGAAACGGATACAAAAAACACCCCTTCCCTCCTTCTCTTAGAATATTTACCACATTTAGTATCTTTGTTGCTAGCTTATTTTAAACTGTTAGCATGCTAGCAGTTAGCTATTTTTTACGAAACTAAGTTTGTTTATCTGTTCAGTGTTGTAAGATTTTTTAAGACACTATAACATGTGGGTTTACATGTCTGACAAAAAATAAACCTATTCTTTCCCTCTTTTTCTTAGATTATTTGCCACATTTAATATCTTAGTTAGCCTATCTTAGCCTGTTAGCAGGCTAGCAATTATCTCTCCAGTGTTGTAGGATTTTGAGTTAAGATTTGTTTTAACTTTAGAAATTAGTACATTCTAGGTTTATATGTGTTAAACCGACAATAATTCCCTTTTTTCTTGGTGCTACAGGCTTGTCCTGGGGTGATTGTTGATGTCTTCATCAACAAAGCACCGCTGGTGATGGGCCTGTTCGTCGGAACTGGAGTTATTTTGGTAAGAGTAGTGAATCTTGTATATCTTGTTGAAAAAAACAGCTCCATTCACTTTCAACATTCTTCATTTTGTCGTCTCTCATTGTTCATAAAGTTATTACTTGTGGTCTAACCCCTATGACCTCCTTTCTCTCTTTTAAAAAAAACTCCTCCCCCTGTCTTGATTCCAACTAATATTTCCTTAACCTTTTTTCACTCTCTTCATCACTGCTTCCCAAAAGCTCCTGGCTTTGATTTGCAGCTCAATCCTTGCTAAAAAGCTCAAGACCCCATCCTCTCCTCAGTACATCATCCTGACTTAGTCTCCACCATCTCAGCTTGAATATATCCCCACCTCCACCTCCATTTCCTACTCGTACCCCGAACAGAAGCCGGTGGTCTTCACACCTCTGACTGTGGCCAACATCCCCATAGTTATAACTTAGAGAGCACTTTTACCACAATGCTCGGGCATAGAGGATACAGATCTGGGTTTATTTTCACATTCACATTACTTCATGTTCATCTCTTCTGTGCATGCTCACTGTGGGGTCTCTTCAGCTCCCTTTAAAGGAAAAATCCACCCTTAAAGGCACAAATATAACGGCACTTAAGTTATTGGATCTTTTATGTTGTTTTACGTTTTTATTCCATTAGATAATGGAAAAATGCTTATCTGCAAATATTTTCCAAGCACTACTAAAGAAGGGGAATGAGAAATATTTAAGCAAAAGAGCAATTATTTTTCAATACATTTTTTTTAAATGTGTTATTATTTAAATACTGCACATATTTAAGAACCTTAATTTGTTTTTAAGCGTGTTTATCTATGGTCAAAAAATACATATATCCAGGGTTGGATTTTTCCTTAAAGTGTCTTCATATCTCATTTTGCCTTCCACACAAGTCTCTTTGTGTGGCTGCATGCTAATTGCTAGCCTGGGCTGGTACCTGTCTTACATCAAAACTCATTCTGTGGCTGGTGTGACCCGGGTGAGGAAGCCTGGCTCTTATTCCCATCCCTCCTCTTCACCTCCCTCTGTGTCTGAATGACAGGTTGTTGCCCTGGTCTGCAGCATTGTCCTCCTGACACTGACCAAGAGAGAGCAGCAGGAGATCACTGCGCGATACAACCCTCCAACAGGAAGTTATCAAACCCTCCAACCAATTTTGTCCTGCAAATCCCTCGTCGGCTGGACGAGCTACTAACGTTAAGCTACGAGTGGCTACTAACGTTAGCTGCTGTCTACTTCTCCTCCCAGCTCGATCATCTGCCATGCTGTGGATCTTTCTGTGTTTCTGGCTCTTTCCCCATCTCTGGTCGGCAGGTCCAGGGACGTGTACACACAGAGTGGCGAAGTCACGCCCATCTACTTCCGGTCCATGGGACCTTATTTCGGAAAAATAATGTATTGAAGTCAATGGAGAGAGAAAACTTATCTTTCGATCCCGTTTGAATTGTGCCATGAATTACACATATGATGTTTGTCAATCTTAAAAAATAATTTCCATGTCAAAAAAGTCACAGTTTGTCGTAAAACTGTTGAAATATAAGACTATGAAAAATACGCAACTAGAAAGACTACAAATCCCAGAGTCGCGTAAGTGATGTCACAATTGTTTTTCTCCACTAAGAGATAGCTAAGATCAGCGCCATATAGATAGAATCTATCTATATGGCGCTGGCTAAGATAAGATAACTTTAACAAGATGCCTGTGTGCTTAGTACCAGGTTGTTATCATACCAGCAATGGGTCTTGCTCGTTATTTCGCTTCCCGTCTGATGAAAGGACCAGGAGTGGCTTGATCAAGTTAGATACCTAGCTAGTAGCTAGCACGTTAGTTAGCATTACAGCCTTGTCATTTTTATTAGCCTTAACATGAAGTAACATTAAGTAACCCAAAATGTTAAACAGTAGTAGTCATATTTCATGAACCCTTTGAAGAGTACTGTCACCGGTGTGATCATTCTATAATACACCATTTAAGCCCGGGGGAGAAATGCTAACGCTAACGCTAGCTTCGGCGATTGGCGATCTTTTCTAAGTAAGTAAGTAAGTAAGTAAAGCTTTATTTATATAGCACCCTTCACAACACGAATGTACAAAGTGCTTTACAGTACAGTACACAATTCACAGTACAACTAAAATGTAGAATAAAAGGCATAAAAAGGCATAAAACAACAGCAGGTAATACATAGGATAAAACACCAATAAAAGACAGCTACTAACTCACCTCCTCCGATGCCCCAAAGGCCTGACGGAAGAGGTGGGTCTTTAACTGCCCCCTAAAAATCTCTACTGAGGCAGAGGCTCTAATGGCGCGTTTCCACTACAGCCCGCAGCCCGGTTTAAGAGGGCTGTGACGTCAGCGGCCCATCTTTGGTTGCGTTTCCACTTGGCCTAGTACCGGCCGGCGGGTCCTAATTCACAGTTTTTCTGGCCTCATAAAATCGTGGGGCCAGGGCCAGAGACAACGAGGCTGAGTCGGGCTGAGTATGCTAAACTAGAGAGAGCGTTGCTGGCAAGGGGGCAACAACTACAACAAGATGGACATATTTGACCGTGATTTAATTGTAATACACGTTTCAAAATGATGCCGAAGTAACAACATACTGATACCGGTTAGTAAAAACCATGAATTAATGCTTTGTCAAGTCTGCAGACAGACGGCAGGGGAAAAACCTTTTAAAATGCTTGTTTTCTAAATGGAGATTGGCTAAGCTAACGCAGTATATGATCCGACCGTCCACACTCACAACAACGGCCTATACAGACATAAATAAAGCAGCGACTGTATTCACCATGACACAGGCAGTCTGTGGTTTGTACTTGTTTAACTTTTGTCTAGTTTCTGAACATATATGAGGAGCTGTGAGCTCTGAGTGCTAACAGCTAACGGCTGTGTTGTTTTTCTGGGGTCCTCTGAAGATCACGTCACGGCTCCGCCTACACTGCGTTACTATAGATACTGCCCCAGTTCCTAAACTGTAATGGAAATGCGCCATAAAGTGAGCCAGTCCTAACGAGGCCGAGCCATACCGAGCGGGGCCGAGCGAGGCCGTGTAGTGGAAACGCGGCATTAGTGTCTGGGGGAGTTTGTTCCAGAGCCTTGGGGCCACCACCTCAAAGGCACGGTCCCCCTTGGTTTTTAGCCTGGTTCGGGGCACCCTTAGGAGGCCTTGCTCAGAGGACCTCAGGGCCCGAGTTGTGCTATGAGGGAGGATCAGGTCATTAATGTAGGCTGGGGCTTGGCCATGGACAGCTCTATAAGTGAAGACCAAAACCTTGAATTGGGTTCTGAGATGGACAGGGAGCCAGTGCAGGGCAGAAAGGATCGGAGTGATGTGGCATGTTTTTTTGGACCGAGTGAGTAATCTTCTACTTCATGCTATCTGCACAAATGGTTGAAATTAAAAAGACCAGGCAGTTCAGAGAGAATCAAAGGAAGGCAGGCAGGCAGCTTTGCATGACTTTCTTCAGGACGTGTTTCATTGTGGTGATAGTGAGGGTAGTCAATCGTTTTGTTGACAAGACAGTAGTGACGGCCATCTTGGTGACGTGTGTTGTTGACCAGAGATGTAGTTCATTGAGCGTTTCACACAAACAAATGTGTTACTTCACAGTTTTACGAATTTTGTTTTTTTTTGACTTGCAAAATTATCTTTTAAATTGACAAACATCATATGTGTAATTCGTGGCACAATTAAAACGGGATCGAAAGATAATCTTTCTCTCTCCATTGACTTCAATACATAATTTTTCCGAAATAAGGTCCCATGGAGGTCCACCGGAAGGGGAGGGACTTCGCCACTCTATATGGTCCTTCTCAGGTCGATTAAATGGAATCCTTGCGTCCCTCACTTGCGTCGTTTCCCTGCATTTAGTCCCTCCCACCAGGGAAGCATGAAGAGACGCAAGGAAACCACGAGAAGCAGGGAAATGAGTTTTAAGAGCAATGGGACGTCCTTTCCTCCGGAGCGTCACGTGAAGCGACGTCCGTTTGTGATGACGCCGCACAGCTGTTCGTCTGACAGCAGCTCTGTCCCCGTTATTTTCACAAACACCCCCGCCTCTGTTAGTACACATTTACTGACACAAACATTTGTATCATCTGTTGTAGACCCAAATACATTAAATAAAATAAGAACTCATTCTCAAAAAAGATAAACGCCATTCTTAAAATGTATAAACGAACAATAGTTGGATTAATATTGATTAGAGTGCACAATAGAAATAAAATAATAAGAAAAAGAGATATGTTATCTATCAAAACCTTATACACTCTATGATCAAAACCCAGTTAGATTAACATTCATTGTTGCACACTTTGTTTGTGTGGATATGTAGCAAATTAACATGTTAAATAGCACTTAATGACTGACTGAATGGAAATGACAATAAATGAAAATGTAAAACGAAAAAGCGATCATGAAAATGTTTCCAATAAATGAATAAAATGCTTTTTGACCACTTTGTTGTTCAGATATATCACATATTTGTAACTGAATGATGCCTTCATTGAAACAAAACACAGTATAAACTGAGGAGTGAGTCCCGTGAGTTTCATGTGTTTTCTTCACTCCGCTGGGAAACTCTGCTCTCATGTCAAGAAGCATCAGATGCATCGTCCAATCAGTGAGTGATACACAGTAAGGGGGGCGGGGAGAGTATCTGAGGATTTCACCGGAGGATGGTCTGGTGCAGCGCCATATATGCCCCTTTCACACCGGCGCTTTTCCAGCTCCTGCTCGGAGCTGGAGCTGGAAAAGCGCCTGTTTTTCCTGTTCACACCGCAGCGGCGCGTCATAGCTCCGGAATGCGGTTCACTTCCAGCTCCAAAAAATTGTCGGTCCAGAGGCAAGAGCTTCGGAGCTATGACGCGGCGTCGCTTACGTCTCTTACGTCGAGGCGTGCAGGAAACCTTACTTTGACCATCCGTTCGCTGTTATTGATCATTGTGGAGATACATGGGCTGTACAGGTTGTCATGTCCGACAAGTAGAATCATAATGAAAAATACGCCGGTAAAATGTGCCTGTAGAAAACGGCTTAGCAAGTAGTCAGTTTAGCTTCGGTTGCTATGCTAACATCACCCATGTTATACCAGAGAAACTTTCATAACAGCGTTGTGATGCCAAACAGCGTCAATTCAGACTGACACACATTCACTTAAGGGGAACTGGGGATATGTATCAGCTGCTTGTGTGACAGTCAGACAGTGAATACTTTAGAGCCGTGTGAGCTAACCCGGAGCTAACGGGAGAATAAACTCCCGTTGAAGTGCAGCCAGCACTGCAGCGGTCGGTAAATGCCGCTGAAACACATTAATAAACAATGAACCACGGCACTCTGGAGAAAAGTATAAGGTTGGAGAAGTCGTTATTTAATTTAATCTGGCTTCGTATGATTAAAAGCAACACGATCATCGACCCGACGCAGTCCCCGGCCCGTTGTTGTTGTGGGAGAAAATCAGCGACGTAAACTGTGACGTCATGACGCAGCAGCGGCAGCTCTGGGCAGTGTGAACAGAGCGGGAGCTGAAAAGGGAAACCGGAGCTGAACCAGAAAAGCTCTCGCTAGGAGCTAGAAAGGGAAAAGCGCTGGTGTGAAAACCCCAATAGAGAGTAGAGATGGCAAATCCGGATCCTTTTACGGACTCAGGGTCTTCTGAGTCAGTCATTGAAGAGATCCGGATCATACAAGTCATTTGAGTCATATGAGTCAGCATCACCAAGACCGTAGAAATCCTATCGGTGAAACCGAAAAGTTGATGCATTTCACGAGCATATTATTATTCCATATATTTTGAATATATATATATATATATATATATATATTTGTATATATATATAATATCTGCATTTATATTTTCTATTTCGACATGTATATTTTATATTTTATATTTTATTTTATTTTTCTTTCTATTCTTGTATATTTTGTAGTTTTGTTTTATTGTAAAATGCCTTTTATGCTGCTGTAACAACAACAACTTCCCAATTTGGGATCAATAAAGTACTATCTATCTATTAAACTGACGTTATATTAACCTCCGCTACACAGTGTATTTTGCTTTAATAAAAAATGTTGATCACAAAAAAAAGGGTTATTTTGCGATTTGGCAAATCTGAGTCTGCTGTTGACTCGTGCATGAGGACGAGTCTGCTGGATCTCTGGATCTGCTGCTATATACGGCTCCGAGTCCGCACGAGTCTGCTCTGCTGTGTGTTGCACAGTGAGTCAGGATTTGCGAATCTGAGTCTGCTGTGGACTCGTGCATGACGACGAGTCTGCTGGATCTCTGGATCTGCTGCTATATGGTTACGGCTCCGAGTCCGCACGAGTCTGCTCTGCTGTGTGTTGCAGCGAGTCAGGATTTGCGAATCTGCAAATCTGCGAATCTGCGAATCTGCGAGTCTGCTGTTGACTCGTGCATAATATAGCGCGGGAGCCGGGTGCTGGAGGAGGGGCTATGCTCGTGCACATGACGAGTATGGATCGCTGGATCTGCTATGCTATTACGATTAGGAGCCGTCGGCTCCTCTGAGTCCCCACGAGTCTGTTAACATATACATGTTAGGCTGTTGCCTTGGTTAAAGAGCCTGTTGCTGTTGTGTATTGCTTTGAATTATTTAAAACAAATATTATCTTCTTAAACAGGTATGGTAGTCAGGTGCATCACTTCCTAATGTTTATTGATATATTTAGAGGGAGGGGATAGTAAGGAATGCTTCAAAATTTAGATTAGATTAATTTCTACCATTTTTTTAATTCATGGTGGTTTCAGTAATCCCATGGTACTTGAGGACATAAATAATCTAAATCAGGGGTTCCCAACCTTTATTGTGCCAAGGACCGGTAGATACATTAAAAAAAAATCGCGGACCGGTTGTCAATTTTAACTGATTTTAATATTTACTCACCACCAGCAGGTAGCAACAGAGGCTAATTGTATGTAACAGCCTGAACAAATACTATAACAATATGCATCCAAAACATATTAACAAAGTTTAAAAAGAACCGGTGTTGTTTTTTGGGTTTTTCGGAAAACCAAAAAAACGACGTTATTCAGTTTTTAAACCAAAACGAGAAAACAGATAAATCAACGTTTTGGTTTTGTTTGTATGATTTACGGATAATCCAGTGAATGCTGGGAAAACGAGGAGAAGGCGCATTATGAAGGAGATGTCCGGTCGCCAGGGGTGTGTGTGTGTGTGTTGTGTGTGGTGTGTGTGTGTGTGTGTGTGTGACACTGGCATTTGTTTTCAGAAGATATTATGATAGTGTCGTTCGTTCCGGTGCACTCCCGACAGCATAGCACTACATCGAGATTAAGATTAAACTAATTTATTTTGGGAACAGCCGCATATATGCCGGTGTCGGACAGACACAAACACACCGAACACACAGAGCTGAGCTGAGCAGAGCTGAGCAGAGCACACACACATCATGCGCCTTGGTGACTGACTGGACATCTCCTTCATAAAACTAATAAAAGGGGGAGTAATCGGGCAGTTCGATGTGTGTAGATGTGTGTGTGGTTAACACGTAGCAGCCTGCAGTCACTCTTAAACTGTTCTGATTAAGTTAAACACAGCGAAGGCGGTGCGTAAAAAGGCACAGCTCTTTACCGAGTACGTCCCGCTGCCTCCTGATGCTGCAGCCATTTCATGAAGTGAAGGAGGGTTTCCTTCTATAAAACAGCTGCGGGCAGCAGATACCGTGAGAGTCCCAGACATTAATTCATAGATCAAGGCAGACTGGTTTACTCTCCTGTTTTGCCAATCTGGTGCTTAAACAAATAGCTCCACACCCCTGGCCGACATGTCCTTAAAATGAAGTCCGAGTTTGAAATATATCTCAAATAATGTATGCACCACCAT
Source organism: Trematomus bernacchii (assembly GCF_902827165.1). Taxonomy (NCBI): domain Eukaryota; kingdom Metazoa; phylum Chordata; class Actinopteri; order Perciformes; family Nototheniidae; genus Trematomus; species Trematomus bernacchii. The sequence continues at coordinate 193,345 of NW_022987581.1, read as the reverse complement.
TTCCCCACATAAACATAACAGTCTGCAATCAAACGGTTGTCTCCTGTGCGCTCCTCTTCCTACTTGGCGCACCGGTACGCTCGTGCGCACAAGAGGCTGAGACCTTAGGCTGAGCCGTCGAATCCCTCGGAACATCATAAAAGCCATTTTCAACCGTTTTCTGGTGAAAGATTAACTAGCTACTGGATGAAATAATATGACTGGTGGCATAGGTGCGAAAATTTATATTATGATAAAATATTTTTATATATTTATAATTCTGCAAATATTACGATAAACTCACAGCTATTTCGCGGCCCGGCAGTAACACCTCCGCGGCACGGTACCGGTCCGCGGACCGGGGGTTGGGAACCCCTGATCTAAATGACTAATGTCATCGTTATGACTTTCAGAAAGGACAGGAGACCAACAGGTGACTATCAATGGACTAGCAGCAACATGATTATGACGTTAAAAGTGTTGTTTTAGGAACATCCATTGTAAATACATGGAATTCAATAAACATTGAATAGCATGTCATGCAGTTTGTCTGTGCCTTTTCCTCCGTGTTGTCCTGGCATATAGTCTCCACCATGGTTTGCTGTGCTGCCTGGGGATGCTCCAATCGCTCCGAGAAAGGAGTAAGAATCAGAATGTACGGCTTCCCCACTGACACAGAGAGGAGGAAAAAATGGCTAGCTCAAGTCAGCAGGAGCAATTTAACAATCAAAACAGACAGCCGCAACAAAATATGTGAGGTAATCATATTCAAACACTGCATTTGCACTTTTTCACAAAACGAAGACCACACCATTGGGAAGCTTAATGTTTGGTTTAATACAAATAACAGGGAAAGGCTTGAAAAAACTCTGAGAGTTGAGACTCAGGGTGCAGGGTGAGGGTCTCAGTGCAGGTATTCAGGCTCTATTGAATCCCCTCTGGTTCTTGTGCTGAAAGAGGGAGAAACAGACAGGAGAAAGGGTTATACACACCTATATAGCACACCTATTGGATGGGAAATTGCCTTGGGGAGATAAGGTGTGGTCTTTGTTTCCATCTGAAGTTATGGAACTTTATTATTTGTGAGTTTAACAAAGTATGACAAATGGCATCAGTAATGGATGTGATATGAATTTGTATAAAGTTGTCTCACATTCTTGGTCGTATTTTACGTACAGTATGTAATGAGTGTATACATGTCCAGTAAGTCCTCCACCTGTAACATCACTGCCCCTCCACCTGCCAGCACCCAGCCAACATCCCTGCTCCTCCACCTGTAACATCACTGCCCCTCCACCTGCCAGCACCCAGCCAACATCCCTGCTCCTCCACCTGTAACATCACTGCTCCTCCACCTGCCAGCACCCAGCCAACATCCCTGCTCCTCCACCTGTAACATCCCTGCTCCTCCACCTGTAACATCACTGCCCCTCCACCTGCCATACAGTAGGTTACTAATATACACTAACAAGATTACTTATATAATACAGTGATAGAATACATTTTTAGTATGCTTACTTATATACAACAGTAGTATTACATTTACCTTGTGTTTTCACTCTCACTTTGCCATCATTTCAAAATCAGCTGAGCTGCAACATAATACAGACAGGTAATAATCAACAGAATACACTAAAAAACACTCACCCATAAATTACGTTTTTGTTTACTGTTTGGAAGTCTCAAATATGCACTCTAAATTAATATCAATAGCGATGTATCACACAAATAGCTCTCTTCTTTATTATTGTGTAACGTTAACTTTATTATACTAGTTTGTAGGCCTACTCCAAAATGGAGATCGTAATTTCTCCACCTCCACTCATTACAATCACACGTGCCCCAATGTTATATTTAACTAATATTATATTCCTCCACCCCACAAAAAAATCACGTTTAGAAGCCCTTTTTCTCTAATTCCACAACGTTGGATGAAATAACATTAGGAGAACGGATTAATAGCTGTTCATGGTTAACGTGTGTTGCTAACTTTATCCGGTATCCTAGCCTAATCTGTTATCATTAAACGTTCCCTAAATCTACTGATTTAGGGATAATCCACTAACATCCTTTAATACACATGTTCATTTGACTCAGATGTGCTGATAATATCCGCAATATAAATCTTTAAACGTCTTCTTACCTTTAAAAGTCCATCACGAACGGTCTATTATGCTGCAACTCTACTGTGTTGCTGGCCGCAATAGTTCCCCGGAAGTCAGCGGCAAGCTAACTTCCGGGGAACTATTGACGGCTCCACGATCCGCCATTGCTGTAAAAAAACTGGTCCATTGGAGTGAACGGAGATGTCGTAACTCTTCTATTATACGGCTCTGCTTCATCCCAATTACAAGCAATATAAACAGTCTATGTGGTTAATATTTGCCCTTTTACATTTGTTAGATCACATGAATGAATTAAAGCGCTACTTGTTTTTTGCCCGCTGACCGGCTGGTCCTGTGGCTCGTCTTTTTTTTGTAACTAGCTGATGCTCAATCTCATCCTCTTCTTCAAAGTCACTGTCAGACTCTGAATTCTCAGAAATGTGATCCTCACATTCTGAAACACCTTCCTCTTCCTCTACATTAGGGGTGTCAAACTCAAATACACAGTGGGCCAAAATAAAAAAATGGGTACTAGTCGAGGGCCGGACTGGTTCAATGTTTATTGCAGAACTTATTGAAATGAACTTATTGCACATATTAAACCTGGAACTAACAAAGCCTAAATTATTGCCTATAAAAACAACATTAAACATTAAAGTGGACCTATCATGCTATATTATAATAATATAGTGTAGGACCATACCTATATAAGGCATATTTATACTTTTTTTTTTTCAAAATACCAAACAGATCATGCATTTTAGCCATGCCTCATTTTGCTCAATTTGACATTTTTTATCCCTGTTTTAGCAAGGGCAGATTCTGTGAGAACAGCACCATCTACAGGCCTGGCATATGTACTACAGCGTCTCCAGCGCTTTCGAACGGCAATGGCCGTGGCTGTCTCCTCCTGATTGGTGGAGTTGGCCCAATAGCCGTAGCGCCACCGTCCTGACGTCAGGACAGTGTTCAAATCTGAATCAGTTTTTATCAGATCCGTTGCAGCCCCTTTTTTAGAGATTTGGGTATGGAGGAAAATAGAGAGAGTTGTGTTTTCTGACACTTGGTGAGTTCCCTGGAACACTGGGGACACATATTCATGTATAAAAGACGTACAAAAGTGCATTTTGCATGATAGGTCCCCTTTAAATAATCAGTTGCATTTATTTCTTATGGCTCTATCTGCTGCTTTTCCGGAGTCATTTCTTATGATTACATTTTTCCACAGGCCAACAACAGCTTCAACAAAACTATTTCACTCAAAGAACAAACCAAACATGCCCTGTTGCTGTGAGAGAAAAAGTGCAGAAGGAAACATCCATTGAAACTCAGTGTGCTGCTCTGTGATGCTAGTTCAAGCCAGATACTTGGCATCTCATCTTGGGTGCAAGTTCATCAATGTTTGGGCTCAGGCTCTGAGCTGAGGAAACCCTCAGGATTGAGTGAAGTGCAATATACCGGCGGGCCAGATCTAATAGTAATTAGAAATTATCCTGCGGGCCGAAATTAAATCCACCACGGGCCTGATTTGGCCCCCGGGCCTTGAGTTTGACACATGTGCTCTACATCATCATCAAATGGTTCTCTCTCTTCCAAAATAATTTGCAAGGCCCTCTGAGCATCTTTTGGCCATCTTGATCAGTTGTGATAAGGACCAAAACTGGCGAAGCTTTATTTATTGTGTCTCGCCCCAAATGTACAGCTTGGATAGAGTGTGAAAAAAAATAAAGATTGGTTCACGCAAAACATAATGCAGGAATGTGAGAGCAGACAGGTGTCCGTGCTTGAATTCATCAACAATGTTGCAACCTTGTGCGGGAATGGCAGGGGCAGAAACACAAAAGTCTCACACACACACACACACACACACACACACACACACACACACACACACACACACACCACACAACCACACACACACACACACACACACACACACACACACCAGGATGCACTGCTCTCTTACAATGACCACAATGTGTCAAACCCTGATTTGATCTTAAATTACATACAGGATGTTTGGGTCCACTGGACCCGGGGCTAATAAAAGTGTAGACATTGTGTGTGTGTGTGTGTGTGTGTGTGTGTGTGTGTGTGTGTGTGTGTGTGTGTGTGTGTGTGTGTGTGTGTGTGTGTGTGTGTGTGTGTGTGTGTGTGACCTCACCTGACGCTGTTGGCGGCGGCTGCAGCGGTTGCCCCGGTTACGGCGGGATCACCGAGATCTAATTTCCTTAACTTTAACTCTAACCGTCATGTTCATATAGCCCCGCCTACTTTTTACGCCACCGCCTGCTTATAGGTTGTCTCTCGTCCGTCAATCCTTTCATCCAATCGAATGAGAAGGGGCGGGACATGACGTTGGGGTATTAAATAAAGGCACGCTGTGTTGACTGTGTTAATCCTGTTGTGTTTTCTGTCTGATAGCAGCAAGGATTAAAGTCGTCAAAAGATATCCAGGTATTTATAACATTTCAAGCTCATGCCGTTTTTTTGGCTGCATTACTTTGATATATTAACAAGATAAAACGCTGTTGTAATGATTTAAACGTGTTAAAACGTAATATGGCATCTAGACGTAAAATGTAACACTAAATGGTTGTTATTTGTATGTATATGTGTGTGTTTGTTATATAGGTAGAAGCTTGCATTAGAAAATATATGCATAAGTGAGGAAATAATCTGGTTTTCTTGTATTTACAGTAAAATAAGCATCATGGCTCTGGACGGAAGTGGCCTCCTCTGCAAATACACGCTGTTAATGTTCAACCTCATATTTGCGGTAAGTGTGTTAATAATTATTTAATTCTTCCCTTTTTTTGTTGTTTACTTTATAGTGTTCTGTGCCATACTGTGAAAAACTAATGGTTTGTCGGTGTTTCCGAAGGTCGTGTTAAAGTTGTTGGTGTGGTTGAGGTGGCGCACTTTAGGTTTCGTTTCTGCGAATACCAGCTTCCTGAGAATTTCTCTTCCTGAGTTTTCTCTATTGTTGCAGGTATTATCTGTGGTCACATCCAGGAAGGAGAAAGGAAAACAACATCTTTAAAAATAGGGGTCTCCAAAGTTTTCCCCCCCGAGGGCCACATACTGTAAAGAAACCTATACTAATGGCTGGGCCCCTCACTACAAGTTCATTTAGTAAAATCAATCAAATGTAGGTCAATTATGCCTGATGATTGAATAAGCCCCAAAGACCCCGTCGGCGGGGTCCTTTTTTTTCACAAAAAAAAAATATATATATATATATATATATATTAGGGCTGTCAGTCGATTAAAATATTTAATCGCGATTAATCGCATGATTGTCCATAGTTAATCGCGATTAATCGCAAATTAATCGCACATTTTTTATCTGTTCTAAATGTACCTAGAGGGATATCTTTCAAGTTTTTAATACTCTTATCAACATATGAGTGGACAAATATGCTTTATATGTTTGTTTATTATCATTTGAACAATGACAAATATTCTCATGAATATTAAACACAACAACCTCTGAACATTACAAATATTCGCCTCAATTCAACCTGGAACCTCTCTCATACAATAATACTGTGTGTGTGTGTGTGTGTGTGTGTGTGTGTGTGTGTGTGTGTGTGTGTGTGTGTGTGTGTGTGTGTGTGTGGTGTGTGTGTGTGTGTGTGTGTTGTGTGTGTGTGTGTGTGTGTGTGTGTGTGTGTGGAGACACTGTGATGGATCGTTGAGCTATGTGCAGCTCAAGGCATATATGCTCGAATGGGAGCTGCCTGGACGCTGCAATAATGTTGCGCGTACTATCCGTGCTGAGTGTGCTGACTTTTCGTACAATGTCACACTGTCTGGCTACCTGCATAAAGTCAAGTGCTCTGCGCAGTTGTCGGCGAAATGTCATTGAAACGGCTCCTTATATCCGTTAGCGCAGCTAGCTAGCACCAGATGCTAACAACAACAACAACATGTAAGGTGTGCCTCGCTCGCGCGAGTCGCGCCACACATACACACTCCCTCCCGGTCCTCCCGATGGCCAGTCCGGGCCTGCCAGTGAGCGTGGAAGTGTGGTCTGCCACAAGCGGGCGGCAGGAGCGGGGCTGTCAGCATCAGCTTGTCGATGGTATTTTACACTCGATGCGCTCTGAAACTACGGCGGCCGAGGACAAAAAATACACATGCGTTAATCGCGTTAAAATAATTAGTGGCGTTCATTTTTTTTTTGCGTTAACGCGTTATTAACGCGTTAACTTGACAGCCCTAATATATATATATATATTAGGGCCGTCAAGTTAACGCGTTAAAAACGCGTTAACGCAAAAAAAATTAACTGGCAGGCCCGGACTGGCCATCGGGAGGACCGGGAGGGAGTGTGTATGTGTGGCGCGACTCGCGCGAGCGAGGCACACCTACGTGTTGTTGTTAGCATCTGGTGCTAGCTAGCTGCGCTAACGGATATAAGGAGCTGTTTCAATGACATTTCGCCGACAACTGCGCCGAGCACTTGACTTTATGCAGGTAGCCAGACAGTGGGACATTGTACGAAAAGTCAGCGCAACATTATTGCAGCGTCCAGGCAGCTCCCATTCGAGCATATATGCCTTGAGCTGCACATAGCTCAACGATCCATCACAGTGTCTCCACACACACACACACACACACACACACACACACACACACACACACACACACACACACACACACACACACACACACACACACACACACACACACACACACACACACACACACACACACACAGTATTATTGTATGAGAGAGGTTCCAGGTTGAATTGAGGCGAATATTTGTAATGTTCAGGTTGTTGTGTTTAATATTCATGAGAATATTTGTCATTGTTCAAATGATAATAAACAAACATATAAAGCATATTTGTCCACTCATATGTTGATAAGTGTATTAAAAACTTGAAAGATATCCCTCTAAGGTACATTTAGAACAGATAAAAAATGTGCGATTAATTTGCGATTAATCGCGATTAACTATGGACTATCATGCGATTAATCGCGATTAAATATTTTAATCGACTGACAGCCCTAATATATATATATATATATATATATATTTTTCTTTTTTTTTTTTTTTTTTTTTCTTTGGATGGAATGAATACCTATGGTGATAATTCAATGTAATACACAATTTTTATAGTCTGGTACCTGAAAAAGGTCAAATGGCACTGATGGAACGAGATGTACCCAAATGTTGCCGAAAGCTTATTCCGCCTGGAACCTTTTTTTGCTAAACCTCTCTAAAAAGGTCAAATGTCACTTGTTTTGCCTCAATCTTGATACAAGGTACTTATTATATGTTATAGTTTGGATTCCTAAAGCTTATAGTCTACCATCCCATCATTCAAGGGTGGTTTTCACTATAAGTAATGTTTTTTCTTTAGGCGGAGGTAAGAATTTACATTTTTTTACTATGTTCCATCTGAATTTACTCTGACTGAGAAAAATCTATATTGATTCTGACACTTCTACATCCAACTCACAGATGTAACCTTGCTTTGATAAAATAAATTATTCATATAACCCTTTTACAAGTTAAGTTGTCATTTGTTTTGGGCATGTCATTTTCGAGCCTGAAACCTGAAAAACAGGCTCGGGGCTTAACAGGTTAAGAAACAAACAGCCTACATCAGTGTTGGCAGCTCATTCCTTAAAACAGAAGCCTCAGATTGCTCATAATAAAGGGAAATGAAGGGCCTATTTCAAGCTTGTTATCTGAATAAGTTATTGGGCTTTTTCTTTTGAATCAACTAAGATTTGTTCGAAGATGTTTTCAACTTTAATTGAATGATTCTATTGGAAAAGTGGGCTTGGTCAAACATGACAAAAAATACTTGTTTTTATTTTACCTTTATGTTGAATTGACCTTTTAAGGAAATTCAGTAGCAAATATCCACTTTTTTTTTTTACATGAAGGTTTATGTACAAATTCACTTCAAAATTAACAATGATAAATAATATGAAAGGGCAGGTTACGAAATCCTATACATAAACCCCATAATATGCATACACCTAACTTCCTAACCCTAACCCTTGGAGTTAATAAAGATATTAATGATAAAAAATATATTATTGCTCTTTTTTACTCATATCTATATCACTTTTACTTTCTTTTTTACATTTTTAAATTCCACTGGTGTAATATGAAAAATAACATAGCGATTAAGCATGGTATTCTCTGTTTTGCACAATTATTCATATAAATTCAGATCTAATTGTGTCACCCTTTGGCTAGAAGCTGGGCCCAGCAGTCAAAACAAGATCTCAGTACTTTTATTTTGTTTTTCTGTCTCTGCTATCATGTTGCCCTGTGGTTGTGAATATTTTGTGGTTTGACAGTTGTTAGTGTTACATGAAACCTTTTATACCACACAGCGTGAACAAACCCGAAAATACATCAGCGTCCGAAACCATAAATCTGAATGTGAAACCGTGTGAAGCTTCGTGTCTGATGCACATTCACACTATGGTTATTAGGGCCCGAGCACGAGAGCGCTAGGACCCAACGGCGTCCTAGCACGAAGTGCGAGGAACCTATTGTTATTGTAGGAATTATTATACGGCTGCCGTTTCCTGTTTTTGAGGGCATTAGGATGCGCCAAAAGTTGTATAATTTTGCACGGACGCCGAGACCGGTGAAAAATGTGACATTCTGGAGTCAATGGGTTCAAATTGACCAACATGCTCGCTAGTGCCACCTAGGAAAATCCCATTTCGGAAACATTTACAAAGTCGCACCGTAAGTCCGAATGACCTGACATTTTGCACACTTATCCGTCTCGACCTGCTCTACAAATAATCCTCTTGGACCCCTACGCTCCGCCTACTTTAATTTTATTTAATTAGCATAATGTTAAAAACAGTGAAATGTTAACTTAAATTTCAATTTATTGTTTTTCAACACCAAACTTAGTGTACAGCATCGGTGGAGTGTCAGACACATTACCGTAGGAAATGAGCATGTTCAGTCGAAAAATATGGCCGCCATTAATCAAAACGTATTCGCAAAAAGGCGGGGCTTAGAAATAAATACTCATACTCATCAACAATGTATCGAAATATCACAGATTTTGGTGGATAGGTTCAGTCTGTCTTGGGGAATTGGCACACCAAAGCGTTTTCATTTTGGACAATAGGGGGCGTCAAAAACACCAAAAATGTATAACTCAAAAACTTGTTTAAAACAGCTCAGTAGCGCCCCCTATTGTGTGGTAGTCACATATAGTTTCTCCGAACTTCACGAATCTTGGCACAGACATTCCTCATGGAATTGCGGACATATTTCTAATTTGCTTCCATTAGCCCCGCCCCCCAGAAAGTCGGCCGTTTTGAAAAATGTGCGTTTTTCATGCATTTTAATCACATTTTTGCGAACTCCTCCTAGGGAAATTATCGAAAAAATTCCAATCCAGGACAAGTTCAGCCCATATCCAATGTGATGCTAACTTGGGAAGAAAATAGTTGCTAGCTCAATTGGGGAGGTCGTAAGCTAAAAGAGAATGTACCATTTTTGACGATTTACATGTCAGACCTGCCTGTCTGCCTGGCGCATCAACACACACACACACACACACACACACACACACACACACACACACACACACACACACACACACACACACACACACGTTTGCAAGGCTGTTGACTGTTAGTCCAGCAACGCCCTCTGCTGGCGGCACATTCGATTACAACAGACACCGATACACTCCACAACACACACCTACTCACTGTACAAAACACACAGCTCCTAAAGCATATAATATATATCAGGCTACAGCCATTGTACATTTTATTATGTGAAGCACTATATGGTTTCATGAAAAATATCTAGTGTTTATTTGTAGATATCTACTAAAGCATACAAATAAAGTGTGTAATGTAGGCCTGTTACATATATTATTGACTGATATATATTATACACACTGTTCTGCTTTCTGCACTGACCTCAGCAGCTGTTCTCACTGTAAACATCGCGTCACAATGAAAGCAGTTGTATAAAAAAAAGAATAGCCTAAGGGAGATGTGATTAGTGAGTAAACAAACGGTAAAGGGCAGAAAGTCTGATGCACATTTGATCATCTTAAATAATTCATAATCACAACGGGAACAGTTTGCAGAGCTGTGCTTCGTTAACATAAGTCCAGCCATGCGTCACGCCTCTTTTAAACATCACTGTTGGCTGTTACCCTCGGTTATAGCTCCTCCAGAGACACTCCTCTCTCCTCTCTCCTCTACATCAGTGTACCCAGTTTTAATTCTTTGTGTTTTTCTGTGGTTGTGCAGCTGGTGGGGTTTGTGTTCCTGGGTCTGGGCCTGTGGCTGAGGTTCAGCGATGGCACCCGAGTATTCTATGAATTCGATGACTTCTCAAGTACATTCGATATGGGTCAGTACATATGTGGCATGATTTCTCCAGAATAAACATATTGTGTGTCTGAAGCATATTTAATCACAGATCTTTATATATGTTTTTAAGCGGTGACTGTCCTGATTATCACGGGCTTGGTGATGCTGATCGTCGTCGTGTTTGGAGTCTACGGCGCCTGCAACGAGAAACGATGCACTCTGCTAACGGTGAGACTTCTTAACACAGTGACTTCTGTGTATACAGCCATTTTATGTGATTGCAAAAGCCTGCCTTACACAACTGGCTTACTGTAACTAGTGCAGAACTCACTTTTAGATATGTGGTTTCCTTTGTCTAATATGCAAACATAACAACCTGAAAAGGAGCATTATTTTCTCAGTTTCCTATTGAGAAAGTTCCACATGCGAGCGAGGAACGGAGAATGTATAAATATTAGGGCTGTCAAGTTAACGCGTTAATAACGCGTTAACGCAAAAAAAAAAATGAACGCCACTAATTATTTTAACGCGATTAACGCATGTGTATTTTTTGTCCTCGGCCGCCCCGTAGTTTCAGAGCACATTGAGTTTAAAATACCATCTACAAGCTGATGCTGACAGCCCCGCTCCTGCCGCCCGCTTGTGGCAGACCACACTTCCACGCTCACCGGCAGGTAGGGATGGGTATCGTTAAGGTTTTAACGGTACTACTACTTTTATCGATACCGCTTATCGGTCCGGTCTTTTAACGGTACTCTTATCGGTTCTTTTGGAGAGAAAAATGAGGTAAACTAACTATATGTTGTATGTCAGGGACGACGGATGGAAATTAGCTCAAAGCTAAAATCCGGCATATTTACACTTGAAGCTAGGGTGACCAGATGTCCCGCTTTGCGCGGGACTGCACAGCATTTTCACGACTTTTGGTGCGTCCCGCAAATTGAGACGATGTCCCGCATATTTCATTTTGATTGGCCAAAACGCTTTTCTGCCATTATGATTATGTTTTAAACGGCATTATGTAAGTTGCGCTGACAGGCGACAGAGGTCCACAGTGTACCCCCCCCCCGTTGACAGTTCATGCGTCAACATTACATTTACATGTCCCACATTGTCCCACACAAATATACTCTCTGTCCCACTTGTGGCTTTCTGTCACCTGGTCACCCTACTTGAAGCATTATTTGTCTAAAGTGTTCATTAATGTGCATTGTCCTATCCCTATTCAAATAAACGATTAAATGAAAATTAACAAATTGTGAACAAAACTAACATTGCTTTTTATTTAAATGAAATGCATAATATTTCACATCAACAGAAACAACAAAGTTTTAACAAATCATATTAAATAATCTGATGACAGAACTGTGAACAGAATGGCTGAAACTTTAACAAACTAAATAACTCAGTTCCCTCTAATCATTAACCCATGTTTGAATCATTGAGTTAGCTCCGTGTGTTGCTGCTAGCATACATAATATACCTGACATGGAAACGTTACTCGTGGATGGGGCTACAGAGCTACTAGAGAGACAGTCGAACCCGGTGCATTTCTCCGTCTGAACGTGGTGCACTTTTGCAAGATGTTTAGACAAATTGCTCGTGTTACCGCCCTGACATGCTAAACTCTTATTGCACTTTAGGCAACGAGCGAGACGGGTAAAGTTTAACCACACCTCGGAGCGCGTTCTCTCCGCCATCTCCTCCGTGTGTGTGTGTGTGTTGCTGCATGTAGCAGCTGCGTGTGTGTAAACTGCCCCGCCCCCTCGCAAGCAGGCGGGGGAGAGAGATCTCTCGTCTGGATTGGAGAGATCGAAAATACTAAAAATGACGCATTTTGCAGTCTTTTTGCGTATTAGAAACGGAGTTGGCGACACTAAAACTGCAATATAATGTTTGTGTAGCAATAATACACATGACATATTTTTTAGATGTCTCCAGTACCGATAAAAAGACTGATAACGTCGGAGCTTAACGGTACCACGGTCTTTAATAATTCAGCCCCGGGGCCCGTTTAATACCGGGGCTCGGTACCCATCCCTACCGGCAGGCCCGGACTGGCCATCGGGAGGACCCGGAGGGTGTGTGTATGTGTGGCGCGAGCGAGGCACACCTTACGTGTTGTTGTTGTTGTTGTTAGCATCTGGTGCTAGCTAGCTGCGCTAACGGATATAAGGAGCTGTTTTCAATGAAAACAGAGGAGCGACATTTCGCCGACAACTGCACCGAGCACTTGACTTTATGCAGGTAGCCAGACAGTGGGACATTGTACGAAAAGTCAGCACACTCAGCACGGATAGTGCGCGCAACATGATTGCAGCGTCCAGGCAGCTCCCGTTCGAGCATATATGCCTTGAGCTGCACATAGCTCCAACGATCCATCACAGTGTCTCCACATTCACACACACACACACACACACACACACACACACACACACACACACACACACACACACACACACACACACACACACACACACACACACACTTTGTATTGTATTAATGTATGAGAGAGGTTCCAGGTTGAATTGAGGCGAAGATTTGTAATGTTCAGGTTGTTGTGTTTAATATTCATGAGAATATTTGTCATTGTTCAAATGATAATAAACAAACATATAAAGCATATGTGTCCACTCATATGTTGATAAGAGTATTAAAAACTTGAAAAATATCCCTCTAAGGTACATTTAGAACAGATAAAAACTGTGCGATTAATTTGCGATTAATCGCGATTAACTATGGACAATCATGCGATTAATCGCGATTAAATATTTTAATCGACTGACAGCCCTAATAAAAATCCTTCAGTTTCTCAAGAAATCAGCTGGGTTTACTTTCCGCTTCCTCTCTGTGTAGTTTTCGGTCCTGGTGACCATCTTGGCAGTTGCTGTGGTTGTTTTTGGTGTGATTGCTAATTCCAGGAAAGTCGAGGTAAGATGGAACAAAAACAAACAAGAGAAAAATAAATGTTTAAAATGAAAATACTTTATGTATGTTCATGAAATTGTGTTTTATTTTTCAGATTGGATTTAGCATTGCGGACTTCTACTATAGCATATATTCGCTGTGTGTGGCTAACAGCGACCCAGTTCTTGCTGTCACTCTCACATTCATCCAAAAACTGGTAAGCACTTTATTTCCTTCTTCCATTTGTTAAATGGAAGAAGATTACAACTTTAATTCAAAATTGTTGTTTGTCTTATATTGTTTCAGACTTGAAATGGCAACATGAATTACTCCTTACACCGAACCAGAGTGTTTTTAATATAAAATAAAAGACAGCATGAAATAAATTATTCGAATTGAATAAATTGTGTAAATACATAAATGAACCAACATTTTCTTCAAATAATTGATTTGAAAAATAATTTAATTTAATTTAAAAGTGCTACTTAACTAATAAATAACCCCAAAAAAACACATGTTATCAATAAAAACTCTCCAAACATATAACTAAAATGAGTATTTAATAATATCTTTGGAGTCAGTTTTTATTCTAAAAAATCTCTTAATTCATTGTCTTATTTATATAATTGAAAATGTGTTTAAATTAGAGTAGATTTGCTTATTACTCATGTCTTTATTTACTTCCACATTGATTATATAATGTGAGATGTAAAATATGTGGTTGTGATTCTTATTTATTTAATTGTCAGTGTTTTAAATCTCCCTTCATCTCGTTCCTCTGTAGCTTCACTGCTGTGGAGCGACCGGGATACCGTCGTTAGACTTTGCTAAGGAAACCTGTCCCGACCCAGACTCCTTTTCAGATCCCTTCACGATGGATGTAAGTTAATGCCACTTAGCATTTTACTGTCGTACTTTAGCCAGCATGCTAATGTACTATGCCAAATCCAAGCTTATATGTGTCCAGTATTGTATGAATTTGAGTTACGATATTTTTTAAAGACACTTACAATGTGGGTTTACTGTCGATTAATCACTAGTCGACTAATAAAGTCTTAATCAAGCAATTCTTCAGTCGTCGAACATCATTTTACCTCTTCTTTCATTTTTATCTTTTTATATTTCAACGTTTATTATCATGATTTAGCCTGTTAGCAATTAAATATGACAACACAAAGTTAGTATACCCGTCCAGTATCGTTTGATTTGAGTTATGATGTGTTCACTTAAGACAGTATTACAATGTTGGTTAACCTGTATTTGAAACGGACAAATAAATAAAAAAATATAATATTCGACACGTTTACTAACATAGTTTAGCCTGTTAGCATGCTAGCAGTTAACTATGACAAAACTAAGTTTGTATATCCCTCCAGTATTGTGTAGGATTTTTAGTTAGTATGTGTTCACTTAACCTGTTAAACCCCATCCCCGGCGGGGGGGAAAACGCATCATCCGCAGGAAACAGCATCTGAGGGCTTCTTAATATTTAATAAACTATGAATGTTTCATATCCATGTAACGGGGAGAAACTCAGCTAACTGATGATATGAACAATTTTTAGCAAAAGAAAACACAAGACTAACGCTGAGCCTCTGAATTAGCCCTGAGCGAAAAAATGCTAACACCGTTAGCACAGAACTCACGGTATAAAACCCTTATTACTTATCGTAAATGCAAATCCAACCCATCGATTAGCATCGTGAGATTACACAGATTTAACACTATTACAATGTAGGTTTACGTGTTTGTAAACTGACCAAAAATTAACATCTATTTTCCTTCTAATATTCGCCACGTTGTTAGCATGCTAGCAGTTAACTGTGACAAAAGTTTGTATATCTTTCAAGTATCGTTTGATTTTGAGTTATTATTTGTTCACTAAAAGACACTTACAATGTAGGTGTTTGAAACGGATACAAAAAACACGCCTTTCCTCCTTCTCTTAGAATATTTACCACATTTAGTATCTTTGTTGCGAGCTTATTTTAAACTGTTAGCATGCTAGCAGTTAGCTATTACGAAACTAAGTTTGTTTATCTGTTCAGTGTTGTAAGATTTTTTAAGACACTATAACATGTGGGTTTACATGTCTGACAACAAATAAACCTATTCTTTCCCTCTTTTTCTTAGATTATTTGCCACATTTAATATCTTAGTTAGCCTATCTTAGCCTGTTAGCAGGCTAGCAATTATCTCTCCAGTGTTGTAGGATTTTGAGTTAAGATCTGTATTAACTTTAGAAATTAGTACATTCTAGGTTTATATGTGTTAAACCGACAATAATTCCCTTTTTTCTTGGTGTTACAGGCTTGTCCTGGGGTGATTGTTGATGTCTTCATCAACAAAGCACCGCTGGTGATGGGCCTGTTCGTCGGAACTGGAGTTATTTTGGTAAGAGTAGTGAGTCTTGTATATCTTGTTGAAAAAAACAGCCCCAGATAGCAAAAAAGTGTTGGCCTAGATTCGGCCCACACAAAACACCTTCATCCGGCCCATATACCGCATGGAATGATGGCACTTGGGCGCTCCGCTCCTGTTTGCCAGATCTGGGCCACAAGCAAGCCATAGCAATGCCACATGTCAACCAAAAACGAACCACATAAACCAGAACTGGCCCTTATCTGGGCCACAGTTGGTTTTCATTCTGGCCCAGATCCGGCCCACATTCCATATCCTTATCTGGCCCAAATACTGCATGGAGTGATGGCACTGGGGCGTTCCACTCGTTGGCCAGAACTGGCCCTAATCTGGGCCACAGTTAGTTTTTATTCCGGCCCACATTCCGTATCCTCATCCGGCCCAAATGCGGCATGGAATTATGGCACTTTGACGGTCGGGTGATGTTTACCAGATCTGTGCCACAAGCAGGTCAAAGCATGGCCACATGTCTGCCAAGAATGAACCAAATAAACCAGACCTAGCCCTAAAAAGCCATTAAAACTTTGGTGACTCAGTAACTGAATATCAATGGCACTATGGATTCTGCAACAGCAATATTCAACATACAGTAAATACAAATTTCAAAATGGCCTCCCAAAAGTTGCATCAATAAATGTTCAAATAAGTTACAACAGATGAACCAAACGTTTTTTTAATGATTGTATCATAATTTATTAATAGTGGTGATGAACTAGCCACTGCGTCATTACATTTTAGCCTTATATCCATTTCGGAAAGGGGAATAAACATGGTCCAGTCCATGTTTCCCCCGCGCGTCGGGCCGCTGATGTGTTGGTAATATTTTGGCAAGACCTTCTTCATGTTGGCGGTGTTGAAATCTCCGGCCACAACGAACGCCGCATCTGGCCGTGAAGTCTCGGTTTGATCAATAATCCCAAACAGCTGATCGAGTGCCGTGTTGTTGTCGGCGAGCGACTGCGGGGGGATATACACTGCTGTTATCACAACAGATGTGAATTCCCTCGGCAGATGAAAAGCCCGGCATGTGATCATGAGATGCTCTAGATGAGCGGAACAGTCCGAAGAAATAATCTTCACATCTGAGCACCAGTTGTTATTAGTCATTACACACACACCGCCTCCCTTACTTTTCCCCGAGTTAGCAGTCCGGTCCTGACGAAAAATAGAGAATCCATCAGGAACAATGGCGGAGTCCGGGATAGCGGGTTGAGCCAAGTCTCAGTGAGAATTAACACGTTACAGTTCTTAATGTCCCGTTGAAAAGCAATCCGGCTTCTGAGTTCATCTAGCTTATTTTCAATGGATTGAACATTAGCCAGTAGAATACTCGGAAGAGGGGGTCGGTTCTCTCGTTTCCTCAGTCTGACCAGCAGCCCGGCCCGGCACCCACGCTTTGTCTTCTTCTTGCGTCTCTCAGGTAGAACAGCAACAGGTAGCCATGGCGAATCTCCATTGTCTGTCGGAGGGTTATTGTCCACGAAGTTTCGCAATTGAAGAAGTTCCTCTCTGCTATATTGTATGGCAGAGTAGGTGCGGTCGGCTTGCATGTTGCGAACCATGTTAAAAGTAAAACGGCAAAAGTAAAATAAATATGTACAAAATACGAAAATGGGCAAAGTTGGAGAGGAGCACAGAGACGATGCGGCCATCTTCAACGGCGCATCACACAACATCCACACAAATACACGTCACATCTGTCTCCAGAGCGGCTCAGTGAGCTAACCCTAGATTAATGTTTCTCTTTACTTACTAAGAATAAGAAAAGTCTCAGTAAAATAAGTTTGATACTTTTGTAAGTGATTATGAATTCATATTAAATTAATTATTATTAATATTTCACAAATATGCAGAAAGTTCTGGAAAGTGTATAATTTATTGCAAACTTTCTCTTCATATATGAAATCATATATGAAATCAATCATATCAAATCAACAAACTCTTATAAGAGTTTGTTGATTTGATTTGTTTTAACGGGTAAATACACACATGTCAAGAGTTCAAGGTTCAAGGTTCTTTATTGTCAATCTGACATAGCTACAGAGTAATTATGCAGTTGAAAATCTTATGTCACAGGCTTCTCCAACAATGCAACATAATAACATAACATAATAACAATAAGAGCAAGAGCAATACAAAAATAATAATAGTTATAAAAATGAAATAAAGTTATGATGTGGAATAGTGCAGTATGAGTCTATATACAAGTTATTGGAATGATATATATATATTAGGTATTAGATACATACTACTGAGTAGCAGTTGAATGTTTGAAGTTGTTTCAACAGTTCAATTTTTTAACAGTCTCACTGCCCGCGGGAAGAAACTGTCTCCGAATCTTCTTGTCCTTGCCAGGATGCTGCGATAACGTCTGCCAGACGGCAACAGAAAGAACAGTTTGTGGCTGGGGTGATGGGGGTCTTTGATAATCCGTAGTGATTTCTTCCTGAGCCGCTGGGAGTAAAGGTCCTCCATGGATGGCAGCTCCGTCCTGGTGATGTGCTGTGCAGTTTTCACCACCCTCTGTAAAGCCTTACGATCGAGGTCGGTGCAGCTGCCGTACCAGGCCGTCATGCTGCCAGTGAGGATACTCTCTATCGTGCACCTGTAGAAGTTGCAGAGTATCCTGGAATCCATTTTGAACCTCCTCAACCTGCGGAGGAAGAAGAGCCGCTGTCGAGCTTTCTTGGTGATGGTGGTGGTGTGAAGAGACCATGTCAGGTCCTCAGTGATGTGGACCCCAAGGAACCTGAAGCTTTTGACTCTCTCCACCGTAGTCCCATTGATGGCGATGGGGGGCGTGTCCCTCTCCCTGCTGCTTCCTGTAGTCCACAATCAGCTCCTTTGTTTTGCTGATGTTGAGATGGAGGTTGTTCTCCTGGCACCAAGATGTCAGGTTTTCGACCTCCTCTCTGTACGCCGTCTCGTCATCGTCTGTGATCTGGCCGATGACGGTCGTGTCATCAGCAAACTTCACGATGGTGTTGGAGCTGTGTGTGGCCACGCAGTCGTGGGTGAACAGGGAGTAGAGGAGAGGGCTGAGCACGCAGCCTTGAGGGGCACCGGTGTTGAGAATCAGGGTGGAGGATGTGATATTTCCCACCCGCACTGCCTGGGGTCTGCCCGTCAGGAAGTTCAGGATCCAGTCACAGAGGGCGCTGTTGAGCCCGAGGTCTCTGAGCTTGATGGCCAGCTTGGAGGGCACAATGGTGTTGAATGCTGAACTGTAGTCAATGAACAGCATTCTCACATATGTGTTCCTGTTCTTCGGGTCCAGGTGTGAGAGGGCAGTGTGGAGGGTGAGGGCTATGGCGTCGTCTGTGGACCTGTTTGCTCTGTAGGCAAACTGCAGGGGGTCCAGAGATTCAGGGAGGGAGGAGGTGATGAATAATTTGACTAACCGCTCAAAGCACTTCATTATGATGGAGGTGAGTGCTACTGGGCGGTAGTCGTTGGGGCAGGTGATGATTGTCTTTTTGGGGACAGGAATGATGGTGGAGTGTTTAAGACATGTGGGGACTACAGACTGCAGCAGGGACCTGTTGAAGATGTCTGTGAACACCTCTGCCAGCTGAACTGCACACACCCTGAGAACACGGCCAGGGATGCCATCAGGTCCAGGAGCCTTGTGTGGGTTAACCCTTTTAAAGGATTTACACACATCTGCCCTATTTAAAACAAAAGGGCAGTGTAGCTCCTGGTCCCTCTGTACCTCCACAGCCTGGCTCCTCTCAAAGCGTGCAAAAAAACTGTTTAGCTCATCTGGGAGAGATGCGCACGCAGACACTCCCGCAGCACCCCCCGCTGCTCCTTTGTAGTCAGTCATTGTCCTTAGTCCCGCCCACATATTCCTAGTGTTACAGCCTTTGAAGTCAGATTCCACCTTGTCTTTGTACTGTCTCTTTGCATTTTTTATTGCTCTCCGGAGATCATACCTAGACTTCCTGTACTCCTCCAAATCTCCCGCTGTGTGCGCGAGAGTGCGCACTTTCAGTTTGCCGCGCACCTCACCGTTTACCCAGGGCTTTTGATTTGGGAATGTCCGTACAGAAACCTTCGGTACCACGTCATCGATGCATTTCCCAATGTAGCAGATGACAGTGTCCGTGTGTGTGTTGATGTTATTGTCCTCAAACACACTCCAATCCGTGGATGCAAAGCAATCCTGCAGTGCTGAATCTGACTCCTCGCTCCATCGTTGTACTGTCCTTGTTATCGGTCTGTCCCTTTTAAGTTTCTGCTTGTACGCAGGCAACAACAGTAGTGAGATATGGTCTGATTTGCCGAAGGGAGGGCGAGGGAGAGCCTTATATCCATTCCGGAAAGGGGAATAAACATGGTCCAGTATGTTTCCCCCGCGCGTCGGGAAGTTGATGTGTTGGTAATATTTTGGCAAAACCTTCTTCATGTTGGCGGTGTTGAAATCTCCGGCCACAACGAACGCCGCATCTGGCCGTGAAGTCTCGGTTTTATCAATAAACCCAAACAGCTGATCGAGTGCCGTGTTGTTGTCGGCGAGTGGCTGCGGCGGGATATACACTGCTGTTATCACAACAGATGTGAATTCCCTCGGCAGATGGAAGGCCCGACATGAGATCATGAGGTGCTCTAGCTGTGCGGAACAGTCCGATGAAATAATCTTCACATCTGAGCACCAGTTGTTGTTAGTCATTACACACACACCGCCTCCCTTACTTTTCCCCGAGTTTGCAGTCCGGTCCTGACGAAAAATAGAGAATCCGTCAGGGACAATAGCGGAGTCCGGGATAGCGGGGTTGAGCCAAGTCTCAGTGAGAATTAACACGTTACAGTTCTTAATGTCCCGTTGAAAAGCAATCCGGCTTCTGAGTTCATCTAGCTTATTTTCAATGGATTGAACATTAGCCAGAAGAATACTCGGAAGAGGGGGCCGATTCTCACGTTTCCTCAGTCTGACCAGCAACCCGGCCCGGCATCCCCGCTTTGTCTTCTTCTTGCGTCTCTCAGGTAGAACAGCAACAGGTAGCCATGGTGAATCTCCATTGTCTGTCGGAGGGTTAATATTGTCCACGAAGTTTCGCAATTGGAAAAGTTCCTCTCTGCTATATTGTATGGCAGAGTAGGTGCGGTCGGCTAGCATGTTGCGAACCATGTTAAAAGTAAAACGGCAAAAGTAAAAGAAATATGTACAAAATACGAAAATGGGCAAAGTTGGAGAGGAGCACAAAGACGATGCGGCCATCGTCACCGGCGTATCTCAAGTTCTCTTTATAGTCGTTCTATAATTGTATAAATGCAACAAACTTTAGTTTTTGTACATATAGTATAAAGTATAGTGTAGTATAAATATGTTTTGCAGCTCCAGACAACATGTATTTGATGGAAGTGAGGGCAGATTGGCTCTTAAGATAGTAAAGGTTGCTGACCCCTACCCTAACCCTATCTCGGATCACACGGCAGTCCAATCCACAATTTATACTATATGTCACATGTAGGCCTTTTCAGGCTCACATCTAGATTAGCCTGTGCCAAAAGTGTTGCATCCTCGCCAAAAGTGTGCCGTATATTTACCAAAAGTGGCCCAGATATGTTTTAAGATAACCGGGCCACATTTGCTGCATCAGTTGTTGGCCACTTCAGGCTCATATCAAGATTTGCCGGTACCAATTGTGCTGCATCCTTACCACAAGTGGCCCACGTCTGTTTTTTAATATTTGGGCCATATTTTTCATGTCAAATGTGGGCCACTTTAGGCTCACACTCTGATTAGCCAGTGCTGACTGTGCCGCATCTTTGCCTAAACTGGCCCAGATATGTTTTAAGATAACTGGGCCACATTTGCTTCATCATATATGGGCCACTTTTGGTTTACACCCAGATTAGCCTTTGTCCATTCTGCCACATCTTTGCCAAAGGTGGCCCACAGTTGTTTTGTGATATTTGGGCCACATTCACCATTTCCCACATGGGCCACTTTAGGGTGACATCCAGATTACACATTGCAGGAGCACCGCATCTTTGCCAAAAAAGGCCCACATTTGCTTTGGGATATGTGGGCCATATTTGCTATTTTACAAGTGGGCCACTTTAGGCACACATCCATTTGGTCCGGGCCAGAAGAAGGCGAGCAGTGCCGCATCATTGCCTGAAGTGGGCCACATCCGCTTGCTATCTGGGGCTCCATTCACTTTCAACATGCTTCATTTTGTCGTCTCTCATTGTTCATAAAGTTATTACTTGTGGTCTAACCCCTATGACCTCCTTTCTCTCTTGTAAAAAAAACTCCTCCCCCTGTCCTCATTCAAACTAATATTTCCCTAACCTTTTTTCACTCTCTTCATCACTGCTTCCCAAAAGCTCCTGGCTTTGATTTGCAGCTCAATCCTTGCTAAAAAGCTCAAGACCCCATCCTCTCCTCAGTACATCATCCTGACTTAGCCTCCACCATCTCAGCTTGAATATATCCCCACCTCCACCTCCATTTCCTACTCGTACCCCGAACAGAAGCCGGTGGTCTTCACACCTCTGACTGTGGCCAACATCCCCATAGTTATAACTTAGAGAGCACTTTTACCACAATGCTCGGGCATAGAGGATACAGATCTGGGTTTATTTTCACATTCACATTACTTCATGTTCATCTCTTCTGTGCATGCTCACTGTGGGGTCTCTTCAGCTCCCTTTAAAGGAAAAATCCACCCTTAAAGGCACAAATATAACGGCACTTAAGTTATTGGATCTTTTATGTTGTTTTACGTTTTTATTCCATTAGATAATGGAAAAATGCTTATCTGCAAATATTTTCCAAGCACTACTAAAGAAGGGGAATGAGAAATATTTAAGCAAAAGAGCAATTATTTTTCAATACATTTTTTTTTTAAATGTGTTATTATTTAAATACTGCACATATTTAAGAACCTTAATTTGTTTTTAAGCATGTTTATCTATGGTCAAAAAATACATATATCCAGGGTTGGATTTTTCCTTAAAGTGTCTTCATATCTCTCATATCATTTTGCCTTCCACACAAGTCTCTTTGTGTGGCTGCATGCTAATTGCTAGCCTGGGCTGGTACCTGTCTTACATCAAAACTCATTCTGTGGCTGGTGTGACCCGGGTGAGGAAGACTGGCTCTTATTCCCATCCCTCCTCTTCACCTCTCCTCCTCCCTCTGTGTCTGAATGACAGGTTGTTGCCCTGGTCTGCAGCATTGTCCTCCTGACACTGACCAAGAGAGAGCAGCAGGAGATCACTGCGCGATACAACCCTCCAACAGGAAGTTATCAAACCCTCCAACCAATTTTGTCCTGCAAATCCCTCGTCGGCTGGACGAGCTACTAACGTTAAGCTACGAGTGGCTACTAACGTTAGCTGCTGTCTACTTCTCCTCCCAGCTCGATCATCTGCCATGCTGTGGATCTTTCTGTGTTTCTGGCTCTTTCCCCATCTCTGGTCGGCAGGTCCAGGGACGTGTACACATAGACATCGAAGTGGGCTTTAGCCCCTGCCCTTTTTCTTCCTCCAGAGAAAGTTATGTTTTTAAATATTTATTTTTGCTGCTGTTTGCGCACAGTGTCCCTTTCCAAAAAATATATATTGATTGAATAAAAAATAAAAATATCAGGTCGGGAGATTAGACTGTCAAGTTCCGATGCTCTCTCTACCCTCCCTCCCTCCACGTCTCGCGCACAGCGGTGCGGACAGTCATCGGCAGTCACCTCAGACAGACAGGTAGCAGCACCTCCCACCTCACAGTCCCATGTTATGCCGGCTTTTCTTGGCTTGTTTGAAGGTGAGTGGTGATGAACAAATGACTAAACTGCCAGTGCCTCTAGCTTACAGAGCTTAGCCAAAAGCCAAAAACCAAATTGTTAACTAAGGTGGTGGCTAATGGATAAGTTAGCTCATGGGCGTAGGCTAATGTACTGTACTTAAAGGGAGACACTACAGGTGAATACAGTAAAATGTGTATCTAATAACGTCATCACAATCGCCACATTGATATGCAAATTAGACGTTACATATAGCCTAATCAAATTGCGCCAATTTGCATGCAGTTACCAAGGCATTGCAGGAGAAAAGGAGAAAAAATAAATAAAAAATACATATCACCTCACAACTTCCCCAGATAGTCAAGTCAGTATTTTCCCCTGAAATGTTATGTTTAAATGCAGATTAGCTTAAAATCTATAGATGAATTCAGACAGGTAGTAAAACGAACATCATTTATATGTGTTTTTTGGAAGTTTTCTTTCCATTAGTGAAAGAAAACATTGAAGCAAAATAGACCAAAATGTACAAGTACATGAAAAAACGATATTTTTGCCTGTAATGTCCTTAAACAGTAACTTCATAATTCTGATTGTTGTCTGCTCTTGTGCGTAGTGTTAGTTGAATTATGTTGAGTATTAAACAATTGCGTGAGTGTGAGGGTATTAAAATAAATGTGTCAGTAAGTCTTTTATAAATTATTATGGGAAGTGCCCTTTTTCTCACTTGAGCTCCTGCCCCCCCCAAAATGTCTGTGCACGTCCGCAGGTCCGTGGCAAACACAAACAGCTACCAACTCTGCATCTGTCCTCCTGACCCTCAAGCACTTGATGTAAAAATCCATTAGCTCATTTAGACCTGAATAATTAGCACAACAAGGTGAAAAAGTAATCTTTATAATGCAAAAGATGCTGACAAAGACTATGTAACATTTGTAAACATATATTTAAATTATTATGACAAATATGTAAAATTAGACAATACATTTAAAAGCACAAGTATACAGACAGGACGTCACAATTAAATAAAAACATATGTTAAATAAAAAAATTAACTGAAAAAGAAGTGACGAATGAATGCAAAATCCAGGATTCGACAACCCAACCATCAAAATACGGAGCGAAAAGTGTAACCACAAGAGTCAAGACATGAGCTAGACCTACTACTAAACGACTCACAGTATAAGTCTGAAAATTACCATTAAAAAAACGCTAAAATCACAAAAAAATCGAGAGGGACAACATAGAATAGCGGACTATACGTTTCATTTTCAAATGCGCGTTCCCGTGACAAGGGGTGCATTTCACGGCGGAGGTGCATGATTTTGCACAACACCATATGACGCTGAAGTACTCCATCACGCAGCTGCTCGAGTTAAGACATTACAGCACTCCAACCTGTATCTCAGCACAGTCAACACATGATCATTTTAATGTTTCCACCACAATATTCACATTTGTATTCCTTCATGCTCTTGCAATCTAATTGTTGTGATCAAATGCATCAAGTGTCTTGTTTAGTATTTCTTGTCCTTCTCTTTGTCTTTGCCCTGTAGTTTTTGCACTATACGTTTTCTAATAAATATTCCATTCGGGGCTTTTCCCCTTTTCTTCATCAAGACTTGTGTTTCTGTTATTTCCATGAAACAAAACCAGAGTGCAGGCAGTATGGGAAAAATAAAGAGCTTTTTGAACATTAAAGCATGGAGACATGTCACAGTAGAGACACTACATACTGATATACACCTGAACATCAGCAGGAGAGGACTCTTTAAAGTAGAGACACTACATACTGATATACACCTGGACATCAGCAGGAGAGAACTCTTTAAAGTAGAGACACTACATACTGATATACACCTGGACATCAGCAGGAGAGAACTCTTTAAAGTAGAGACACTACATACTGATATACACCTGAACATCAGCAGGAGAGAACTCTTTAAAGTAGAGACACTACATACTGATATACACCTGAACATCAGCAGGAGAGGACTCTTTAAAGTAGAGACACTACATACTGATATACACCTGAACATCAGCAGGAGAGGACTCTTTAAAGTAGAGACACTACATACTGATATACACCTGAACATCAGCAGGAGAGGACTCTTTAAAGTAGAGACACTACATACTGATATACACCTGAACATCAGCAGGAGAGGACTCTTTAAAGTAGAGACACTACATACTAATATGAACCTGAAAATGAGCAGAATATGACCTCTTTAAGTACAGTATTTGAGTAAATATACTTAATTTCACAACTTTAGTTTTGTTCCGTTTCATATATTCTCTGTCTCTCTAATGCAGGGTAATGTGTGTTTTTCAAGACACATGGTGGAGGAAATGCTACAAACAGAGGTTGTGTTGTTGCATATTCATTTACATTTTTTTACAGGAGCAGAATTGGGTGTGGTTCATTATAATTGTATGAGCCAAAGCCAAATGTACAATTTGTTTAATCGTTTATTTGAACTGGGACAATGCACATTAATTAACATTTTAAACAAAATAATGCTTTCAAATGTAAATGAGCCGGATTTTAGCTTTGAGCTAATGTCCATCCGTAGACTCTGCTGTGTGTGTGTGTGTGTGTGTGTGTGTGTGTGTGTGTGTGTGTGTGTGTGTGTGTGTGTGTGTGTGTGTGTGTGTGAGTGTGTGTGTGTGTGTGTGTGTGTGTGTGTGTGTGTGTGTGTGTGTGAAATTGAAAGAAAGGGGATATGTCACTACCTGTCCTTTGTTTCCAATTTTGTTATGTATGATTATACATTTCACATTTACACCAATTAAAAAATATCCACTACTACAGTAGTTTTTCATTTATTATTCTGCATTATAAATGATTGCAGTTGAAATGCAATGGGTGTTTGAATCCCTGTGATATTTGTGGAAATAAAAAA
This sequence comes from Trematomus bernacchii, assembly GCF_902827165.1. Classification (NCBI taxonomy): domain Eukaryota; kingdom Metazoa; phylum Chordata; class Actinopteri; order Perciformes; family Nototheniidae; genus Trematomus; species Trematomus bernacchii. Next base: position 166,945 of record NW_022987581.1, on the reverse strand, counting down.
ATAAAAATAACAATAACAGAAAAAGTAAATGCATAAAAGTGCTAGGGCTTTTTTTGTAAATCAAATATTTCTATAATACAGAACAATTAAGATGTATTCTTATTTATTTATAGTCTTAAAATGCACAAAATCAACATTCACTTTCATTCAGTGAGATCTCATTTCCTTAACTTTCACTCTTACCGTCATGTTCATATAGCCCCGCCTACTTTGTACGCCTACGCCTGCTTATAGGTTGTCTCTCATGTCCGTCACTCCTTTCAGCCAATCGAATGAGAAGGGGCGGGACATGACGCACGTCGGGGTATTAAAAAAAAGGCACGCTGCGTCTCCTGTGTTAATCCTATTGTGTTTTCTGTCTGATAGCAGCAAGGATTAAAGGCGTCAAAAGATATCCAGGTATTTATAACATTTTAAAGTTTATGTCGTTTTTTTGGCTGCATTACTTTGATATATTAACAGGAAAAAGCAATGATTTAAACATATTAAAACTGGTGTAATATGGCATTTACACGTAAAATATAAGTGGTTGTTATTTCTATGTGTGTATTTGTTTAATAGGTAGAAGCTTGCATTAGAAAAGGTATGCATAAATCAGGAAATAATTTGCTTTTCTTGTATTTTCAGTAAAATAAGCATCATGGCTCTGGATGATTGTGGCCGTCTCTGCAAATATACGTTGTTTATTTTCAACCTCATCTTTGCAGTAAGTGTGTTAAAAATGATGTCCTTCCTATTTTTTTACTTTATTGTGTTCTGAAGTTTTAACGCTGTGAAAAACTAATGGTTGTAGGTTTTTCTGAATGTGTTAGGAGGGTAACATAGACACTTGGAGTTCATCTCAATTGAATATTTCACCTCCTCCTTTCCGAGAGATACGAGGAAGAGACGCGAGGACAGAGGAGTCCTCAGGTATGAGTTGGGATGTCCTCGTTGCTCGTTCACTCCAGTGTCACCATAAACAACGCCCTTTACTTCTGGTGCGCGCAGTTTTATCACCTGTCACTGGACTTCCCTCCACATAAATCCCTTCAAACCTGGTATTTAGTTTTCTCATTGAAATGATTTCGTCCATCTCTTCCATTCATCTCTTTTATTATAGTTTTCTATTTATTATTTTCGGTCCTGTACAAAATTCAAAATTCAAAAGCTTTTATTGTCATTGTACAGAATACAACGAGATGTATAGTTACTGCTCCAGCGAGTGCTTTAAAAACAGACATATTAAAACACAGATTAAAAGGTCTGACAGTTACGACCAGCAAGTAGTGCACACAGCTTCGGATCGTCATGTAGATGAGCAGGATTAATAAATAAATAAATAAATGAATAAAATAGAATTATGATAAAATATATATGATAAATGTATTTGTTTTTCCAGGTATAACATTTCATTTAAGTTATAATTATAATCATAACAATAATAATAATTGATGGATTCATTTCATTATGGTAGGCTATTTGAGCTTGTTTCAGATCAACTTCTGTATTGGATGTTGTTATTTAATTTGTCCTACAGAAGAGAGACACAAATCACTAAAATATTTATTAGTTATGCTACCCGTATTTGTATATATCCTAAATGTTTGACTTTCTGTGGGTGTACCGCATGCATCAAAAACCATAAGTAGAACTGTAAGTTATTTATTTTATAATCAAACATTATTATTGAGTTCTGTTTGCAGCGGGGTAAAAAGGCTTTAAAAAGGCTCCCGTGTATGAATCTCACCATAGACATTAATGTCTAAAAAGCGATTTTTAATTAATGTCTATGGTGCTATTTTCAACCCGGTATCACGGCAAGACGTGAACATGTGACGATCTACCATGCTGGGAGACGTGAATATATCACGGTTTCGTCCCTTCAAACGTGACAGTTACACGGTATTGTTATCATGGCCCAACCAGTGGAGAAATACCCGGAAGTGCCTAGCAAATGGTCTACCGCGCCTATTGGTCGGTTTTTATTGTCAAAATTAGATGTTTTTAATTTATTTTTTAATCGTCACACTCGATTTTGCCGATTTTCTTGTTGCCCTAGCTGGTCGACACCTCTTTTAGCAGAAACAAAGGCTACATTAATGTATTAAATCGATGTTAATCCATGTGTGTGGAGGTGAGGATGTGGAATTAACGGACGTGACGTTGTGCGATTGCGTTGCCAGGCAACGCAATTTACAAACTCTTCAACTACAACCCTAATTATATTTTAAAACATTTTAGACAGCCTCACGAAATACTTTAATGTAAATTAAAATGTAAATGTGAAGGAATGTGTGTAATGTGGTGATTGACATTATTCACCCACGGATCTATGGGTTGGGGGTATTATTCCGCACGGACATTTTAGTTAACCGGACTCCTGTTGATGTGAAATCCGAAAACATTTAAAAAAAATAAAATAATACTTTATTCCGAGTTTGCTTGCTTTTCTCTTTGGAGGTCATCACATAACGACATTGTAATACACGGTTTGGCTGCATTAAATATGACACATCTGCCGTAGTTCTGTATTTATAGAGCCCTGATGAGAAGACTTCTGGACAAACAGGAAGCACTGCCGCCAAAACTGAAAACGTGACGTGGATCATAAATATATCCGCAATTAAACAACATCTTACATTTATTTTCACACAATACGTCTCCTTGCAGTATCAATAATAATTCGGCTGACTTTTATATTTGATCCAATTGGTAGATAGGCTGTATTTACACCATAACGGTGCACAGTTGATAGAAAGGCACATCTAGTGGTTAAAGCACGTTATTGAATTTGATTATTTGATTATTTTTCACAAAAATGAAACCATCAATAGCAGAGACAGAATTAACTGTCATTAGTAAACCACCCAAAAAAAAAGATCATAAATGGTTTTGTTTTATAATATATATTTTAAGGATAATAATAGCAATGTAACACTGTCTATGACACTTACTGTATAACACTGATTTGAAAAACATACAGAAAAAACTAATTCACTGCCCTTAATAAAGTATTTAATACATTTCAGGTGTGCTGTTTTGTTTAGATCATTGACATCTGGAGCTCTTTTAATGTCCTTTTTGATTATTGTTACACCAGGTCTTGTCAAAACCTTTATTCCATATTCAATATCCATTACTAAACAAAACAGCAATTCTACTCCACTACAATTCAGAGGTTAACCTGGTATTTTTACTCCACTACATTTATTTTAGTTACTTTGCAGATTCTGATTAATGATGTGAAATATAAACAACCCTTAAATCAGGCTTTAGTTACACCTGAGTAAAATTCAGGGAAAGGTGATTGTCAAGTGCCAACAATCAGGAGAGATATTTGATAGTTGCTGCTTGAGAAGACTAAACATTTATCTGCAGATCCCTATAAAGTATATTCATTACTCGTTATTCTCTACTAATAGTTCATTAAAGACTGTATATAATGGCTATTTTGCATATCCCTTTCAAGATTTCAAGATTTTCTAAGGATCATTGACATATCATATACACAACTAATTCAATAACGTGCTTTAACCACTAGGCGGTGCACACAGCCATAATAACTTTGTATTATTAGTGTAGGACACTTGTGTATGTATAATATCTGAAGATGTGTAGTTTTATTCATGTTTTCACATAAATGTACAGGATATTGCTATATTATTTCACATGTTTTACTTATAATATCTGATTTGTAAAACATCACAGACAGAAAGGTATATCTGTCATTTAACAGTAAGCTATTGAAATTCTGAATCCATAGATGTGTCTCCCATCACCCAAATCCCCTGACTATTCTCTCAACTCAGTATTTACATTCTTATATTCAAAGAAAATCAGTAATATCTTTAAAAACGACAAGTCCTTTTATATCAGCTGTGCACCGTTATGGTGTATAACGTATTTTTTTTCGGATTTCACATCAACAGTAAGTCCGTTTAACTAAAATGTCCGTGCGGAACAATACCCCCAACCCATAGATCCGTGGGTGAATAATGTCAATCACCACATTACACACACCCCTTCACATTTACATTTTAATTTACATTAAAGTATTTCGTGAGGCTGTCTAAAATGTTTTAAAGCTCCCATGTCATGCTTTTCCGGTTATTACCCGTCCCCTTGTGTGTTATGAAGGTTTTTATGCATGTAAACGGTGTGCAGAGTCAAAACCCTCAAAGTACACCCTGTAGCGAGTAAAACTCTAACACAGAAAATACCTCCCCAAAACGCCTCGTTGGAGATACGTCACTGCCCATTTGATTCTTCCGGGTACCGCCTGATGTCATGCGGTACCCGGAACGAAATGGACCAATCCCGAAGAGCTATGGCCACACCAGCAGCGGCGTGTTCCTCCTCCAGAGGTTCGAAGAACCGGCATTTCACAGACGAAAGCTTCCAAAACATTGCCCAGTTTGAGGCCGGATATGCACAGCTTGTTTGGACCGTTTGGAGCAGGGGAAGATCTGGGTATACAACCTGTAAGTTTGCATTGTTATTTGTGTATTTATCAAACAAGACTGTTTAAATGTGTAAACTGTGTTGGACTGCTAAGCCATTGACACAGTGCTAACTGTGCTAACTAAGTTGCTAGAGTTTCCATATATCAACTCTAATATCAGCAGATGGCCTTGCATACATGTATCTCATAGCAGGAGAATGTCTGCATTCACACACAAAATACCTATTGACAGTATACTCCGGGTGATTTGCCGGTCAGTCGCGAAACATAATTACATTATAGCTGGCGTAGCGATCTAACACACGGAGCTAGAGCTAGTTTTGGTCAGAAAAACATTTTTGTGATGCTACGTTGCTAGCGTTTAAATATATCAACTACAATGTCAGCAGATGGCCTTACATGTTTGTCATGGCAGGAGAATGTCTGCAGTCACACACACGGAATACTCATACAGTATACTGTACTGTGATTTACCGTACATTGTGACCGTACATATACTGCATGTAGCTAACGAGGCTAGCTGTATGCTAGCGCAAAACAATGTATTCATGCAAGTTACATTGTATGGTAGCAGAATACCCGTATACGATTGCAATTATAAACACGTTATTGCTAGCCTAATATGAACCACTAGCTTTTGTTCATAGTAGTTTTATTACACTGCATTATAGTTGCCTTTCCTCCAAGCTAACGTTCATATCGTGTTAGCTACCAAGGTAAACAAAGCTAGGTTAGCATATTAGCAGGAAAGCTGTTCATTACACAACTACTACTAACGAATCTAAAACAACTAAGTTTCTCTAATATTTTGTGATTTGCATTTGATTTCGTCCAGCCAGATCCTGGCGGACAATCCATGACGTGCTAAAAGGCACTTCTACTACTACTGAGGCGCAGGGTTGCCAACTTTGGGTACCTGGCTGGAGTGAGATTTTGATATCATGGGTTTAATTCGGTTTAATTACACATATGCGCACGAAATGACTGCTATCGTGTCAGCAGCGGGACCTTAGCATATATATAGGATATATATACAATATATACAAATACACAATAATGGACACAGACTATAAAGTGCACACAGTTTCATTCACTAATGAAAGTCAAACATGTTTGTTTCCACTGTTTTATTGTGTGCCTGTCGCGATAAGCAATTAATTGACTTATCGTACGATAAATAAAAATGAACTCGATAATTTTTATGACCTCGATAAATTGCCATTTACATGAGGATGTGACTAGCAGTTTGAAAGGATGTACTTGAATTATTATTATATATTATCATTATGTCAGTGGTCTACAACGGTGCCGACAATATTATCGTTTATCGCAATAATTTCCGGGAAAATGTATCCAACAAAATTAATTATCGTGAGAGGCCTATACATGAAACACACACACACAAACAAATCTACAGACTTACTCCAAACTGCCAAATATTAATTAACACACTCTCACTCTCATATACTCTTTGACTCTATTTTGGCCTAGTAGAACAAATAAGACTTTTACTTTGTTATAATTTCTACTGGATCTTAGATCTGCGCATGCGCAATACGGGTCGGCAGTTGCGGCTCCAGAGTATTTTTGTTGGGTAATCTATGGTAGGGCTAACCCATACAGTGTTGGGGCTCAAGTCAGTATTTGCAATGTAATTACATACACGCTCCCCCCGACAGTGAAACGCCATGCGTGAGGTTTAGATTATTTCCCTGTCTCAATCCAAATTGAACTGTATGTAATAAAAAGGCACATTTGTCTTGTAGTAAATAAAAAGGGCGACCTGGAGCCAATCCTGCAATTTCCCCACAGGTGAAAGAGTTGACATGCTGAAGACCCAACCCCTGCAGGGGGGTCTGGGGGGATTCTTCCCCAGGAGATTTTTTGAAATACTAACATAAAATACACATTCTGATACTCTCTTGAGAAGAAAAATAAATAAATCTATTACTACACATTTAAAAAAATAAATGCCATTTTTGTTTTGTGTTACTTTGTTCTGAAAGCTGAACCTGCTGCTCCTCACAGAGAGAAGAGGGAAGAGGCTGTGTGAATTACTTTACATTGTGGATAAGGGTGGATAGCCCCCATTGTTCTGTGTGTCAAAATGAAAGACAGCCCACACACCTATCAATCATCAAACCGTGGGGTCTTATTTACGTGTTGATTTCTATCAACACGTAATGTTGTATCGATGTATAGAGATGTACTACCGCAAAAGTATTCTCCGTCGGGACTTCCTGCAACAACACCACGCCGTTATCGTGATTCTGATTGGCCAGAAGACATTATCAAAGATGTTCTATTGAGAAGACGATCACTACGTGACAAAAGTTTTCAAAACCGTTTCTAGTCTTCGGTATTCTTGTTTTTGGCGTGAGAATAGTTTGGGCAGCGTGAGAGCGTGAGATTGAGAGTGAAAGCGTGTGTCACACGCCAGATGCGTGAGAGTTGGCAACCCTGCTGAGGCGTCGTGCTAAAAGGCACCGCACCGACTGTGCGCAGGCAAGATGCAAGGAGGAGGAATGGATGATATACCGTGTATATATGTATATTTATGTTCATTTTGTACATTTCTAAAAATAAAGTTTAATGGAAATACTTAGTAGGCCTATCCTTTCTTCCCTGAATTCATATATAGCAAACCATGATTTGATTTCTCATCAAACAGTAGTAGTTTATAACGGGTAAAAATAACTTACTCTTTGTTATGAGCGGCTCGTAGGCCACAAAGACAAGGAGACATACACGAGTTTACAAAACCACGGCACATTTATTGTGATAAATGCAGAGATAGGTGGTTGAGAGGATCGCAGATGCCCCTTTCACACCAACGCAACTCCGGTTCAAGCTCCGTGCTAGAGCTTTTCTGGTTCAGAACCGGTTCTTCGGTTTAGCGCCGGCTCTTTTCACACCGCTCAGAGCCCGACTGGTGCTGCCGCTGCTGCGTCATGACGTCACAGTTTACGTCGCTGAGTTTCTCCCCAACGCCGGAGCTCACCTCACAACAACGGGCCGGGGACTGCGTTGCTTTTAATCATACGAAGCCAGATTAAATTAAATAACGACTTCTCCAACCTTATACTTTTCTCCAGAGTGCCGTGGTTCATTGTTTATTAATGTGTTTCAGCGGCATTTACCGACCGCTGCAGTGCTGGCCGGCTGCTCTTCAACGGGAGTGTATTCTCCCGTTAGCTCCGGGTTAGCTCACACGGCTCTAAAGTATTCACTGTCTGACTGTCACACAAGCAGCTGATACATATCCCCAGTTCCCCTTAAGTGAATGTGTGTCAGTCTGAATTGACGCTGTTTGGTGTCAGTCTGAATTGACGCTGTTTGGCATCACAACGCTGTTATGAAAGTTTCTCTGGTATAACATGGGTGATGTTAGCATAGCAACCGAAGCTAAACTGACTACTTGCTAAGCAGTATTCTACAGGCACTTTTTACCGACGTATTTTTCATTATGATTCTACTTGTGATAGTCGGACATGACAACCTGTGCAGCCCATGTATTGATTCCATCCGATAGCTGCTATAATAACACACAAAACGTCTGCCTGCTCTCCACAATGATCAATAACAGAGAACGGATGGTCAAAGTAAGGTACAAATAAACAGAATCACACGAAGCCTGGTTAGTGTTGCCTGACTTTATAAAGTGTGTTTTTTTTAACAAGTGTGTGGTTGCGTTCTAGTCACTTTGCTCAGCACTACTGCTTGTTACAACTTTTATTTGCCGTACTCGCCTTAAGTGTTAGCTCAGGTTAATCTCGCCCCCCTCCGACGTAAGCGTGACGTATGCGGTTCTTGCTTCTAGACGGACAACTTTTTGGTGCTCGAAACGAACCGGATTCCGGAGCTATGACGCTGCTCCGCTGCGGTGTGAACAGGAAAACCCGGTGCTTTTCAAGCACCAGCACCGAACCGGCCCTGAAACACCGTTGGTGTGAAAGGGGTAAGAGTTAGTCTTCCTGCAGCCGCTTTGGAGAGAGACTGGGGCCGTAGTGTCCGGAGGTGTCCGTGATCGTGCTGATTAGCCTCTTCAGCTCCACCCCATCGTAAGACAAAGGCCCTGGGGCCGTCACACTCTTCTATAACAACAGTTAAAAATATATATGTATATAAAATATACGGCTGTGCCGACGCCATGATAAGACTGATGTTACGCTGAGAGCAGCCGGGAAAAGCACTGTTAGACATGGGCGCAGCCTCTCTGGTGGTTGACTAATCAGAACGAGTGGCCGAGCTGACCAATCGGAGCACACTAGGCTCACAGGGAGGGGGGGGGCAAGAGCTCCAACGAGTCGTTTAGTGGAGAAAGTGAATACTGCTGAATACACATGCTTGACAGAGATGCTGTATGCGAAACCAATGTGAGTTTGGAAAATTGCACAGTATAAATCTATTTTAGTATACCTCAACAATGTAATTATGATCAGTGGAAATGGCCATGACATGGGCCCTTTAAAATATAATTAGGGTTGTAGTTGAAGAGTTTGTAAATTGGGTTGCCTGGCAACGCAATCGCACAACGTCACGTCCGTTAATTCCACATCCTCACCTCCACACACATGGATTAACATCGATTTAATACATTAATGTAGCCTTTGTTTCTGCTAAAAGAGGTGTCGACCAGCTAGGGCAACAAGAAAATCGGCGAAATCAAGTGTGATGATTAAAAAATAAATTAAAAACATCTAATTTTGACAATAAAAACCGACCAATAGGCACGGTAGACCATTTGCTTGGCACTTCCGGGTATTTCTCCACTGTTTGGGCCATGTTAACAATACCGTGTAACTGTCACGTTTGAAGGGACGAAAGCGTGATATATTCACGTCTCCCAGCATGGTAGATCATCACATGTTCACGTCTTGCCGTGATACCGGGTTGGCTATTTTATGCAACATTGCATGGTGGCTAAATATACTGTCTATGCCTGCTGTCCATTCAAACGAAGTAGACTGGATATAAACTCCCCAAACAGGCGAAAACCTACCAGTTTCACCCACTGTCTCTACCACCTCCCTCCATGCCTGGCTCCTCCGGTTTGTATCCCGGTAGGTGAACAGGGACTGAAAGCACCGGGTGATTCCCTACCGCTACGATTATTTTCTCCTACATTTTTTGGCATATGAGGAAATGAACTGCGGTCTGGCTCTCCCAGCATACACGCGGTTTGATTGGCTAGCGCTTGTACTGGCAGATTTGCATACGCGGGATTTGATTGGCTGACGCCTCCGCCTCTGCTTCAAAAGTAGAACATTGCTCTACTTTTGCAGCGAGCACTGCGAGAAAAGCTACGCTTTGCTCCCAGAATGCAGTTCGGCGAATCGTGACGTCACCCCATTCAAAGTGAATGGGCAGAAGCGTTGAACCGTCAACGCACGCCGCCGTGTGTAGGGGCCGTAAGAACAGCTGCAGTGAGCAGAGGCTGAGCAGCTGGGGGCGGAGCTCTGATGCGCGAGTGGTGAAAATACTTCCGCTTAGTCTGCTCTCGTGTATCCTCGCTCTCTTCTCCTCTGGAAGCCTTCTCCCTCCCTCCCCCCTCCTTGACTCCTCCGTGTGCATTTAAGCGATTGGGACGTCCTTCAACATGGCGTGTCTTGATCGATTTCCGGGGAGGAGAGAGGAGTCGAGGAGAGACACTAGAGGTTTCTCAATACTCTAATTTCCCCTCCTCGACTCCTCGACTCCTCGGTCCTCCGGTAGTGACCCGGAAATGAATTTCAGCGCGCCATGTTGAAGGACATCTAATTTCTCTAAATGCACATCGAGGACCGAGCATCGAGCATCGAGGAGGCTCTCTGGAGGAGCTCTAACCGAGGAGACTGTGGGTGTTTCTCAATCGCGAGTACGCTTGCTTGGTAGCACATGTCTGCTGAGCATCTTGCTTCAGAAGCGAGTCAAGAATACTTCCTGGCATTCGGAAAACGAAGAGTGGAACACGCTAGCAAGTGTGCAGGTGTGCGTCATATGAGAGGCCCCGCCTTACATCTTCCGCCACAGATTTGGGGAAATTGGTCCGTGCGCAAAGCATTGTGGGGATTTTAAGACCGCGGAGTCTACTCATGTGCAGCCTCGATATTTCTCCAAACGGAGTACGCCGGGCTCGGTAGATTTCCAAGTATGCTGGAGATTGGAACAGTACTTCGGCGGCACTCGATGACGTAGTATGCTTGAAATAGTGGCTCTGAAGCAGCTTTACTCGCGATTGAGAAACACCCACTGATGGGTCCTCCACGGCTCCTCCGCGGATGCATTTCCGGGAACGGTGGAGACGTTACGCACGGCCGGACTTATCTCAGCCAATGACAGCTCTGCATGCCTGGATATTATTTTAGTAACTGTTCTCATCGCGACGCAATGTTTACAGTGAGAACAGCTGTGAGGTCCGTGCAGAAAGCAGAGCAGTGTGTAAAATATATATCACAGGCCTACATTACTCTCTGTATTTGTATGCTGTAGTTTAGTAGATATCTCTACAAACAAAGAGTCAATATTTTTCTAAGACCATTTAGTGCTTCACATAATAAAATACACAACGGCTGTAGCCTGATTATGCTTTCGGAGCTGTAGGTGTGTGTAGTACAATGTGTAGGTGTGTGTGTTGTACAGTGTGTAGGTGCGTGTTGTACAGTGCGTAGATGCGGCGGACAGACGGGTCTCAGTTGGTTTGGTGTCCTATGCTTATTTTTAATACTTGTAAATACAACTTTTGGCCCGTAATTTCACTTCCCCATTTCAGCGACCAGAGAGAGGGGGGGATATATCCAGTCTCTGATTGTGTTACGTTATTATGAGAGTTCTCTCATACTTGTTTGATTCTGAAATTGTATATATTTATATAAATATATGTGTGTGAGTGTGTATATGTCCGCATCTGTAGCCTGTTATTGTCTCATCATATTGCACTGTCAATGAATTAAAAGTAAATATAAGTCGTCATGAACACATCTGTCCATCAGACAGAGTGCTGCTGTGCCACCTGTCATCATTAATGGACGTCTCTTTAAAATGACCGCTCAGAGGAGAAGAGTTCTCATTTCTCTAACCGCCTGCTGCTTCCCCTCCTCTCTCCTCGGTTCCCCTCCTCAGTCCTCCGCTCGCATCTCCTGTGGGCGGCACTAAGTCTCGAGGATAGGAGTCGAGGAGGGGAAATTAGAGTATTGAGAAAACTCTACTGAGATGAACCTTTGGACTCAAATGCACGACTCAAAAGAAAGTTCGCTGTTCGAAAGGTCTTTACTTAAAGGTCACCTATCATGCTATTTTTAGGCAATAGCATAGGTCTCAGATAATATATAAAAATATATAAAAAACATGTCTATAGTGTTTTGCTCAAAATACCAAACAGATCACCCATTCTGGCTCTATTTCACTTCCTGTTACAAAAATGCTGGTTCTGGGCATAAAGCTTTAAAAAAAATGTTATATCATCGCCATATCATGTTCCAAACCACTTCAAGGATTATTTCTGAAACAGTATGAAGCTCAAATACTTTTTCTCTCTCAGGTTATACCACAAGGTGAGTTCCTTTTTATATCCTGCTTCTTACACATGCTCTCTCCAGTACAGGTTAGCTCTGAGTGTTAGCGATGCTTGCTAATGTAAACAAAGACGATATTACATCCAACACAGTCGGGCATTGTTTCTGATAGCAACGTTTCTGATAGGGCTGTGGGCATACTTGCCAACCCTGAGACCTCAGAAATCGGGAGCATTTCCAAAACCACCGTGGGGGGGGGTGGGGTGCTAGTGGATCGCCGGAGCTGTATTAGATGCTTATTGTAGTTGTAAGTGCACTGCCTTGCGGCCTGTAGCACCATATGTGTGGGCTGGACCTGTATTTTACAGGAAAGGAGTGAGCAGAGGGTAGAATTGTCTATTCTTGTTCTGTTTGCTGTGACTATCTTCCTCACCCTCTCAGACTTTCAGTTGCGCACGCTACGCTACCATGGAAACCAAACAATGGTGTAGCTGTATTAAAGTCCGAGTGGAAACAGTCCTGAGTAAATCTGATTTTGTCAGAAATCGGGAGAAATGCGGGAGAAATATGACCCCGGGAGGAAACCGGGAGAGGGCAATGAAATCAGGAGTCTCCCGCGAAAATCGGGAGGGTTGGCAAGTATGGCTGTGGGTCCGCATTGCCGATATGACGTCAAATCGGACGCAAATCTGGATCAGCTCCGTTGTTCCCCCGTTTTTAGAGATTTGGGTACGGAGGAAAAGAGAGAGGGTTTTATTTTCTGACGCTGCGTGAGTTCCCTGACACACCGGGGACACATATTCATGTGTAAAAGACACCAAAAAGTGCATTTTGCATGATAGGTCCCCTTTAAGATAAAGATAAAGTAAAAAAAAAAATCACTCATGATGTAGAAAAGCAAACTGCAAACATGGGAACTAAATAAACTTGACTATGAATACTAGCAACAAAAGTCTCTTGGCGTGAGAAGCTGGCTCTCTTGTTGGCACAAGGCACAAGACGAACTGGCACAGGATAAAGGGAGACGAGGACTATATAAATGAGGTAATGGGACACAGGTGGCCACAATCAAGGGAGGGGCTGACAATCACACGGGGAGGAAGACACACGAGGGCAGGAGAGCTCTGAAACGAGAGAGAAAGGTAAGTACAAAATAAATCAGGAAGTGCAGTGAAAGGACTAGACAGGTGAACAAAGAGACTTGACTAAACATAAATCTAACCTGAACTAAACATGAAACAAATAACATGAACCTGATTAACTAAACATGACATGAATAAATTAGCAGACATGACGGGATGTTACAGAATGTCGTGTTAAAGTTGTTGGTGTGGTTAATGTATTTAAAGATCAAATGTTGCCTTGTGTTTGTGAGTATTTTGTGGTTTGACTGGTGTTCGTGTGCCTCTACGTCCCTGTTGGTTTCATTCTGCACTTTTACATGATCAATCAATCAATCAATCAATGTTTATTTATATAGCCCAATATCACAAATGTTACATTTGTCTCAGTGGACTTCACAGTTTGTACAGAATATCAGTATGACAATACGACACCCTCTGTCCTTAGACCCTCACATCGTACAAGGAAAAACTTCCAGAGAAAAACCCACAGTTTAAAGGGGAACATGGGAGAAACCTCAGGGAGAGCAACAGAGGAGGGATCCCTCTCCCAGGATGGACAGACGTGCAATAGATGCCGTGTGTAAATTGAAAAGATAATACATTTACAACATAGGTAGTCCAAATGTTTGGAAATGCATGTATCTATAATAATAAGATGAATCCACGAGAATATCCATCCAGGACTTATGATCCAGGACCACAGCAACAGGCAGAGCCACGACTCAGGATCCCAGCGTAGATAGACACCAAAAAGAAATGTGGGGAGTCATGACACCTCTTATACCACACAGCGTGAACAAACCCGAAAATACAGCAGCGACCGAAACCATAAATCTGAATGTGAAACCGTGTGAAGATTCGAGTCTGATGCACATTCACACTGTGGTTATTCTTTGTGTTTTTCTGTGGTTGTGCAGCTGGTGGGATTTGTGTTCCTGGGTCTGGGCCTGTGGCTGAGGTTCAGCGATGGCACCAGAGCTTTCTTTGAAATTGAAGACTTCAACTCAAGTACATTCGTTATTGGTCAGTACATATGTGACATGACTTCTCCAGAATAAACATATTGTGTGTCTGAAACATATTTACTCACAGATCTTTATATATTTTTTTAAGCGGTGACTGTCCTGATTATCACGGGCTTGGTGATGCTGATCGTCGTCGTGTTTGGAGTCTACGGCGCCTGCAACGAGAAACGATGCGCTCTGCTAACGGTGAGACTTCTTAACACAGTGACTTCTGTGTATACAGCCATTTTATGTGATTGCAAAAGCCTGCCTTACACAACTGGCTTACTGTAACTAGTGCAGAACTCACTTTTAGATATGTGGTTTCCTTTGTCTAATATGCAAACATAACAACCTGAAAAGGAGCATTATTTTCTCAGTTTCCTATTGAGAAAGTTCCACATGCGAGCGAGGAACGGAGAATGTATAAATATCCTTCAGTTTCTCAAGAAATCAGCTGCGTTTACTTTCCGCTTCCTCTCTGTGTAGTTTTTGGTCCTGGTGACCATCCTGGCAGGAGCTGTGATTGTTTTTGGAGTGATTGCTTATTCCAGCAAAGAGGAGGTAAGATGGAAGGAAAACAAACAAGAGAAGAATAAATGTTTAAAATGAAAATACTTTATGTGTGTTCATGAAATTGTGTTTTATTTTTCAGATTGGATTGAGAATTGCAGAGTTCTACTCTAGCATATATGTGCTGTATGTGGCTAACAGCGACCCAGTTCTTGCTGTCACTCTCACATTCATCCAAAAACTGGTAAGCACTTTATTTCCTTCTTCCATTTGTTAAATGGAAGAAGATTACAACTTTAATTCAAAATTGTTGTTTGTCTTATATTGTTTCAGACTTGAAATGGCAACATGAATTACTCACACCGAACCAGAGTGTTTTTAATACAATGTAAAATAAAAGACAGTATGAAATAGATGATTAAAATGTAATAACCTATAATAACTAACCTCCTTTTCCCCTCTCTCTCCAAGTGAGGTTCTTAACCTCATTACCTCTGCCCGTCCTACCACTTGTCCTCTGGACCCTATCCCATCAAACCTCCTTCAAACTATCGCTCCTGATATTCTACCGTTTCTCACCCATTTCATCAACACTTCTCTAACTTCTGGTCACTTTCCAAACAGTCTCAAGGAGGCAAGAGTAAACCCTCTCCTAAAGAAACCCACTCTCAACCCGTCTGATGTTATAAACTACAGGCCTGTCTCTCTCCTCCCGTTCCTGTCTAAAACACTTGAACGCGCTGTCTTTAAACAACTCTCCCGTTATCTCCATCAGAACAACCTTCTTGATCCGCACCAGTCTGGTTTCAAGGCAGGTCACTCCACAGAAACTGCTCTCCTCGCTGTCTCTGAGGAACTGCACACGGCTAAAGCAGCCTCCCTCTCCTCTGTCATCATCCTTTTGGACCTGTCAGCTGCATTCGACACGGTGAATCATCAGATCCTCCTTCGCACTCTCCAAGAACTTGAAGTTTCGGCCTCTGCACTTACCCTCCTCACCTCATGCCTCAAAGACTGCACCTACAGGGTAACTTGGAGAGGGTCCGAGTCTGACCCTTGTCAATTAACTACAGGGGTCCCTCAGGGCTCTGTCTTTGGTCCCCTCCTCTTCTCTCTGTACACAAACTCGCTCGGATCGGTCATTAGCCCGCATGGTTTTTCATTCCGTTGCTACGCTGAGGACACCCAATTAATTCGGTCTTTTCCCCGTTCTGAAACCCAGGTCGTCGCACGCATCTCTGCTTGTCTAGCAGACATCTCTCGGTGGATGTCTGCTCACCACCTCAAGCTCAAGCTTGACAAGACTGAGCTCCTTTTTCTTCCGGGAAAAGAGTGTCCCACTCTTGACCTAACAATCAACATCGGCCCCTCTGTTGTTTCCCCGACTCAGACTGCAAGGAATCTGGGTGTGACCCTAGATAACAAACTGTCCTTCACTGCAAACATCGCTGCTACAACCCGCTGCTGCCGATACACGCTTTACAACATCAGGAGATACGTCCCCATCTGACCCAGAAAGCGACGCAATTTCTGGTCCAGGCTCTCGTCATCTCATGCCTAGACTACTGCAACTCCCTCCTGGCTGGTCTACCTGTATGTGCAGTCCGACCTCTGCAGCTCATCCAGAATGCAGCGGCTCGTCTGGTCTTCAACCTTCCTAAATTCTCCCACACCGCTCCTCCGCTCGCTTCACTGGCTTCCAGTAACTGCTAGAATCCACTTCAAGACACTGGTACTTGCGTACCATGCTGCGAATGGATCTGGCCCTTCCTACATCCAGGACATGGTTAAACCATACACCCCAGCACGTGCACTTCGCTCTGCATCGGCCAAACGGCTCGCTGCACCCGCACTATGAGGGGGACCCAAGTTCCCATCAGCAAAAACACGTGGGTTTGCTATCCTGGCTCCAAAATGGTGGAATGAGCTCCCCATTGACATCAGGACAGCAGAAAGCTTACACATCTTCCGGCGCAGACTGAAAACTCATCTCTTTCGACTCCACTTCGAGCAATAAAATGACTAACAAAGCACTTATATACTAATAAAGGACTGGCTTATCTAAAGCCAGTTGAGTAGCACTTGAAATGTTTTGGCTCTATGAAACCTGATGTACTTATATGATTCTGTTTTCTTCTAGTTTGTATCTTCTTGGTCGAATGCACTTATTGTAAGTCGCTTTGGATAAAAGCGTCAGCTAAATGCAATGTAATGTAATGTAATAAATTGTGTAAATACACAAATGAACCATATAAAAATAATTTAATTTAATCTAAAAGTGCTACTTAACTAATAAATAACCCCCCAAAAAACACATGTTATCAATAAAAACTCTCCAAAAATATAACAAAAATTAGTATCTAATAATATATTTTTATTCGAAAAAACCTCTTAATTCATTGCCTTATTTATATATTTGAAAATGTGTCCAAATGACAGTAGATTTGCTTATTACTCAAGTCTTTATTTACTTCCACATTGATTATATAATGTGAGATGTAAAATATGTGGTTGTGATTCTTATTTATTTAATTGTCAGTGTTTTAAATCTCCCTTCATCTCGTTCCTCTGTAGCTTCACTGCTGTGGAGCGACCGGGATACCGTCGTTAGACTTTGCTAAGGAAACCTGTCCCGACCCAGACACCATTTGGGAACACATCAAGATGGATGTAAGTTAATGCCACTTAGCAGTTTACTGTCGTAATTTAGCCTGTTAGCATGCTAATTTACTATGACAAATCCATGCTTATGTGTCCAGTATTGTATGAATTTGAGTTACGACATAAAGACACTTACAATGTGAGTTAACTTGTGTTTAGTTAAGCCCCAAAGACCCCGCCGGCGGGGCTTTTCTTTTTTTTTTCACAACACTGTGTCTCAGGGCTTCTTAATATTTAAAAAACTATGAATGTGTCATACCATCCAAACGGGAAGAAACTCAGCTAACTGATGATACAAACAATTTTCACCGAAACAAAACACAAGTCTCACAAGAAGGGTCTAAATGAGCCCTGAGCGAGAACATGCTAACGCACTTAGCACAGATCTCTAGCTATACCGATCGATATACTTATCGGATCTGCACAAAAAAGCTTAGCTAACAAGCTGACATTCCACAGATTCTAGAAGTATAAGTATCATCACTGAGCGATCAGATCTCGCGACAGGGGAAGCAAATACAGACAGCACACAACGTAGCTTTAGGTAGCAAAACATGGAGATATGCTCACCTTTTGCTGTTATTCTGATCAAAAGTTGTGTTCAATGGCATTAAAACGAGAAAAACTTGGCTGAAGGTTAATCCATAGGTTAATCCAATGTGTCTGTCACTTTGAACAAATTATTGATAATCCATAATTCCATTTTTATATCAAAAACTGAGTTTTCATATTAGCTGCTAATGATAGCTTATGACAGCTTCCTGTTTTGGCTTCGCGTCACTCTCACTCCTTATTTGGTAACGTGTGTGTGTATGTGGAACTTCCCCTTGATTCTATTGGCTCTAGCGGTTAAAAAGAGATGTCAATCATCAAAATCGACCAAGGGGGGGCCAGAGATAGGTCAAATCCACCCAAATGAGTTTTTTTTTTTTTTTCTATGTTCAATCTAAATTTACTTTAAAATAAAAAAATTCTATATTGATTCTTACTTTTCTACATCCAACTCACAGGTTTATCATTACTTTGAGAAAAAAGATTATTAATTTACCCCTTTTAGAAGTGAAGTTATGGTCATTTGTTCTGAGACCTGGAAAACAGGCTCTGGGCTTAACAGGTTAAAACTAACAAAAAATAAACACCCTTTTACCTCTTCTTTAATTTTTATCTTTTTATATTTCAGCGTTTATTATCATGATTTAGCCTGTTAGCAATTAAATATGACAACACAAAGTTAGTATATCTGCCCGGTATCATTTGATTTTAGTTATTATATATGTTCACTTAAAGGGGACCTATCATGCAAAATGCACTTTTGTACATCTTTTATACATGAATATGTGTCCCCGGTGTTCCAGGGAACTCACCAAGTGTCAGAAAACACAACCCTCTCTATTTTCCTCCATACCCAAATCTCTAAAAACGGGGCTGCAACGGATCTGATAAAAACTGATCCAGATTTGAACAGTTCTCTGACGTCAGGAACGAGGAGCTCCGCCTATATGGCCAACTATCCACCTATCAGGGGAATGAGAGGTTGCCGTGGCATGGTAACAGCATGGTAACAGCATGGTAACATGACGCTCATGCCTCGCCCCCCTCCTTTGCAGGGGGGCGTGGTCAGCTGCAGCTCATGCAAAGACAGGGCTGGAGGAGAGCAACATAGAGCAAAATGAGGCATGGCTAAAATGCATGATCTGTTTGGTATTTTGAAAAAAAAAATTCACAGACATGTTTTATATGGCCCTACAATATATTATTCAAATATAGCATGATAGGTCCACTTTAAGACAGTATTGCAATGTTGGTTAACCTGTATTTGAAACGGACAAATAAATAAACACCTTTTTTCATATAATATTCGACACGTTTACTAACATAGTTTAGCCTGTTAGCATGCTTGCAGTTAACTATGACAAAACTAAGTTTGTATATCCCTCCAGTATTGTAGGATTTTGAGTTATTATGTGTTCACTTAAAACACTATTACAATGTAGGTTTACGTGTGTGTAAGCTGACCAAAAATTAACATCTATTTTTCATATTTTCCTTCTAATATTTGCCACGTTTACTATAATAATTATTCTTGTTAGCATGCTAGCAGTTAACTGTGACAAATCGTTTGATTTTGAGTTATTATATGTTCACTTAAAGACACTTAAAATGTATGTTTACGTGTGTTTGCAACGGATACAAAAAACACCCCTTTCCTCCTTCTCTTAGAATATTTACCACATTTAGTCTCTTTGTTGCTAGCCTATCTTAGACTGTTAGCATGCGAGCAATTAACTATTATCTCTCCAGTGTTGTGGGATTTTGAGTTACGATCTGTATTAACTTTAGAAATATGTACATTCTAGGTTTATATGTGTTGAACCGACAATAATTCCCTTTTTTCTTGGTGCTACAGGCTTGTCCTGGGGTGATTGTTGATGTCTTCAACAGAAATGCACCGGTGGTGTTGGGCGTGTTCGTCGGAACTGGAGTTATTTTGGTAAGCAGATGTGTTGCATGCTTCAAAATGTAAATGCAGTAAATACATTGCTAAAATAGACTGGTGAATAACATTTACCCAAAAAATGTAAATATATATTAGTGATGGGAATTATGGCTCTTTGAAGGGAGCCGGATCTTATGGCTCCGTTCCTTTCAAAGAGCCGTTCAAAAGAGCCGTTCAAAAGAGCCGTTTTTTCAAAGGGGGCGGGGTTACTAGGTTTATCTGCGAAATAATCACCAGGATAATGATTGACTGTATTGCCAGACCTAATGTCAAAAATCTGCATTGTAAACATGACACAAGGTGGCGCCATATCCATGTCATTCATGTCAGTGAATGACATGGATGATGACATGGATACTTTGAATTGACCCTCTGTATGTGTTAAGTAAATAAAGTTGCCTTGCCTTGAATGAAATTCACGCAAGTCTTAATATTAGATACCGTGTTTTTAAGTGGCGATGGAGATTATTTGTTGACCCTGCTTTAAAGGATATTTTGCCTTTACAAATGGTGCGCTTTATCACTGCCTGGGTTTTGGTTGAAGTGCATCCAAATGCTGCTGCGCTTTCAAGTTTGGCTCATTTTCCATCCGAAAAACACGTTGTCTACCTGTCCTGTACCACTTGTTATGACTTCTCTCTCTCGCGTATTCCCTTAAGACCCACCCCACCTCACTCCTCGTGCTGAAACCTACCAAACAGAGTAGGGGCGGGTCTTCACAGAATACGTTTGGGGAACAAAATCAAGCTTTTTAAGGGGAGTGGATTTTGGCAGGCAGTGAGTGCGGACCAACGATTGAACGATAAAAAGAACGGCTCTCACCAAGTAGGACTCGGTTCCCCTCGTTCGTACCAAAGAGCCGTTCAAAAGAATCGGCTCGTTCTTGACCGACACATCACTAATATATATCATCTTTGTTTTTGTATTTACTGTAGTCACATGTTTACTTAAAAAATATGTTACCTAATACAGTTAAGCACAAAGGACAAAAATATGCAAATGACAGCAGAGTGTACTCTACCTTAAAAAATTAATATAAAGGCTTTTTGTTTATTTATTATTAAAGCAATTATCAAACAATTACATATTATAATTTTCGCCACGTTTACTGTCTCAGTTTAGCCTGTTAGCATGCTAGCACTTAACTATGACATGAATCGGTTTATTTGCGAAGACTGCAGTTACAAGAGAAATAAAATAATTACTAATAAATATTTAAATTAACCTTTGATTGGACCGTCTAAGAACCCTGAAATAACCGTACTTTTACTGCATACAGGATATCTTAAATGATAATTGTATGTCGATGTTTCTTTTTTATTCGACTTATGTTCTGTAATAGCATAACATCTGAATCTGCAAAGTAACTAAAGCTGTTGAACAGTTCCTCAAAATTGTACACAGGTACAGTACCTTAATGTATTTTATAACAGTCCACTACTGCACTCTACACTTCACACAAAACAGTATAACGAGTATCTAGCATTGAGTTAGCATTAGCTGTTACGCAATTAGCAAATTGTGGGGACAATAAAGAGTAGTGAGTCTTGTATATCTTGTTGAAAAAAACAGCTCCATTCACTTTCAACATGCTTCATTTTGTCGTCTCTTATTGTTCATAAAGTTATTACTTGTGATCTCTAACCCCTATGACCTCCTTTCTCTCTTTTAAAGAAAACTCCTCCCCCTGTCTTGATTCAAACTAATATTTCCCTAACCTTTTTTCACTCTCTTCATCACTGCTTCCCAAAAGTTCCTGGCTTTGATTTGCAGCTCAATCCTTACTAAAAAGCTCAAGACCCCATCCACTCCTCAGTACATCATCCGGACTCAGCCTCCACCATCTCAGCTTGAATATATCCCCACCTCCACCTCCACGTACTACTCGTACCCCGAACAGAAGCCGGTGGTCTTGAACCTTCTGACTGTGGCCAACAACCCAGTGGTTATAACTTAGAGTGGGTTTTTCACTTTTACCACAACGCTCGGGCATAGAGGATACAGATCTGGGTTTATTTTCACATTCACATTACTTCATGTTTATCTCTTCTGTGCATGCTCACTGTGGGGTCTCTTCAGCTTCTTTTAAAGGAAAAATTCACCCTTAAAGGCTCAAATATAACGGCACTTAAGTTATTGGATCTTTTATGTTGTTTTACGTTTTTATTCCATTAGATAATGGAAAAATGCTTATCTGCAAATATTTTCCAAGCACTACTAAAGAAGGGGAATGAGAAATATTTAAGCAAAAGAGCAATTATTTTTCAATAAGTGTTTTTTTAATTTTTTAATTATATAAATACTGCACATATTTACCCAAAAAACCTGGTGCTGATGGAGCTGATCTGAACAATAACAAGCCCATCTCCAACCTATCCTTCATCTCCAAAACTCTTGAAAGAGTGGTCGCCAGTCAACTTCAGTCCCACCTCGACACAAACAACCTCCATGAACCATTCCAATCCGGTTTCCGCCCAAAACACAGTTCTGAAACAGCCCTCGTCAAAATCACAAACGATCTCCTCCGTGCGGCTGACTCTGGACTGCTCACCATCCTCATCCTCCTCGACCTCACATCTGCGTTTGACACCATCTCCCACCCACTGCTCCTCAAACGTCTGGCAGACATTGGGATCACTGGTGCTGCACTCTCCTGGTTTACATCCTACCTTACAGACAGAAAACAGTATATACAACTCAATAATCACAAGTCCAGCTGCTCCACTGTTTCACATGGTGTCCCCCAGGGGTCAGATTTGGGTCCACTCCTCTTCATCATTTACCTCCTCCCCCTTGGCCCCATCCTCCATGAGGTCCAATTTCACTTTTATGCTGATGACACACAGGTCTACATATCCACCAAACCCAATGCTGCCCTGCCCCCCACCTCGCTCACCACCTGCCTCCAGGACATCAGGAGCAGGATGAGCCGTAACTTCCTCAAGCTCAACGGGAGCAAAACTGAGGCCCTGTTTGTTGGCTCCAAATCCACCCTCTTCAAAGCTCCACCCACCTCTGCCCCAGACCTAATCATAGACGGTTTCCCTGTCCCATACTCTACCCAGGTCAAGAGCCTTGGTGTCATTATGGACTGCTCCCTCTCATTTGCACCCCACATATAAAACATCACCCGGACTGCATTCTTTCATATACGAAACATCTCCAGACTCCGCCCATCCCTTTCTCAATCCAGTACTGAAGTCCTGGTTCATGCATTCGTCACATCCCGTATTGACTACTGTAATACCATCTTCTCAGGTCTTCCCATCAAACTCCTCAATAAACTCCAAATCATTGAAAACTCTGCTGTCCGGATCATGACCCGCACCAAATTCTCTGACCACATCACCCCCATCTGGCCCCCACCTATCTGGCTGGCCTCCTACACCCCCTCTCGCTCCCTCCACTCCTCCTCTGCTGGCCTGCTAACTGTCCCGACCCCACGCCTAGTCACAATGGGGGCTCGGGCTTTTAGCTGCACTGCTCCCAAACTATGGAACCCTCTCCCCCTTCACATCCGACAGTCTGACACAATCACCACATTCAAGTCCCTCCTTAAAACCCACCTGTTCAGATCAGCCTACTCACTGTAGTACTACATGTCTCCTGTTTCCCTACATGTTCCCGGTTACGGTCCTTTTGTACTGTCTTAAACCTTTCCTTATAATATTTTATGAATTGTAAGGTGTCCTTGGGTGCTTTGAAAGGCACCTCTAAATAGAATGAATTATTATTTATTATTTATTATTATTATTCTTCATCATCGTGGACATAGATAATGTGACACATCCGTTTAATAACAAACTGTGAGGAAGAGCAGGGATACTGTAGGATGAGATAACATTTTTTTTAGCCATGTTTATCGTAATAAGCATCGTCTTTTTTCCTCTAATGCTTTTTACGTTTTTGTGGAAGCGTTAAATACAAACTGAACCACTGGAAATATTGTTTTTAAATTAATAATTTATGCATAAATGAGAAAGGGATCATGTTCTGTAAAATCAATTTAGATGATATGAAATGTTTACGTAAGGTCGGGTCGTATATGTCCCTGTCGACACCTTAAAGTGGGAATTGTTTTGCAATAGATGGGATTTTTCCATAGTTTTGCATTCCATAACATTTATTTTTTACGTGATTGTGCATCATGAGGACCACAGGATTCAACTTAAATAAAGTAAAGGACCTTTTTGAGTGTGACATCGGTCGTCAGGTACTGACTTAAGAGGCTGTTAATCTTACTGTATAAACTAAGTGTATATGCTGCCTTCCTGTAAACACTGCTTTGGTTCAAAGGTAA
Organism: Trematomus bernacchii; assembly: GCF_902827165.1. NCBI lineage: Eukaryota > Metazoa > Chordata > Actinopteri > Perciformes > Nototheniidae > Trematomus > Trematomus bernacchii. The sequence goes on along the minus strand of NW_022987581.1, from coordinate 142,909 downwards.
ACACCACGACATTAATGAACATTATATTCACATTTTGTATTCCTTCAAGTGCCTGCAAACAAATTTTTGTGATCAAATGCATCAAGTGTCTTGTTTAGTATTGCTTGTCCTTCTCTTTGTCTTTGCTCTGTAGTTGTTGCACTATATACATTTTCTAATAAATATTCCATAGTGGGCTTTTCCCCTTTTCTTCATCAAGACTTGTGTGTTTCTGTTATTTCCATGAAACAAAACCAGAGTGCAGGTGTATAAAAGTGTTTATTTCATTGCTCACACGTCACTGTCAGGACCTGTGAGGGAAAAACAGAAGTAAGTGTCGTGATAAGAGTCCTCGAGACATTTTTACCCACATATATTCGTTGGTTATCACATATTTGATTTTTCTATAGTCTTGAATTGTGCTTCAGAAAGGCATGTTTGTAAAGCCCTTTGGAATGATGCAATACTAAGTGAAACATAATTACTTAAAGGTGGGGTAGGTAAGTTTGAGAAACCGGCTCGAGATACACTTTTTGTTATATTCCATGGAATGCTCTTAACATCCCGATAGCAATGAATATCTTAAGTGCTTTGACAAAAAAATCCATAAAAAAATGTCATCTGTGGAAGCCGTAGTACTGTAAAAAGCACGACCAATCATTTTAGCCGGCCCGGCTAAAATAACTGGATGGCCTACCTGCCTGTCAGCTTTCCATCTGTGCACAAACTTATCTCGTGCCCTCATTGGTCATGTGCGCGTTCGTGTGTGTTGGAGGAGGGGCTCTGTAAGGAAGTGGCAGATTTGTTCCGGCTGTGTATTTTCAAATTCTAGCGCACTCGAGCTGGTTTCTCCAAAATTACCTACCACACCTTTAATTGGGTAATGAGAATGCAAGCAGACACAGACAAGAAACAAGTGACATCACTATGTAACACTCAAGCTTCTATTGGTTATCGCTGCAACACATTGTACGTGATAGGCTAAGGGGCGGGACATCTCTAAGAGGTTGACCAATCACAACAGAGCCGGCCAGCTAACCAATCAGAGCAGACTGGGCTCTGGTTTCAGACAGAGGGTGAAAAGAGGTGCTGCAGCCAGTGGCGTTTCTATATGTACAAAAGTGGTGGGGCACAAAAAACTTAGATGTTTATATTATTATATATAAGCTTCTGGTGCTTTTTTAAACACGTAAACAAATAGCTGGCTATCCATGGTTCCGATAGGATAGAGCAGGGGTCGGCAACCCCTGGCACGCGTGCCAGCATTGGCACGCGGCACCGTAGCCAGTGGCACACTAGGAATAAGTCGAATAAGTGTGCAAAATATTTAAATTGTATTTTCGGATCCTGAACGAGACCGCCGCCAGAGCGCGTCTCCCCGTTACCTGCAGAAGGAAGCCATGCACGCAACGCAGCCCCGCTCTCTTTAACTCCAGGTGACTTTCTGCCGCTTTCCTCCGTGGTGCAGTGCTGATCGTTTCACCACGGAAGAAAGCACTTCACAAATTGCAGTACCCATAAGGAGCTTTACAAATGTCGCAGTTTTTGCGTGGCTGTGTGTGTCTTTAGTTGAAAGCCCAGTGGCGATCTGCTCATCTCTCATTGAAATAATATGCTACAAAGGGGCGGACTGGCCATCTGTGTGTTGAACTTTCCTGTCGGCTCCCAGACCGTAGTCGAGGAGGGCAGAAGCAACGAGCTTCAGGTTCAATAACCCACTTTAGCTTAAATGACTGGAGAGAGGCGAGCTCTTCTTGAGAGGCCGTTGCATTTATTTAGCTGTTCTTCTGTTTCACAAAATACATCACAGACCTCTGTTTTTCTGCTGCCTCGTTTCACTTCCAGAAACATACTCACACGCACACGCCAAACCCCTCTCTCTCTCTCTTAAAGGGACAGTGATCTCATCTCACTCTGCATGACCCTAATATCATAACATGTGTGTTCTGGAGAATCACAGAACGGACGATCGTCCTTATTATTATGCCGTTTAAAACAATTATTTAAATGTGGTTGTTAAATTCGGTATCATGTAAGTTGCGCTGACAGGTCCACACACTGCGTCCCCGCAGCGAGGCCCCCCCGCCCTCCTGTTGATAGATCACGAGCGTCAAGCTCCTCAACATCCCCCCCCCCCCCCCTTGATAATTCTCGATCGTTGGCACGCTGATAATTTTTTTTTTTTTAAATGGCACTTCATATCAAAAAGGTTGCCGACCCCTGGGATAGAGAGAGGGGGACGGGTGTCGCTCAAGTCAATGGGACTCCCTGATAGTTGAAAATCGACGCTAAAGGGCCCCGCACTGCGTTGATAGTGACGCTAAGGGATCCTGACATATAGGACGAGTTGGGAGTGAGAATGTGTTGGACAGTGACGAGAGAACTCATTTCCGGCAGCGAGAGCTGCGTCCCTAGCAACCATGTTACTATGAAAACGCCGACACGGGAAATACTGTTCTCACGCCGAGAGATGACGATAACTTCACATGGATACTGGCCAATGTAAAACCTCTTTAGTAACATACGTAGTACATATACATTTGCTTGACTAGAACTGAAAAAATCTTCGTATTCTCCACAAAAATGTGTGTTATAGTGAACCAAAAGTCGTGATAGAGGCTTGCTTGTCAACATCCGGGTATTTCTGCACTGGTGGGCCATGTTAACAATACCGTGTCACAATATCAATCGATCCAGCAGAGCAATAGCCTGTAGGCAAAACACAGAAGATCAACAAAAGATATGACATAAAATGAACTTACCAAAGCTGAAGTAGATGGTCAACTTCATTCATTTTCTTTCCGTTTTACTGATTGTTATCGCTATACGCTGCTCTCTCTCGTCTCCTCTTCGTTCACAACTACTATTTTCGCGGCACACGTACTTACAGCCAATCAACTCTGAATTATGTGAGATGACGTTTTGGTGGGGATGGCAACACAGTCCCCCCTGGTGGTTATTTTTTTTGCCGCACACATTGAATAGAAAAAGACTCTGAGCATGCGCAGTGTAGTTTTTACAGTACACGTTCATTTTGACAGCAGAGAGAGGGGCTAGACCGCGGCTTGCCCCTCATCGCTCAACACAGCTCAATAGGCACACTGTGGACACTAATTAGAAGAACGCAGACTAAAACAGCAATGTACAGACGAATCAGATGACTAAACATGTATTTGTTTTGCATTCCTTTGGAATTATTATTTTAATTACTTTCTGCTGACACTAGATGGTGCTGTGCCCCACCTGCCCCTAATGACCAGTCGCCACTGCCTGCAGCACAGGCAGTATGAGAAAAATAAAGAGCTTTTTGAACATTAAAGCATGGAGACATGTCACAGAGTAGAGACACTAAAGACAAATATGAACCTGAAATGAGCAGAATATGACCTCTTTAAGTCCAGTATTTGAGTAGATCTACTTCATTCAACTTTTTGTTCCGTTTCATATATTATCTGTCTCTCTGATGGTGAATAATGTGTGTGTTTCAAGACACATGGTAGAGGATTTTTTTTTACATTTTTACAGGTACAGAATTACGTATGGTTTATTATTATTGTATGAGCCAAAGGCATATATGAAAATCATCAAAGCCAGGAGGAACATATTTGCATGAAGGTCCCTGAGATGTCACAAGTTAGACACATTTATTGTTGTTTGTTTGGTTTGGCTCATGTTAACTCTCCTGTCATTTCAGATCCCGCCTTTCTCCAGGCTCTTGTAATTAGAGATGGCAAATCCGGATCCTTTTACGGACTCAGGGTCTTCTGAGTCAGTCATTGAAGAGATCCGGATCATACGAGTCATTTGAGTCATATGAGTCAGCATCACCAAGACCGTAGAAATCCTATCGGTGAAACCGAAAAGTTGATGCATTTCACGAGCATATTATTATTCCATATATTTTGAATATATATATATATTTGTATATATATATATATAATATCTGCATGTATATTTTCTATTTCGACATGTATATTTTATATTTTATTTTATTTTTCTTTCTATTCTTGTATATTTTGTAGTTTTGTTTTATTGTAAAATGCCTTTTATGCTGCTGTAACAACAATTTCCCAATTTGGGATCAATAAAGTACTATCTATCTATCTATCTATTAAACTGACGTTATATTAACCTCCGCTACACAGTGTATTTTGCTTTAATAAAAAATGTTGATCACAAAAAAAAGGGTTATTTTGCGATTTGGCGAATCTGAGTCTGCTGTTGACTCGTGCATGAGGACGAGTCTGCTGGATCTCTGGATCAGCTGCTATATGGTTACGGCTCCGAGTCCGCACGAGTCTGATCCGCTGTGTGTTGCAGCGAGTCAGGATTTGCGAATCTGCGAGTCTGCGAATCTGCGAGTCTGCGAGTCTGCGAGTCTGCTGTTGATAGCGCGGGAGCCGGGTGCTGGAGGAGGGGCTATGCTCGTGCACATGACGAGTATGGATCTCTGGATCTGCTATGCTATTACGGTTAGGAGCCGTCGGCTCCTCTGAGTCCCCACGAGTCTGCAGGAAGTTTCACTGATCCGCGTCCCCTCCCCTGAGCCAAACGATCACTTCTGGCAGGCAGCTATCCTGTATACTTGCTAAAGGGTAGGTAGATGGACTGGGGTACGTTGTAATGTGATTTTACATGTTATAAAGAGAGTAGCGAGTGACGCAATTTATAGTTTTAATTTGTACGTCACACCAAGTGTGGGACTCAAGGACTCGGGTTAATGGAGAGGGGAGACTCGTCACGACCAGCTCATTTCTAGGATCCGGGTTAATGATCCGGATGAATCAGGACTCGCCCATCTCTACTTGTAATCAGCTCACTTCCCTCACCTGGCCTCCCCAGTCCTTCCCCTCACCTGTTACTCATTCCCTCATTACTCCACAGTACTTATACCACCTCACTATCTCTTGTCCTTTGCCAGATTGTCTTGTCTTTTCTGCCAAGCTCTCCAGTATTTGTTACTCTCTATCCTAGATTCTTGTCCTGCCCGGTTTTGACCCCTGCCTGCCATATTCGGATCTCGTGTTCCTGCCTGCCCCCTGTCTGGTTTTTGTTGCCTATCTGATGGATTTCCTGGTTCTGACCCTGCCTGTCCCAGACCTGAATAAACTGAACGTTGTTAAAAACTGGTTTTATCTGAGTCGTGCTATTGGGTTCTGATCTGTACCTGTGACCGTGACATGAGATAAAATCAGGGTTTGACAGACAAAAAAACATTGTGTCAGATGTCATTACCTGTCCAATTTTGTTATGTATGATTATATATTTCACATTTACATCAATTAAAAAATATCCACTACTAGTTTTTCATTTATTATTCTTGCATTATAAATTATTGCAGTTGAAATACAATGGGTGTTTGAATCCCTGAGATATTTGTGTAAATTAAATACAAAATCAAACAGACAAGACATCAACAAAATAAATAACAATAAAAGAAAAAGTAAATGCAGAAAAGTGCTATGGCTTGTTTAAAATATGTAAATCAAATCTTTCTATAATACAGAACAATTAAGTTGTATTCTTATTTATTTATAGTAGGAAAAAAACTCTTAAAATACACAAAATCAACATTTACTTTCTTTCCATGAGATCCCATTTCCTTAACTTTCACTATAGAGAGGTGAAGTCCCTCCCTTTCCGGGGGAGCTCCATGGGACCTTATTTCGGAAAAAGTATATATTGAAGTCAATGGCGAGAGAAAGATTATCTTTCGATTCCGTTTGAATTGTGCCACGAATTACACATATGATGTTTGTCAATTTAAAAGATAATTTTGCAAGTCAAAAAAATTAAAATGTGTCGTAAAACTGTGAAGTAACGCTTTTTTTGTGTGAAACCGCTCAATGAACTACATCTCCCGTCTCGCACCACACACCAAGACGGCCGTCACGTTGGCACATTTCACTTCTTTCTTTCAGAATGAGGCGGAAAGTATTAAAAGAGGTGAAAATCACTCCAAGTCTGGGCATGTTGAGAGCTGTACATACACACAAGGGGAGTTAGTCGGTTCCTAAGAGCCAGCATGCGGGGCCGGGATTCTGGGATTTGTAGTCTTTCTAGTTGCGTATTTTTCATAGTCTTATATTTCAACAGTTTTAAGGCAAACTGTGACTTTTTTGACATGGAAATGATTTTTTAAGATTGACAAACATCATACTGTATGTGTAAAGGCCCAGACACACCAGGCCGAAATCGTCCGTCTTCGGTTGTCTGACGACGAAGCATGCCCTGTCGCCCAAAGTCAATTTGGTGTGTCCCCGAACCCTCGGCCGTGACACGCCTTATTTGGCCTTTCACGGTCAACATGTTGAATCGGCCGTGTGTCGGACACAAGCTATCGGGCCAAGAAACCACTCTGATCAGCTGTTCAGCTAGCAAATGAGAAGCGAAACGGAAGTGAGGGACGTAAACAAACGATTTAAGAAGGCACAGGACAGCAGCTAAACCCCAGCAGGTGATACTTAAAGACATCAAACATAGCCCTTAAATGTCCTCTCTTACCTCCCACACATAGCAGGGACATCTCTGATATCGGCGGGAGCGTCCCCGGCTGTCCTCTGCTGAGAGCTCCGTGATTTGTTTGGTCAAGTCCGGTTTTTCATCTCATCGGTTTATTTGTCAGTATAAAGTTGCAGGATTAGTCTCAAGTACCTCAACATTGTCCTTAAGTACAGTGTCTAAGTAAATGAGATACTGTCTACTGCTGTTCATTTACCTATTGTGAGTCGCCTCGGATAAAAGCATCACATGGAAATGTAAATTTAGCAAGAAGTGGCCATTATTACATTACATACATTACTACATTGCTGACTCAATAAACTACACACCCGCCAGAACACTGCGATCATCAGATGCAGGTCTATTAACTGTGATTTTATAGTATGTCTGCACTTTATGTGCTCATTTCATCATTCATGTATTTTATATTCTACTAAAACTGAATCTAACCATAAACAAGGTGGCCTGTTGGGATATATATATATAATATCTGCATTATTTTATCCCACTTTGTGCTTTGCTCTTGCTGCTTGTTTTACACTGATTGTATGTCTTATTTCTTACTGATGTAAAGCACTTTGATCTGTAATCCCCTGTATGAAAGGTGTTATACAAATAAAGTGTTTATTATTATTCAGATGGATGTTTCTGCCCCTCTGTTAATTCTCCCATTATCCTCCTCAATCTGCCTAGAAGTATTGTAATGTTGTAGCTGTTACTATAACCAATACTAATGCTAGGGCTGCAACTGACAGTTATGTAGGCACATTGTTATTGTTTCTTATCGCTGTGTGATTAAAAGAATAAACACAAATAGCAGGAACTTTATTACGTTTTTTGTTTATATCACAGTCTGTTCTTCTTCTCTGTCTTCCGGTTGTTGCCTCTTTTGAATGACGAATACACACTACCGCCGCCTGCTGGTAAGGAGAGTTATTGCCACTCACGCATGCGCAGTTCGTACGTGCTCGGCTGAAGTCTTTGCGGTGTGTTCCAGTGCGACACATGGCCAAGACGCAGGAGAACACGGCGACGCAACAGTCGGTGTCGGCGTCGGCGAGTTCTCTGGTGACTGCTTGGTGTGTCAGGGCCTTAATTCATGGCACAATTAAAACGGGATTGAAAGATACGTTTTCTCTCTCTATTGACTTCAATACATAATTTTTCCGAAATAAGGTCCCATAGACCGGAAGTAGATGGGCGTGACTTCGCCTCTCTATAGAGGCCCCCCCCTTCCGGTGGACCTCCATGGGACCTTATTTCGGAAAAAGTATGTATTGAAGTCAATGGAGAGAGAACGATTATCTTTCGATCCCATTTGAATTGTTCCACGAATTACACATATGATGTTTGTCAATTTAAAAGATAATTTTGCAAGTCAAAAAGAATAAAAATGTGTCGTAAAACTGTGAAGTAACACTTTTTTTGTGTGAAACGCTCAATGAACTACATCTCTGGTCTCGCACAACAACACACGTCACCAAGATGGCCGTCACTACTGTCTTGCCAAAAAAGGGATTGACTACCCTCACTATCACCCTCTCACCCTGACCCTCACCCTCACTATCACCCTCTCACCCTGACCCTCACCCTGACCCTCACCCTGACCCTCACCCTCACCCTCACTATCACCACAATGAAACACGTCCAGAAGAATGTCATGTAAAGCTGCCTGCCTGCCTGCCTTCCTTTGATTCTCTCTGAACTGCATGATCTTTTTAATGTTTAATGTCAACCATTTGTGCAGATAGCATGAAGTAGAAAAGATCGCCGATGCTAATGTAGCGTTAGCATTAGCATTTCTCCCCTGGGCTTAAATGGTGTATTATAGAATGATCCAACACAGTCTCACGGCATTTCGTGTTATAGTCACGAAATTAATCTATTGATTCGTGTTCACCAACACGATTTCGCCATTTTTTTCGTGTCACACAGAACGATTTTAGAAGCAATGTATTTATATTGGTAGTATGTTTCGTGCCTGCACCAAATAATAACAAATTAGAAGGAAAAAAAGATGACATAAAATACAGATGTCAGTATTCTGAGGCTCTGAGCCCCATTTCTTTTCCTCACTGACGGCAAAAAAACTCAGACATTATACAATTTAAAATAAAAGGGATAGGGTTAGGCTTAGGGTAAGATATTGAGTAAGAACATGTTTTTATGAACCACACAGCTTCTGGTCTTCCAAGCATACTTGCCAACCTTGAGACCTCAGAAATCGGGAGAGATTAAAAACCACCGCGCCGGGGGGGGGGTTGCTAGTGGATCGCCGGAGCTGTTAGAACAGGAGCCTCGCAGCGGGGAAACTGACTTTTAAAGATGAAAAGAACATCTACACATTATTGTAGTTGTAAGTGCAATGCCTTGCTGCCTGTAGCACCATCCTTGATGAGGACCAGGAAAGGAGTGAGCAGAGGGTAAAGTTGTCCATTCTTGTTCTGTGACTATCTTCCTCACCATGCTGAACATCCTCTCAGACTTTCAGTTGCGCGCGCTACTAAAGAGATGCGCTACCATGGAAACCAAACAATGGTGTAGCTGTATTAAAGTCCTCAGTGGAAACAGTCGTGAGTAAATCTGATTTAGTCAGAAATCGGGAGAAATGCGGGAGAAATATGACCCCGGGAGGAAACCGGGAGAGGGCAGTGAAATCGGGAGTCTCCCGCGAAAATCGGGAGGGTTGGCAAGTATGCTTCCAAGACCCGACCGGACAAAAAGACGTGTTGCAGGCACGAAACATACTACCAATAGAAATACATTGCATTTAAAATCGTTCTGTGTGACACGAAAAAAAGGTGAAAATCGTGTTGGTGAACACGAATCAATAGATTAAATTAATTTCGAAACACGAAATGCCGTGAGACTGGGTTGAATGATCACACCGGTGTGACAGTACACTTCAAAGGGTTCACGAAATATGACTACTACTCTTACTGTTTAACATTTTGGGTTACTTAATGTTACTTCATGTTAAGGCTAATAAAAATGACAAGGCTGTAATGCTAACTAACGTGCTTGCTACTAGCTAGGTAGCTAACTTGATCCAGCCACTCCTGGTCCTTTCATCAGACGGGAAGCGAAAGAACGAGCAAGACCCATTGCTGGTATGATAACAACCTGGTACTAAGCACACAGGCATCTTGTTAAAGTTATCTTATCTTAGCCAGCGCCATATAGATAGATTCTATCTATATGGCGCTGATCTTAGCTATCTCTTAGTGGAGGAAAACAATTGTGACATCAGTTATGACATCACTTACGCGACTCTGGGATTTGTAGTCTTTCTAGTTGCGTATTTTTCATAGTCTTATATTTCAACAGTTTTACAACAAACTGTGACTTTTTTGACATGGAAATTATTTTTTAAGATTGACAAACATCATATGTGTAATTCATGGCACAATTCAAACGGGATCGAAAGATACGTTTTCTCTCTCCATTGAGAGAAAACCATAATTTTTCCGAAATAGAGAGGCGAAGTCCCGCCCATCTACTTCCGACCCATGGGACCTTATTTTGGAAAAATTATGTATTGAAGTCAATGGGGAGAGAAAGATTATCTTTCGATCCCGTTTGAATTGTGCCACGAATTACACATATGATGTTTGTCAATCTTAACAAATAATTTCCATGTCAAAAAAGTCACAGTTTGTCGTAAAACTGTTGAAATATAAGACTATGAAAAATACGCTACTAGAAAGACTACAAATCCCAGAGTCGCGTAAGTGATGTCATTAACAATACACTCGTGTTACTCACTGAAACCTTGTAAAGCCGGTCCCGCATGCTGGCTCTTACGGAACCGACTAACTCCCCTTGTGTGTATGTACAGCTCTCAACATGCCCAGACTTGTAGTGATGTTCACCTCTTTTAATACTTTCTGCCTCATTCTGAAAGAAAGAAGTGAAATGTGTCAACGTGACGGCCGTCTTGGTGTGTGGTGCGAGACGGGAGATTTAGTTCATTGAGCGGTTTCACACAAAAAAAGTGTTACTTCACAGTTTTACGATACATTTTTTTTTTTTGACTTGTAAAATTATCTTTTAAATTGACAAACATCATATGTGTAATTCGTGGCACAATACAAACGGGATCGAAAGATAATCTTTCTCTCTCCATTGACATACTTTTTCCGAAATAAGGTCCCATGGAGCTCAACCGGAAGGGGAGGGACTTCGCCTCTCTTTAAGGTCCCATGGACCGGAAGTAGATGGGCGTGACTTCGCCACTCCATAACCGTTATGTTCATATAGCCCCGCCTACTTTGTACGCCACCGCCTGCTTATAGGTTGTCTCTCGTCCGTCAATCCTTTCATCCAATCGAATGAGAAGGGGCGGGACATGACGGGGTATTAATTAAAGGCACCCTGCGTCTCCTGTGTTAATCCTGTTGTGTTTTCTGTCTAATAGCCGCAAGGATTAAAGTCGTCAAAAGATATCCAGGTATTTATAACATTTTAAAGCTCATGCCGTTTTTTTGGCTGCATTACTTTGATATTAACAAGATAAAACGCTGTTGTAATGATTTAAACGTGTTAAAACGTAATATGGCATCTAGACGTAAAATGTAACACTAAATGGTTGTTATTTGTATGTATATGTGTGTGTTTGTTATATAGGTAGAAGCTTGCATTAGAAAATATATGCATAAGTGAGGAAATAATGTGGTTTTCTTGTATTTACAGTAAAATAAGCATCATGGCTCTGGACGGATGTGGCCTCCTCTGCAAATACACGCTGTTAATTTTCAACCTCATCTTTGCAGTAAGTGGTTTAATAATTATGATACTTCCTATTTTAATTCTTCCCTTTTTTGTTTACTTTATAGTGTTCTGTGCAAGTTTTAACGCTGTGAATAACTAATGGTTTGTAAGTGTTTCTGAGGTTGTGTTAAAGTTGTTGGTGTGCGCTGGCACACTTTAGGTTTCGTTTCTGCGGAATACATCCATGGGAATACCAGCTTCCTGAGACTTTCATTTCCTGAGTTCTCTATTATGACAGGTGTCACCACCCGATCTGCAGCCCTGCCCTATCTGCAGTGCGCATGTGCGAGATGGTCCGCCATATTGCACAACTCCGTACGGCAACCCAACTAGGACACTTGACACAGTGGCATTTGGCAAAGCACACAAAGAAAACTCCGAAAACCGAGCGAGATGAGTTATTGTTATTACAACGTGACTTAACTATTATTTAACAACTATTTTTATTGGGTTCTTTTATTTGGGGTTAAGTACATTGTAAGAATAAGTGAGAAATGGATTTAACTTCTGTTAGACAGCTATCATACTGAATACATATTTACTGTGAATGTATGCAAAAATGTATAGCACATAGCTGTCTAACAGAAGTTAAATCCATTTCTCACTTATTCTTACAATGTACTTAACCCCAAATAAAAGAACCCAATAAAAATAGTTGTTAAATAATAGTGAAGTCACGTTGTAATAACAATGTGTTTATATCTACGGTGACAGCAGGTATGGCGCCTCTGTGTGGTCACATACAGGAAGGAGAAAGGAAAACAAAATATTTTAAAACAGGGGTGTCCAAACATTTTCCCCCGAGGGGTAATTATACTTTACATGAAGGTTTATGTACAAATTAACTGTATATTAATAACACATTTAGGAATTAAATAAAAACTGTGCACAAAACGACAATAAAACTGTTTACATGTGTTAACCACAATATAAACATTAGTGTATTGGTATTAATAAAGATATTAATGATAAAAAAATAGATTATTGATCTTTTTTATTCATATCTATATCCCTAGTCAAGTATTTTTTTAATTACTTTTTTACATTTTTGAATTCCACTGCTGTAATATGTAAAATAACATAGCGATTAAGCATGGTATTCTCTGTTTTGCACAATTATTCATATCAATTCAGATCTAATTGTGTCACGGTTTGGCTAGAAGCTGGGCCCAGCAGTCAGAACAAGATCTCAGTACTTTTATTTTGTTTTTCTCTGCTATCATGTTGCCTTGTGGTTGTGAGTATTTTGTGGTTTGACTGGTGTTAGTGTGCCTCTCCGTCCCTGTTGGTTTCATTCTGCACTTTTACATGACACCTCTTATACCACACAGCGTGAACAAACCCGAAAATACATCAGCGTCCGAAACCATAAATCTGAATGTGAAACCGTGTGAAGCTTCGTGTCTGATGCACATTCACACTGTGGTTATTCTTTGTGTTTTTCTGTGGTTGTGCAGCTGGTGGGGTTTGTGTTCCTGGGTCTGGGCCTGTGGCTGAGGTTCAGCGATAGCACCAGAGCTATCTTTGAATTCGAGGCCCTCGACTCAAGTGCATTCGTTATTGGTCAGTACATATGTGGCATGATTTCACCAGAATAAACATATTGTGTGTCTGAAACATGTTTAATCACAGATCTTTATATCTTTTTTTTAAGCGGTGACTATCCTGATTATCACGGGCTCGGTGATGCTGATCGTGGTCGTGTTTGGAGACTACGGCGCCTGCAGCGAGAAACGATGCGCTCTGCAAATAGTGAGACTTCTGTGTATACAGCCATATAGAATATACAGCCATTTTATGTGATTGCAAAAGCCTGCCTTACACAACTGGCTTTCTGTAACTAGTGCAGAACTCACTGTGAGATATGTTGTTTGCTTTGTCTAATATGCAAACATAACAACCTGAAAATGAGCATCATTTTTCCTCTTAAGTGTTAAGTTTAAAGGTGGGGTAGGTACTTTTGAGAAACCGGCTCGAGATACACTTTTTGTTATATTCCATGGAATGCTCTTAACATCCCGATAGCAATGAATATCTGAAGTGCTTTGACAAAAAATCCATTAAAAAATGTCATCTGTGGAAGCCGTGGCGCTGTAAAAAGCACGACCAATCATTTTAGCTGGCCCGGCTAAAATAACTGGATGGCCTACCTGCCTGTCAGCCTTCCATCTGTGCACAAACTTATCTCGTGCCCTCATTGGTCATGTGCGCGTTCGTGTGTGTTGGAGGAGGGGCTCTGTAAGGAAGTGGCAGATTTTTTCCGGCTGTGTATTTTCAAATTCTAGCGCACTCGAGCTGGTTTCTCCAAAATTACCCACCCCACCTTTAAAGGTCACCTATTATGCAAAATCCACTTTTTCATGTCTTTTCTACATCAACATGTGTCCCCTCTGTGGAAAGAGATTCTGAAAGTTCCACATGCGAGCGAGGAACAGAGAATGTATAAATATCCTTCAGTTTTCCCAAGAAATCGACTGGGTTTACTAACGGCTTCCTCTCTGTGTAGTTTTCAGCACTGGTGGCCATCCTGGGAATTACTGTGGTTGTTTTGGGAGTGATTAATAGTTCCAGGTCAGACGAGGTAAGATGGAAGGAAAACAAACAAGAGAAGAATAAATGTTTAAAATGAAAATACTTTATGTATGTTCATGAAATTGCGTTTTATTTTTCAGATTGGATTGAGCATGGGGGAGTTCTACTCTAGCATATATTTGCTGTATGTGGCTAACAGCGACCCAGTTCTTGCTGTCACTCTCACATTCATCCAAAAACTGGTAAGCACTTTATTTCCTTCTTGGAATGAAGAATGGAAGAAGATTTAAAAGTGCAACTTTGCTATTAAAAATAAATAAAAAATACATATGTAATCACTAAAAACTCTCAAAAAATATAACTAAAATGAGTGTCTAATAATACATTTTGAGCCTTATTTATATATTTGAAAATGTGTTTAAATGAGAGTAGATTTGCTTATTACTCGTGTCTTTATTTACTTCCACATTGATTATATAATGTGAGATGTAAAATATGTGGTTGTGATTCTTATTTATTTAATTGTCAGTGTTTTAAATCTCCCTTCATCTCGTTCCTCTGTAGCTTCACTGCTGTGGAGCGACCGGGATTACGTCGTTAGACTTTGCCAAGGAAACCTGTCCCAAACCAGACACCATTTGGGAACACATCAAGATGGATGTAAGTTAATGCCAATTAGCATTTTACTGTCGTACTTTAGCCTGTTAGCATGCTAATGAACTATGACAAATCCAAGCTTGTATATGTGTCCAGTATTGTATGACTTTGAGTTACGATATTTTAAGTAATTTTATTTAAAGACACTTACAATGTGGGTTTACTTGTGTTTAAAACAAACAAAAAATGAGGACTGCCCCTAATAGTCGAATAATCACTAGTCGACTAATAAAGTCTTAATCGAGCAATTTTTCATTAGTCGATTAGTTTAAAAAAAGATATGTTATATTAAAAAAAAGAGCTCCGTGCGCTGCATGTGCTATGACGCGTCACCTGGAAACCCTCAGACTTCATTCAGAGCGGAGCCTGGTGATAAAGTTAATTTGGTGAGGCAGGAAATTTAAAGTGTGGATCTTTCTGAGCGAGTAAAGGACGAGTCCCACAAGGTGACATGCAAACTACGACGCGTAAAAGTCTCCTCCATACCCACCATCAGAGCGCAGCTTCCTGAATGCCGGCTTCATAACAAAACACGGAGCTTAATTATCGCGACAACGTGTTTTACTTTCTCAGACTCGGAGGAAAACAGCAGCAGTGAGTCAGCCTAACTTTGTATCAACATATATAGACCTATAATATATCAACATTCTGACCTCAGAAAACGATGGGATTTTTGCCGATGCTCATATTTTCAGTGTTTCCGTTTCCTCTGTAATATTTATTGGCTTTTTTATATTCAGATATGAATAATAGAAACTAGAACTAAATGTTCCATGTGTGTCCTCGCTGCTTGTTCATACACACAATAAGGGCGGTGGTGGCGAAGTCCATAGAGACTTGGCTTGGCAACTGGAAGGTCACCAGTTCAACTTCCGGAAAGACCAAGTGCTACCGAGGTGTCCCTGAGCAAGGCACCGTTCCCTACACTGCTCCCCGGGCGCCGTACATAATGGCAGCCCACTGCTCCTAACACTAGGATGGGTCAAATGCAGAGAAACCATTTCGTTACATAGTACCTGTACTACGTAATGACAATAAGTTGAATCTTATCTTATCTTATAAGAATCCTTACCGGAGCTTCTGCTGTTAGAACCGCTGCATCCATGCGCTGTGACTCTCAGGCGCTCTCTACATTTATTTTATATTTCAAAGGTTCATTATTACAGTTTTATTTTATATTTTATGTGAAGCACATCGTCCACTGAAACCATTTTGGGTGAAAAAAATATATATATTAATAATCATAATGTATCGTAAACGTGGGACGATTAGAAAAATCTTTAGTCGAGGGCAGCCCTACAAAAAGTTAACACCCTTTTCCGGCAGTGGCTCAGTCAGTAGGGGCTTGGACTGGGAGCTGTAGGGTCGCCAGTTCAAGTCCCCGACCAGACATACAAATGGAGTGTGGACTGCTACTTGGAGAGGTCCCAGTTCACCTCCTGCCCTGCCGTGGTGCCCTTGAGCAAGGCACCGGACATTGCCCTTCGATCCCATTGCTCCCCGGGCGCTGTACAATAGCTGCCCACTGCTCCTAGTACTAGACTCCTGGTAATAGGATGGGTTAAATGCAGAGAACAAATGTCACTGTGTGTGCTGTGTGCTCTACATGTGTGACCATTAAAGAGGGTTTCATCCCTCCCCAATATATATATACCTCTTCTTTCATTTTAATTTCTTTACAATTCAACGTTTATTATCATGATTTAGCCTGTTAACAACTAAATATGACAACAAAAAGTTAGTATATCTGTCCAGTATCGTTTGATTTTAGTTATTATATGTTCACTTAAGACAGTATTACAATGTAGGTTAACCTGTATTTGAAACGGACAAATAAATAAACACCTTTTTTCATATAATATTCAACACGTTTACTAACATAGTTTAGCCTGTTAGCATGCTAGCAGTTAACTATGACAAAACTAAGTTTGTATATCTCTCCAGTATTGTAGGATTTTGTGTTATGTGTTCACTTAAAACACTATTACAATGTAGGTTTACGTGTTTGTAAACTGACCAAAAATTAACATCTATTTTTCATATTTTCCTTCTAATATTCGCCACGTTTACTATCATAATTATTCTTGTTAGCATGCTAGCAGTTAACTGTGACAAAACTAAGTCTGTATATCTTTCAAGTATCGTTTGATTTTGAGTTATTATGTGATCACTTAAAGACACTTACAATGTAGGTTTCCGTGTGTTTGAACCAGACAAAAAACACCCCTTTCCTCCTTCTCTTAGAATATTTACCACATTTAGTATCTTTGTTGCTAGCCTATCTGAGACTGTTAGCATGCTAGCAGTTAGCTATTACGAAACTAAGTTTATATATCCCTCCAGCATTGTAGGATTTTGAGTTATTATGTGTTGACTTAATACTATTACAATGTATGTTTACGTGTGTTTGAAACAGACAAAAAAAAACACCCCTTTAGTCTCTTTGTTACTAGCCTATCTTAGACTGTTAGCATGCTAGCAGTTAGCTATTATGAAACTTCATTTGTTTATCTGTTCAATGTTGTAGGATTTTGAGTTATCTTTTTTTAAGACACTATAACATGTGGGTTTACATGTCTGACACAA
Organism: Trematomus bernacchii; assembly: GCF_902827165.1. Classification (NCBI taxonomy): domain Eukaryota; kingdom Metazoa; phylum Chordata; class Actinopteri; order Perciformes; family Nototheniidae; genus Trematomus; species Trematomus bernacchii. The sequence continues at coordinate 125,884 of NW_022987581.1, read as the reverse complement.
AATAAACCTATTCTTTCCCTCTTTTTCTTAGATTATTTGCCACATTTAGTATTTTAGTTGCTAGCCTATCTTAGCCTGTTAGCATGCTAGCAGTTAAATATAACAAAACTAATGTTGTTTATCTCTCCAGTGTTGTAGGATTTTGAGTCACGATCTGTATTCGCTTTTGAAATTAGTTCCTTCTAGGTTTATATGTGTTTAAAACTGACAATAATCCCCTTTTTTCTTGGTGCTATACAGGCTTGTCCTGGGGTGATTATTAATGTCTTCAACGACAAAGCACCGCTGGTGATGGGCCTGTTCGTCGGAACTGGAGTTTTTCTGGTAAGAGCAGATGTGTTGCATGCTTCAAAATTGAAATGCAGTAAATAGATTTGTTTCAGCTAAAATAGGACGGTGAACAAAATGTACCCATTTTTGTATTTACTGTATAGTCACATGTTTACTTTAAAAATGAGTTGCCTAAAACAGTTAAGCACACATATATAAATGACAGCACAGTGTACTCTACCTTCAATTCAAATTCACACTAATGGTTTTTGTTTATTTATAACTAAAGAACATATCAATTACATAATATAATTTTTGCCACGTTTACTGTCTCAGTTTAGCCTGTTAGCATGCTAGCACTTACTATGACCTGAATCGGTATATTTGCGAAGACTGCAGTTACAAGAGAAATAAAATAATTTCTAATACATATTTAAATTAACCTTTGATTGGACCATCCAAGAACCCTAAAATAACCTTACTTTTACTGCATACAGGATATCTTAAATAATAATACTTCACGCAAAACAGTATAACAATTAAAACTATTTAGCATTGAGTTAGCATTAGCTGTTACAAAAGTGGTGGGGCACAAAAAACTTAGATGTCTATATATAAGCTTCTGCAGTGAGGTTCATGGCTGGTGAGGCACTGGCACTGACTCTTCAGGTTTACAAATATTATATTTTGACCTAAACCAAAATATAATATTATTTTCAAAAGCTTTTTTTGTCTGATGCTTCGATTAATTTTAAACAGACAGTTCAACAAAAGGATACCCAAAAAATGTAATTTTATCATTTAAATATTGAATTGTTCTCTCTTAGTAAGATCCCATTTTCAAAAAATTGCGGTCTTACCTTGACTTGAAGATGAAGTCCATTTGTCTATCCTTCTGGACAAAAAATTCTATAACTTTTTTGTAAAAGTCCTCCTTATGTTCTTGTAGTTTCAAAAGTCTATCATAAATCTAATCGATAGATTTATGATTCGAAAATTATAAAAGTAGGGTAGACATGTGGATGTTATCCGGCTGAACAAAACGTGCATTTATCTAACAGGTACGTTTCCCACAGATCTTATTTCGAGCTATTTTCTAAAATTCTATGGAGAAACCTCATTGCTTTTTTGCAGCTTACTTCCTGGTTTTAGGACGCGTCACTGCAGCTCTCTCGTCTCCTCTTCACACACCACACTTTTCGCGGCACACGTACTTACAGCCAATCAGCTCTGAATGATGTGAGATGACGTATGGTGGGGATGGCAGCTCTGTGCCCCTATAGAGTGGCGAAGTCCCTCCCCTTCCGGTTGAGCCCCATGGGACCTTATTTCGGAAAAGTTATGCATTGAAGTCAATGGAGAGAGAAAGATTATCTTTCGATCCCGTTTGAATTGTGCCACGAATTACACATATGATGTTTGTCAATTTAAAAGATAATTTTGCAAGTTAAAAAAAAAAAAATGTGGCGTAAAACTGTGAAGTAACACATTTGTTTGTGTGAAACGCTCAATGAACTACATCTCTGATCAACAACACACATCACCAAGATGGCCGTCACTACTGTCTTGTCAACAAAACGATTGACTATCCTCACTATCACCACAATGAAACACGTCCTGAAGAATGTCATGCAAAGCTGCCTGCCTGCCTTCCTTTGATTCTCTCTGAACTGCCTGGTCGTTTTAATGTTTAATGTCAACCATTTGTGCAGATAGCACAGGGTTGCCAACTTTGGGTACCTGGCTGGAGTGAGATTTTGATATCATGGGTTTAATTCGGTTTAATTACACATATGCGCACAAAATGACTGCTATCGTGTCAGCAGCGGGACCTTAGCATATAGGATATATATACAATATATACAAATACACAATAATGGATACAGACTATAAAGGGCACACAGTTTCATTCACTAATGAAAGTCAAACATGTTTGTTTCCACTGTTTTATTGTGTGCCTGTCGCGATAAGCCATTAATTGACTTATCGTACGATAAATAAAAATGAACTTGATAACTTTTCTGACCTCGATAAATTGCCATTTACATGAGGATGTGACTAGCAGTTTGAAAGGATGTACTTGAATTATTATTATATATTATCATTATGTCAGTGGTCTAAAATGGTCATACAACGGTGCCGTATATTATCGTTTATCGCAATAATTTCCGGGAAAATTTATCCAACAAAATTAATTATCGTGAGAGGCCTATACATGAAACACACACACACAAACAAATCTACAGACTTACTCCAAACTGCCAAATATATAAATTAACACACTCTCACTCTCATATACTCATACAATCATTTCTACTGGATCTTAGATCTGCGCATGCACAATACGGGTCGGCAGTTGCGGCTCCAGAGTATTTTTGTTGGGTAATCTATGGTAGGGCTAACCCATACAGTGGTGGGGCTCAAGTCAGTATTTGCAATGTAATTACATACACGCTCCCCCCGACAGTGAAACGCCACGCGTGAGGTTTAGATTATTTCCCTGTCTCAATCCAAATTGAACTGTATGAAATAAAAAGGCACATTTGTCTTGTAGTAAATAAAAAGGACGACCTGGAGCCAATCCTGCAATTTCCCCACAGGTGGAAGAGTTGACGTGCTGAAAACCCAACCCCTGCAGGGGGGTCTGGGGGGATTCTCCCCCAGGAGATTTTTTTAAATACTAACATAAAATACACATTCTGGTACTCTCTTGAGAAGAAAAATAAATACATCTATTACTACATGACATATTTAAAAAAATGAATGCCATTTTAGTTTTTTGTTACTTTGTTCTGAAAGCTGAACCTGCTGCTCCTCACAGAGAGAAGAGGGAAGAGGCTGTGTGAATTACTTTACATTGTGGATAAGGGTGGCTAGCCCCCATTGTTCTGTGTGTCAAAATGAAAGACAGCCCACACACCTATCAATCATCAAACCCTGGGGTCTTATTTCATTACGTGTTGATTTATATCAACACGAATGTTGTATCGATGTATAGAGATGTACTACCGCAAAAGTATTCTCCGTCGGGACTTCCTGCAGCAACACCACGCCGTTATCGTGATTCTGATTGGCCAGAAGACATTATCAAAGATGTTCTATTGAGAAGACGATCACTACGTGACAAAAGTTTTCAAAACCGTTTCTAGTCTTCGGTATTCTTGTTTTTGGCATGAGAATAGTTTGGGCAGCGTGAGAGCGTGAGATTGAGAGTGAAAGCGTGTGTCACACGCCAGATGCGTGAGAGTTGGCAACCCTGAGATAGCATGAAGTAGAGAAGATCGCCGATGCTAACGTTAGCGTTAGCATTTCTCCCCCGGGCTTAAATGGTGTATTATAGAATGATCACACCGGTGACAGTACTATTCAAAGGGTTCACGAAATATGACTACTACTCTTACTGTTTAACATTTTGGGTTACTTAATGTTACTTCATGTTAAGGCTAATAAAAATGACAAGGCTGTAATGCTAACTAACGTGCTAGCTACTAGCTAGGTAGCTAACTTGATCAAGCCACTCCTGGTCCTTTCATCAGACGGGAAGCAAAAGAACGAGCAAGACCCATTGCTGGTATGATAACAACCTGGTACTAAGCACACAGGCATCTTGTTAACGTTATCTTATCTTAGCCAGCGCCATATAGATAGATTATATCTATATTGCGCTGATCTTAGGTATCTGAATGCTGGAGGAAAACAATTGTGACATCACTTACGCGACTCTGGGATTTGTAGTCTTTCTAGTTACGTATTTTTCATAGTCTTATATTTCAACAGTTTTACGACAAACTGTGACTTTTTTGACATGGAAATGATTTTTTAAGATTGACAAACATCATATGTGTAATTCATGGCACAATTAAAACGGGATCGAAAGATAAGTTTTCTCTCCCCATTGACTTCAATGCATAATTTTTCCGAAATAAGGTCCCATTACCCGGAAGTATGTGGGCGTGACTTCGCCACTCTATGGTCTTTTGTTTTTTGCCACACACATTACATTGAAAAATACTCTGAGCATGCGCAGTGTAGTTTTTACAGTCACCGTTCACTTTGACAGTGAAAGGGTGGGGCATGATCAGGTTTTGTCCCACATGGCTCAAAACGGCACTGTAGACACTAATTAGAAGAACACAGACTAAAACAGCAATGTACAGACGAATCAGATGATTAAACATGACCTTAAAATATATTTTATATATTTTTTAATTTCTTTTTTTGCATCTCTTTGCATTTTTTGTAATCATTATGTGTAATACTTTCTGCTGACACTAGGTGGGGCTGTGCCCCACCTGCCCCTAATGACCAGTCGCCACTGGCTGTTACACAATTAGCTAATTGTGGGGACAATAAAGAGTAGTGAGTCTTGTATAACAGCTCCATACATTTTCAACATGCTTCATTTTGTTGTCTCTCATTGTTCATAAAGTTATTGCTTGTAGTCTAACCCCTATGCCCTCCTTTCTCTCTTAAAAAAAAAAAAACTCCTCCCCCTGTCTTGATTCAAACAATAATTTTCACAACATTTTTCACTCTCTTCATCACTGCTCCCCAAAAGCTCCTGGCTTTGATTTGCAGCTCAACCCTTTCTAAAAAGCTCATTAACTCATCCACTCCTCAGTACATGATCCTGACTCAGCCTCCACCATCTCACCTTGAATATATCCCCACCTCCACCTCCATTTCTTACTCTTTCCCCAACCAGCCGGTGGTCTTCACCCCTCTGACTGTGGCCAACATCCCCATAGTTATAACTTAGAGAGCACTTTTACCACAATGCTCGGGCATAGAGGATACAGATCTGGGTTTATTTCCACATTCACATTACTTCATGTTCATCTCTTCTGTGCATGCTCACTGTGGGGTCTCTTCAGCTCCCTTTAAAGGAAAAATCCACCCTTAAGTAAGTAAAATGTATTTATAAAGCGCTTTTCCCAGACATAGTCACAAAGTGCTTGACAAAGCATTAAAACATCATACGAATCATGAAAGCTTAAATGAACACAACAAAGCCACGTGTTAAGAAGTGCTAAAAACACAATACACAATAAAAACACAATAAAAACAGTTGCATCAAAAAAAATATAATTTCAACCTCAGTTTTTTATTTCTAATCTGCCTGTATTAAAAAAATACATTTATAAAGGGTTGGATTTTTCCTTAAAGTGTCTTCATATCTCATTTTGCCTTCCACACAAACGTCTCTTTTTGTAGCTGCATGCTAATTGTTAGCCTGGGCTGGTACCTGTCTTACATCGAAACTCATTCTGTGGCTGGTGTGACCCGGGTCAGGAAGCCTGGCTCTTATTCCCATCCCTCCTCTTCACCTCCCCTCCTCCCTCTTGTCTGAATGACAGGTTGTTGCCCTGGTCTGCAGCATTGTCCTGCTGACAAAGATCAAGAGAGAGCAGCAGGAGATCACTGCGCGATACACAACCGTGTACTAACAACAGGAGTTCAACCCTCATCAGCACTGGATTTCAAGCTTGAAAAATGTTACAAACATGTGTCTCTGTGGCTCAACTCCAAACTGATCCCAACACACTCTCCCCACTTCGACTCTGTTTCCAAAACCCTCCAACAGGGAGTTATCAAACCCTCCAACAGGAAGTTATTAAACCCTCCAACAGGGAGTTATTAAACCCTCCAACAGGAAGTTATTAAACCCTCCAACAGGAAGTTATCAAACCCCCCAACAGGGAGTTATTAAACCCTCCAACAGGAAGTTATCAAACCCTCCAACAGGAAGTTATCAAACCCCCCAACAGGAAGTTATTAAACCCTCCAACAGGAAGTTATCAAACCCTCCAACAGGAAGTTATTAAACCCCCCAACAGGGAGTTATTAAACCCTCCAACAGGAAGTTATTAAACCCTCCAACAGGGAGTTATCAAACCCTCCAACAGGAAGTTATTAAACCCTCCAACAGGGAGTTATTAAACCCTCCAACAGGGAGTTATCAAACCCTCCAACAGGAAGTTATTAAACCCTCCAACAGGGAGTTATTAAACCCCCCAACAGGGAGTTATCAAACCCTCTAACAGGGAGTTATCAAACCCTCCAACAGGGAGTTATTAAACCCCCCAACAGGGAGTTATCAAACCCTCCAACAGGGAGTTATCAAACCCCCCAACAGGGAGTTATCAAACCCTCCAACAACAAATTATTAAACCCTTCGACGGGAAGTTATCAAACCCTCCAGCAGGAAGTTATCAAACCTTTCGACAGGAAGTTATCAAACCCCCCAACAGGAAGTTATTAAACCCTCCAACAGGAAGTTATCAAACCCTTCGACAGGAAGTTATCAAACCCTCCAACAGGAAGTTATCAAACCCTTCGACAATTATCAATATTTTATTGTGCCCTTTTCTTTTGTATTTTCATGCAGTGGAATGGATGTTGAGTATAATGATCAATTATTAATCTATCTATGAACGGACAGGCCTCTTCATCATCGTGGACATACGATAAATAATGTGACACATCCGTTTAATAACAAACTGTGAGGAAGAGTATGGGATACTGTAGGAGGAGATAGATTCCATACCTGTTACACTTTTTTTATCCATGTTTATCGTCTTTTTTTCCTCTAATGCTTTTAACGTTTTTGTGGAAGAGGTAATTACTCACTGAGCCACTGGAAATATTGTTTTTAATGAATATTGTATGCATAAATGAGAAAGGGATCATGTTCTGTAAATTCCATTTAGATGATATGAAATGTTTACGTAAGGTCGGGTCGTATATGTCCCTGTCGACACCTTAAAGTGGGAATTGTTTTGCTATAGAAGGGATTTTTCAATAGTTTTGCATTCCATAATATTTATTTTTTACGTGATTGTGCATCAGGAGGACCACAGGATTCAACTTGAATAAAGTAAAGGACCTTTTTGAGTGTGACATCAGTCGTCAGGTACTGTAAGAGGCTGTTAATCTTACTGTATAAACTAAGTGTATATGCTGCCTTCCTGTAAACACTGCTTTGGTTCAAAGGGAAACACCATTTCATTAATGACAATTATATTCACATTTTGTATTCCTTCAAGTGCCTGCAAACACATTATTGTGATCAAATGCATCAAGTGTCTTGTTTAGTATTGCTTGTCCTTCTCTTTGCACAGTATATTTTGCACTATATACGTTTTCTAATAAATATTCCATACTGGGATTTTCCCCTTTTCTTCATCAAGACTTGTGTGTTTCTGTTATTTCCATGAAACAAAACCAGAGTGCAGGTGTGTAAAAGTGTTTATTTCATTGCTCACACGTCACTGTCAGGACCAGTGAGGGAAAAACACAAGTTAGTGTCGTGATAAGAGTCCTCGAGACATTTTTACCCACATATATTCGTTGGTTATCACATATTTGATTTTTCTATAGTCTTGAATTGTGCTTTAGAAAGGCATGTTTGTAAAGCCCTTTGGAATGATGCAATACTAAGTGAAACATAATTACTTAATTGGGTAATGGAAATGCAAGCAGACACAGATAAGAAACAAGTGACATCACTATGTAACACTCAAGCTTCTATTGGTTATCGCTGCAACACATTGTACGTGATAGGTCAACCTCTTAGAGATGTCCCGCCCCTTAGCCAATCACAACAGAGCCGGCCAGCTCTGTTACCAATCAGAGCAGCAAAGTGGTGGGGCACGAAAAACTTAGATGTTTATATTATTATATATAAGCTTCCGGTGCTTTTTTAAACACGTAAACAAATAGCTGGCTATCCATGGTTCCGATAGGATAGAGAGAGGGGGACGGGTGTCGCTCTATGCAAGTCAATGGGACTCCCTGATAGTTGAAAATCGACGCTAAAGGGCCCCGCACTGCGTTGATAGTGACGCCAAGGGATCCTGACATATAGGACGAGTTGGGAGTGAGAATGTGTTGGACAGTGACGAGAGAACTCATTTCCGGCAGCGAGAGCTGCGTCCCTAAAAAACGCCGACACGGGAAATACTGTTTTCACGCCGAGAGATGACGATAACTTCACATGGATACTGGCCAATGTAAAACCTCTTTAGTAACATACGTAGTACATATACATTTGTTTGACTAGAACTGAAAAAATCTTCGTATTTTCCACAAAAATGTGTGTTATAGTGAACCAAAAGTCGTGATAGAGGCTTGCTTGTCAACATCTGGGTATTTCCGCACTGGTGGGCCATGTTAACAATACCGTGTCACAATATCAATCGATCCAGCAGAGCAATAGCCTGTAGGCAAAACACAGAAGATCAACAAAAGATATGACATAAAATTAACTTATCAAAGCTGAAGTATATGGTCAACTTCATTCATTTTCTTTCCGTTTTACTGATTGTTATCGCTATACGCTGCTCTCTCTCGTCTCCTCTTCGTTCACAACTACTATTTTCGCGGCACACGTACTTACAGCCAATCAGCTCTGAATTATGTGAGATGACGTTTTGGTGGGGATGGCAACACAGTCCCCCTGGTGGTTATTTTTTTTGCCGCACACATTGAATAGAAAAAGACTCTGAGCATGCGCAGTGTAGTTTTTACACTACACGTTCATTTTGACAGCAGAGAGAGGGGCTAGACCGCGGCTTGCCCCTCATCGCTCAACACAGCTCAATAGGCACACTGTGGACACTAATTAGAAGAACGCAGACTAAAACAGCAATGTACAGACGAATCAGATGATTAAACATGATCTTAAAATATATTTTAAGATGTATTTTTTTTGCATTTCTTTGGAATTATTATTTTAATTACTTTCTGCTGACACTAGATGGTGCTGTGCCCCACCTGCCCCTAATGACCAGTCGCCACTGCCTGCAGCACAGGCAGTATGAGAAAAATAAAGAGCTTTTTGAACATTAAAGCATGGAGACATGTCACAGAGTAGAGACACTAAAGACAAATATGAACCTGAAATGAGCAGAATATGACCTCTTTAAGTCCAGTATTTGAGTAGATCTACTTCATTCAACTTTAGTTTTGTTCCGTATTCTCTGTCTCTCTAATGGTGAATAATGTGTGTTTTTCAAGACACATGGTAGAGGAAATGCTACAAACAGAGGTTGCACATTCGTTTACATTGTTTTACAGGAACAGAATTACGTGTGGTTTATTGTTATTGTATGAGCCAAAGGCAAATATGAAAATCATCTACGCCAGAAGAAAAATATTTGCTTGAAGGTCCCTGAGATAAAAGCAGGGTTTGACAGACAAAAAAACATTGTGTCAGATGTCATTACCTGTCCTTTGTTTCCAATTTTGTTATGTATGATTATATATTTCACATTACACCAATTAAAAAATATCCACTACTAGTTTTTCATTTATTATTCTTGCATTATAAATTATTGCAGTTGAAATACAATGGGTGTTTGAATCCCTGAGATATTTGTGTAAATTAAATACAAAATCAAACAGACAAGACATCAAAAAAATAAAAGAAATAACAATAATAGAAAAAGTAAATGCATAAAAGTGCTATGGCTTGTTTTAAATATGTAAATCATATATTTCTATAAAACAGAACAATTAAGTTGTATTCTTGTTTATTTATAGTAGGAAAAAACTCTTAAAATACACAAAATCAACATTCACTTTCATTCCATGTGATCCCATTTCCTTAACTTTCACTCTAACCGTCCTGTTCATATAGCCCCGCCTACTTTGTACGCCACCGCCTGCTTATAGGTTGTCTCTCGTCCGTCAATCCTTTCATCCAATCGAATGAGAAGGGGCGGGTCATGACGCACGTTGGGGTATTAAATAAAGGCACGCTGCGTCTCCTGTGTTGTTATTAATCCTGTTGTGTTTTCTGTCTGATAGCAGCAAGGATTAAAGTCGTCAAAAGATATCCAGGTATTTATAACATTTTAAAGCTCATGCCGTTTTTTTGGCTGCATTACTTTGATATATTAACAAGATAAAACGCTGTTGTAATGATTTAAACGTGTTAAAACGTAATATGGCATCTAGACGTAAAATGTAACACTAAATGGTTGTTATTTGTATGTATATGTGTGTGTTTGTTATATAGGTAGAAGCTTGCATTAGAAAAGGTATGCATAAGTGAGGAAATAATGTGGTTTTCTTGTATTTACAGTAAAATAAGCATCATGGCTCTGGACGGATGTGGCCTCCTCTGCAAATACACGCTGTTCATTTTCAACCTCATCTTTGCAGTAAGTGGTTTAATAATTATGATACTTCCTATTTAAATTCTTCCCTTTTTTTGTTTACTTTATAGTGTTCTATGCAAGTTTTAACGCTGTGAATAACTAATGGTTTGTAAGTGTTTCTGAGGTTGTGTTAAAGTTGTTGGTGAGCGCTGGCACACTTTAGGTTTCGTTTCTGCGGAATACATCCATGGTTCAAGCTTCCTGAAACTTTCATTTCCTGAGTTCTCTATTATTGCAGGTATAGCGCCTCTGTGTGGTCACATACAGGAAGGAGAAAGGAAAACAACATCTTTTAAAACAGGGGTGTCCAAACATTTTCCCCTGAGGGCCACATAAAGAAACATATATGGCTGTGCCCCTCACTACAAGTTCATTTAGCAAAATCAATCAAATGTAGGTGAATTATGCCTGATGATTGAATTATGCTTTAAGAAACAAACAGCCTACACCATAGGGTTTCATTTATTTAATTACAGAAAGTGTTGGCAGCTCATTCCTTAAAACAGAAGCCTCAGACTGCTCATCATAAGGGGAAATATGAGTGGTCTATTTCAAGCTTGTTATCTAAATAGGTTATTAGGCTTTATTTCTTTTTAATCAACTAAGATTTGTTAGAAGATGTTTTCAACTTTAATAGAATGAATCTATTGGAAAAGTGGGCTTAGTCACACATGACTGTGTAATATATGTTTACATTTATATTTAAGAAGTACAATATAAGAAAAGCACAAGTTTCATGTGTGGGCCGTATTTAATTATACTTTTAGAATTTGCTTTTTTTTTTACATGAAGTTTTATGTACAAATTAACTGTATATTAAAGGTGGGGTATGTAATTTATTTCAGAAACACTTTTTGTTATATTCCATGGAATGCTCTTAACATCCCGATAGCAATGAATACATTAAATGCTTTGACAATAAATACATAACAACATTTCATCTGTGGAAGCCGTGGCGCTGTAAAAAGCACGACCAATCATCTGAGCCGGCCCGGCTAAAATAACTGGATGGCCTACCTGCCTGTCAGCCTTCCATCTGTGCACAAACTTATCTCGTGCCCTCATTGGTCATGTGCGCGTTCGTGTGTGTTGGAGGAGGGGCTCTGTAAGGAAGTGGCAGATTTTTTCCGGTTGTGTATTTTCAAATTCTAGCGCACTCGAGCTGGTTTCTCCAAAATGACCTACTCCACCTTTAATAACACATTTAGGAATTAAATAAAAACTGTGCACATAGTAATATAATATATAACGACAATAAAACTGTTTACATGTGTTTACCACAATATAAACATTAGTGTATTGGTATTAATAAAGATATTAATGATAACCTAACCCTAACCCAAAATAGATTATTGATATTTTTTATTCATATCTATATCCCTATGCAAGTATATTTTTAATTACTTTTTTACATTTTTTAATTCCACTGCTGTAATATGTAAAATAACATAGCGATTAAGCATGGTATTCTCTGTTTTGCACAATTATTCATATCAATTCAGATCTAATTGTGTCACGGTTTGGCTAGAAGCTGGGCCCAGCAGTCAGAACAAGATCTCAGTACTTTTATTTTGTTTTTCTCTATCATGTTGCCTTGTGGTTGTGAGTATTTTGTGGTTTGACTGGTGTTAGTGTGCCTCTCCGTCCCTGTTGGTTTCATTCTGCACTTTTACATGACACCTCTTATACCACACAGCGTGAACAAACCCGAAAATACATCAGCGTCCGAAACCATAAATCTGAATGTGAAACCGTGTGAAGCTTCGTGTCTGATGCACATTCACACTGTGGTTATTCTTTGTGTTTTTCTGTGGTTGTGCAGCTGGTGGGGTTTGTGTTCCTGGGTCTGGGCCTGTGGCTGAGGTTCAGCAATAGCACCAGAGCTATCTTTGAATTTGAGGCCCTCAACTCAAGTGCATTCGTTATTGGTCAGTACACATGATTTCACCAGAATAAACATATTGTGTGTCTGAAACATGTTTACTCACAGATTTTTATATCTTTTTTTAAAGCGGTGACTATCCTGATTATCACGGGCTCGGTGATGCTGATCGTGGTCGTGTTTGGAGACTACGGCGCCTGCAACGAGAAACGATGCGCTCTGCAAATAGTGAGACTTCTGTGTATACAGCCATATAGTATATAGAATATACAGCCATTTTATGTGATTGCAAAAGCCTGCCTTACACAACTGGCTTACTGTTGCATAAGTGCAGAACTCACTGTGAGATATGTTGTTTCCTTTGTCTAATAAGTAACCAAACATAACAACCTGAAAAGGAGCATAATCTTTCCTCTTACGTGTTAAGTTTAAAGGTCACCTACTGTATTATGAAAAAACGTTTATACATCAACATGTGTCCCCTCTTCTTCATGTCTCTTCTACATCAACATGTGTCCCCTCTTCTTCATGTCTCTTCTACATCAACATGTGTCCCCTCTTCTTCATGTCTCTTCTACATCAACATGTGTCCCCTCTGTGTAAAGAGATTCTGAAAGTTTCAGGAAAAAAGATTCTCTCTCTTTTTGTCCTGATCCATTTATATAAAAACCTGTCTGAAAATGAGCTGATCAGATTGCATCAGATGCTGCAATGATCTGTTTGGTGTTTGGAGCCAAACACTTCAGAGACATGTTCTGTATATATCTGAGACCTATAATATATTGATGAAAAACAGTATAATAGGGGACCTTTAAATGATCTATTCTCTGCTGCAATTTCATCGTTATTACTTCACTTCCTGACACCTGCTGCAAGACAGATATTTTCTGCAAATGTAGAACCACAAAGTATCATTACTCAGTTTCCTATTTAGAAAGTTCCACATGCGAGCGAGGAACAGAGAATGTATAAATATCCTTCAGTTTCTCAAGAAATCAGCTGGGTTTACTAACGGCTTCCTCTCTGTGTAGTTTTCAGTCCTGGTGTCCATCCTCGCAGGAGCTGTGGTTGTTTTTGGAGTGATTGCTTATTCCAGGTCAGGCGAGGTAAGATGGAAGGAAAACAAACAAGAAGAATAAATGTTTAAAATGAAAATACTTTATGTATGTTCTTGAAATTGTGTTTTATTTTTCAGATTGGATTGAGAATGGGGGAGTTCTACTCTAGCATATATTTTCTGTATGTGGCTAACGCTAACGGCGACCCAGTTCTTGCTGTCACTCTCACATTCATCCAAAAACTGGTAAGCACTTTATTTCCTTCTTCCATTTGTTAAACATTTCTAATTTCTAAATTTTAATTCAAAATTGTTGTTTGTCTTATATTGTTTCAGACTTGAGATGGCAACATGAATTACTCCTTACACCAAACCAGTGTTTTTAATATATTATCAAATAAAAGACAGCATGAAATGAACGATTAAAATGTAATACATTTTGTAAATACATAAATGAACCAACATTTTCTTTAAATAATTCATTTGAAAAATTATTTTAATTACTTCAATTTAAAAGTGCTACTTTACTAATTAAAAAAAACATGTTATCCATAAAAACTCTCTCTCTCTCAAAAAATATGAGTATCTAATAATATATTTTGAGTCAGTTTTTATTCTAAAAAAACCTCTTAATTCATTGCCTTATTTATATATTTGAAAATGTGTTTAAATGAGAGTAGATTTGCTTATTACTCATGTCTTTATTTACTTCCACATTGATTATATAATGTGAGATGTAAAATATGTGGTTGTGATTCTTATTTATTTAATTGTCAGTGTTTTAAATCTCCCTTCATCTCGTTCCTCTGTAGCTTCACTGCTGTGGAGCGACCGGGGTGAAGTTGTTAGAATTTGCCAAGGAAACCTGTCCCAAACCAGACACCATTTGGGAACACATCAAGATGGATGTAAGTTAATGCTAATTAGCATTTTACTGTCGTACTTTATTCTGTTAGCATGCTAATGAACTATGACAAATCCAAGCTTGTATATGTGTCCAGTATTGTATGAATTTGAGTTACGATATTTTTTAAGACACTTACAATGTGGGTTTACTTGTGTTACTAACAAAAAATTAGGGCTGCCCCCTAATAGTCGAATATTCACTCGTCGACTTTTCGTAGCAATTTTTCATTAGTCGATAAATATATATTATATACATTTTTTTTTTTAAAGAGCTGCATGTGCTATCACCTGTGTCACCTGGAAACCCTGAGACTTCATTCAGAGCGGAGCCTGGTCATTAAGTTAATTTGGTGAGGCAGGAAATTTAAAGTGTGGATCTTTCTGAGCGAGTAAAGGACGAGTCCCACAAGGTGACATGCAAACTACGACGCGTAAAAGTCTCCTCCATACCCACCATCAGAGCGCAGCTTCCTGAATGCCGGCTTCTTATCAAAACACGGAGCTTAATTATCGCGACAGCGTGTGTTACTTTCTCAGACTCTGAGGAAAACAGCAGCAGTGAGTCAGCCTAACTTTGTATCAACATATATAGACCTATAATATATCATCATTCTGACCTCAGAAAACGATAAAGCTTTAATTTCATGAGGGTTTTTTGCCGGCGCTCATATTTTCAGTGTTTCCGTTTCCTCTGTAGTATTTATTGGCTTTTTTATATTCAGATATGAATAATAGAAACTAGAACTTAATGTCCTCGCTGCTTGTTCACACACACAATAAGACTCCTTACCGGAGCTTCTGCTGTTTGAACCGCTGCGTCCGTGCGCTGTGACTCTTATGCTTTAATTTATATTTCAAAGGTTCATTATTAGTTTTATTTTATATTTTAACACAAAATTTGTATATCTGTCAGGTATCGTTTGATTCTAGTATTATATATGTTCACTTAAAGGGGACCTATCATGCAAAATGCACTTTTCTACGTCTTTTATACATGAATATGTGTCCCCGGTGTTCCAGGGAACTCACCAAGTGTCAGAAAACACAACCCTCTCTATTTTCCTCCATACCCAAATCTCTAAAAAAGGGGCTGCAACGGATCTGATAAAAACTGATCCAGATTTGAACACTGTCCTGACGTCAGGACAGTGGCGCTATGGCTATTGGGCCAACTCCACCAATCAGGAGGAGACAGCCACGGCCATTGCCGTTCGAAAGCGCTGGAGACGCTGTAGTACATATGCAAGGCCTGTAGGTGGTGCTGTTCTCACAGAATCAGCCCTTGCAAAAACAGAGCTAAAAAAGTGCAAATTGAGCGAAATGAGGCATGGCTAAAATGCATGATCTGTTTGGTATTTTGAAAAAAAGACAGTATTACAATGTTGGTTAACCTGTATTTGAAACTGACAAATAAATAAACACCTTTTTTCATATAATATTCGCCACGTTTACTAACATAGTTTTGCCTGTTAGCATGCTAGCAGTTAACTATGACAAAACTAAGTTTGTATATCCCTCCAGTTTTGTAGGATTTTGTGTTATGTGTTCACTTAAAACACTATTACAATGTAGGTTTACGTGTGTTTAAACTGACCAAAAATTAACATCTATTTTCCTTCTAATATTCGCCACGTTTACTATAATAATTATTCTTGTTAGCATGCTAGCAGTTAGCTATTACGAAACTAAGTGTGTATATCTTTCAAGTTTCGTTTGATTTTGAGTTATTATGTGTTCACTAAAAGACACTTACAATGTAGGTGTTTGAAACAGACAAAAAAAACACCCCTTTCCTCCTTCTCTTAGAATATTTACCACATTTAGTATCTTTGTTGCTAGCCTACCTTAGACTGTTAGCATGCTAGCAGTTAGCTATTACGAAACTAAGTTTGTATATCCCTCCAGTATTATAGGATTTTGAGTTAGTATGTGTTCACTCAAAACTATTACAATGTATGTTTACGTGTGTTTGAAAAAAAAAAACACCCCTTTAGTCTCTTTGTTGCTAGCCTATCTTAGACTGTTAGCATGCTAGCAGTTAGCTATTACAAAACTACATTTGTTTATCTGTTCAGTGTTGTAGGATTTTGAGTTATCTTTTTGTAAGACACTATAACATGTGGGTTTACATGTCTGACAACAAATAAACCTATTCTTTCCCTCTTTTTCTTAATTATTTGCCACATTTAATATCTCAGTTAGCCTGTTAGCATGCTAGCCGTTAACTATAATAAAACTAATGTTGTTTATCTTTCCAGTGTTGTAGGATTTTGAGTCATGATCTGTATTAACTTTAGAAATTAGTACATTCTAGGTTTATATCTGTTAAACCGACAATAATCCCCTTTTTTCTTGGTGCTATACAGGCTTGTCCTGGGGTGATTATTAATGTCTTCAACGACAAAGCACCGCTGGTGATGGGCCTGTTCGTCGGAACTGGAGCTCTTCTGGTAAGCAGATGTGTTGCATGCTTCAAAATTGAAATGCAGTAAATAGATGGTGAACAAAATGTACTAATTTTTTTTTTCTTTTTTCTGTATAGTCACATGTTTACTTAAAAATGAGATACCTAAAACAGTTAAGCACACAAATGTGCAAATGACAGCAAAGTGTACTCTACCTTCAAAAAATGAATACTAATGGTTTTTGTTTATTTATAACTAAAGAAAATATCAATTACATAATATAATTGTTGCCACGTTTACTATCTCAGTTTAGCCTATTAGCATGCTAGCACTTAACTATGACCTGAATCGGTATATTTGCGAAGACACAAGTTACAAGAGAAATAAAATAATTTCGAATAAATATTTAAATTAACCTTTGATTGGACTGTCCAAGAACACTAATGGCACTTTTCCACTGCAGGACCTAGCACGGCTTAGTACGGTATAGTTAGGCCTTGGTAGGCCAGGTTCACTTTATGCTGCGTTTCCATTACAGTGTAGTACCAGGGGTAGTAACTATAGTAACGCAGTGTAGGCGGGGCGATGGGCTGTTCGGCGGGCGGAGCGACGCTGCGTAAAACTGCCGTGACGTCATCTTCAATGCGAACCACAAAACCAAAACATCAGCCGTTAGCTGTTAGCACTCAGAGCTCACAGCTCCTCATATCTGTTCAGAAACTAGACAAAAGTTAAACAAGTACAAACCACAGACTGTCTGTGTCATGGTGAATACAGTCGCTGGTGTATTTATGTCTGTATAGGCCGTTGTGAGTGTGGACGGTCGGAGCATATACTGCGTTAGCTTAGCCTGATCGATCCGATCTCCATTCAGAAAAAAAAATCTTTTTGAAACGTGTATTACAATTAAATCACGGTAAAATGTGTTCATTTTGTTGTAGTTGTAGCCTCCTTGCCAGCGAAGCACCAAAAAAAAACGTGCTACGTGCTGCAGTGGTCCATAAAAAAAAAAAAGGCCTTACTTTTACTGCATACAGAATATCTTAAATAATTGTATGTCAATGTTTATTTTTGATTCGACTTATGTTTTGTAATTGCATAAAATCTGAATCTGCAAAGTAACTAAAGCTGTTGAACAGTTCCTCAAAATTGTACACAGGTACAGTACTTTAGTGTACTTCATTTCAGTCCACTACTGCACAAACAACAATTAACAAGTATTTAGCATTGAATTAGCATTAGCTGTTACGCAATTAGCAAATTGTGGACACAATAAAGAGTAGCGAGTCTTGTATATCTTGTTGAAAAAAACAGCTCCATACATTTTGAACATGCTTCATTTTGTCGTCTCTCGTTGTTCATAAAGTTATTGCTTGTGGTCTAACCCCTATGCTCTCCTTTCTCTCTTTAAAAAAACTCCTCCCCCTGTCTTGATTCAAACAATTTTTTTCACAATATTTTTCACTCTCTTCATCACTGCTCCCCAAAAGCTCCTGGCTATGATTTGCAGCTCAATCCTTGCTAAAAAGCTCAAGACCCCATCCTCTCCTCAGTACATCATCCTGACTCAGCCTCAAACATCTCAGCTTGAATATATCCCCACCTCCACCTCCATTTCTTACTCTTTCCCCGACCAGGAGCCGGTGGTCTTCACCCCTCTGACTGTGGCCAACATCCCCATAGTTATAACTTAGAGAGCACTTTTACCACAATGCTCGGGCATAGAGGATACAGATCTGGGTTTATTTTCACATTCACATTACTTCATGTTCATCTCTTCTGTGCATGCTCACTGTGGGGTCTCTTCAGCTCCCTTTAAAGGAAAAATCCACCCTTAAGTAAGTAAAATGTATTTATAAAGCGCTTTTCCCAGACATAGTCACAAAGTGCTTGACAAAGCATTAAAACATCATACGAATCATGAAAGCTTAAATGAACACAACAAAGCCACGTGTTAAGAAGTGCTAAAAACACAATAGGCGCTTTCACACCGCAGTACTTTTCCCACAAAGGTTCATCAGAACTTAGTTCATCAGAACTCTTTAGTTCTCATGAACTAAGTACAGATCGCGTTCACACCGGAATAAGTTCCCGGGGAAGGATTAGGCAAATGAAGCCGCTGACTTCACTTCTTCTTCTTTGGGTTTACTGGCAGGCCGCAAACAACTTCACGACGTATACTGCCACCCGAAGTCCCCGGCCGGAAGTCCCCGGAGTTGGGGACTGGCTTCAGTAGAAGCTGCTGGGACTCTCAGACATTTCGGAACTATATCGGAACTAAAGTGGGAAAATTACTGCGGTGTGAGCGCGCCTAATGGCTTATTAACAAGCTTTTTTTAGTTACAGTGCATACAGAGATGTATTTCAACTAAAAGTAATACAAAAGCATGCATCACTAAGCTACATAATAAATCAACTTCTCCACTAACTATTCAACCATAACATGGAAATTAGTTTTTTGCTCTCCCACCAGTTGCATCAAAAGAAATTATAATTTCAACCTCAGGATTTTATTTCTAATCTGCTTGTATTAAAAAAATACATATAAAAGGGTTGGATTTTTCCTTAAAGTGTCTTCATATCTCATTTTGCCTTCCACACAAGTCTCTTTGTGTGACTGCATGCTAATTGCTAGCCTGGGCTGGTACCTGTCTTACATCAAAACTCATTCTGTGGCTGGTGTGACCCGGGTGAGGAAGCCTAGTATTCCCATCCCTCCTCTTCACCTCCCCTCCTCCCTCTGTGTCTGAATGACAGGTTGTTGCCCTGGTCTGCAGCATTGTCCTCCTGGCACAGACCAAGAGAGAGCAGCAGGAGATCACTGCACGATATACAACCGTGTACTAACAACAGGAGTTCAACCCTCATCAGCGAAGACACAGCACTGGATTTCAAGCTTGAAAAACGTTACAAACATGTGTCTCTGTGGCTCAACTCCAAACTGATCCCGACACACTCTCCCCACTTCGACTCTGTTTCCAAAACCCTCCAACAGGGAGTTATCAAACCCCCCCAACAGGGAGTTATTAAACCCTCCAACAGGAAGTTATCAAACCCTCCGACAGGAAGTTATCAAACCCTCCGACAGGAAGTTATCAAACCCTTCGACAGGAAGTTATCAAACCCCCCCAACATGAAGTTATCAAACCCCCCAACAGGGAGTTATCAAACCCTCCAACAGGGAGTTATTAAACCCTCCAACAGGAAGTTATTAAACCCTCCAACAGGGAGTCATTAAACCCATCCAACAGGGAGTTATCAAACCCCCCAACAGGGAGTCATTAAACCCATCCAACAGGGAGTTATCAAACCCTCCAACAGGGAGTCATTAAACCCATCCAACAGGAAGTTATCAAACCCCCCAACAGGGAGTCATTAAACCCATCCAACAGGGAGTTATCAAACCCTCCAACAGGGAGTTATCAAACCCTCCAACAGGGAGTTATCAAACCCTCCAACAGGGAGTTATTAAACCCTCCAACAGGAAGTTATTAAACCCTCCAACAGGGAGTCATTAAACCCCCCAACAGGAAGTTATCAAACCCTTCGACAACCCCCAACAGGGAGTTATCAAACCCTCCAACAGGGAGTTATTAAACCCTACAACAGGAAGTTGTCAAACCCCCCAACAGGAAGTTATCAAACCCCCCAAAAATAAGTTATCAAACCCTCCAAAAATAAGTTATCAAACCCTCCAAAAATAAGTTATCAAACCCTCCAAAAATAAGTTATCAAACCCTACAACAGGGAGTTATCAAACCCTCCAACAGGAAGTTATTAAACTCACCAAAAGCATGTTTTTGAAACCCTCTAACAGGAAGTAGGTAAATCCTCAGACAGGAAGCAATTAAAGATAGGATGAAATCCTCTTTAATTGTCAAACATGCAGAGCACAGCACACACAGTGAAATGTGACCTCATTTAACCCATCCTAGAACTAGGAGCAGTGGGCGGCTATTTTACAGCCATTATAAACCCAGAGAGCATTTTAATGATAGAGAGGTTTAATAAAAGGAAATAAACGCCAGGGATTTTTATTATAATTACTACTTTCTGTCAGAGATGCTGATTCCAGCAGAAAACTGATTTATTTTCCTAGCTGTTGACAATTATCAATATTTTATTGTGCCCTTTCTTTTGTATTTTCATGCAGTATCTTAGTGGAATGGATGTTGAGTGTAATGATCTATTATTCATCCATCTATGAACGGACAGGCCTCTTCATCATCGTGGACATACGATAAATAATGTGACACATCCGTTTAATAACAAACTGTGAGGAAGAGTATGGGATACTGTAGGAGGAGATAGATTCCATACCTGTTACACTTTTTTTTTGTATCCATGTTTTTTTCCTCCAATGCTTTTAACGTTTTTGTGGAAGAGGTAATTACTCACTGAGCCACTGGAAATATTGTTTTTAATGAATATTGTATGCATAAATGAGAAAGGGAGCATGTTCTGTAAATTCCATTTAGATAATATGAAATGTTTACGTAAGGTCGGGTCGTATATGTCCCTGTCGACACCTTAAAGTGGGAATTGTTTTGATTTTTCAATAGTTTTGCATTCCATAACATTTCTTTTTTACGTGATTGTGCATCAGGAGGACCACAGGATTCAACTTGAATAAAGTAAAGGACCTTTTTGAGTGTGACATCAGTCGTCAGGTACTGTAAGAGGCTGTTAATCTTACTGTATAAACTAAGTGTATATGCTGCCTTCCTGTAAACACTGCTTTGGTTCAAAGGGAAACACCATTTCATTAATGACAATTATATTCACATTTTGTATTCCTTCAAGTGCCTGCAAACATTTTTGTGATCAAATGCATCACGTGTCTTGTTTAGTATTGCTTGTCCTTCTCTTTGCACAGTAGTTTTTTGCACTATATGTTTTCTAATAAATATTCCATACTGGGCTTTTCCCCTTTTCTTCACCAAGACTTGTGTTTCTGTTATTTCCATGAAACAAAACCAGAATGCAGGTGTGTAAAAGTGTTTATTTCATTTCTCACATGTCACTGTCAGGACCTGTGAGGGAAAAACACAAGTTAGTGTCGTGATAAACGAGTCCTCGAGACATTTTATCCACATTTTTTGTTTTCACATTTGATTCTTCGCTAGTCTTGTATTGTGCTTTAGGAAGGTGTGTTTGTAAAGTCATTGGAGAATATGCAATACTAAGTGAGACATAATTACTTAATTGGGTAATGGGAATGCTAGCAGACACATGTAGATAAAAGCCATAGATTCTTCATAAGCAATTCTTAGGCAGTTTAAGTAGCCCTCATTTTCAGGAACTTCTGGATTTTAGCATTTGCAGACCATTTACATGCACACAAACCTAGATAACACACTACAGGAAAGGGAAAACCCCAACAAGTACACCAGGCCCAGTTTAAAATATAAAAAAATGTTCACTGGGCATTTGAAAGGTAAATTATGTAGCCCCATTTCACTTATTTTAAGTCTTAGGAACCCGTATGAATATTTTTCAATTAATATACGACTACAATCTTGTGAGAAGACTAGCAGTCCTCAGTTTCTCTTGGGTGTTTCCTGTGTGTTGAACTTACTGTGGACGCAGCTTATGGTGCAGTTAACATCTGCAGCATAGCACACCTCTGTCAAACACATGAAGGAGATCTGAGGAAACAAACAAGAACACATTGAAACGGTTTTAATAGACAATAAAAGTAAAGCCAGTATCATGCATTATCTGTTAAGGGTTTTAAGAGACAGGCAAAAAAACGTTTTCTCGTGTACTTTTAAGTGTTCTGGCTGTTTCATATAAGCAGAGATGGCAAAAGTACACACATCCTTTACTCAGAAGTACAGATACTCGTGTTTAAAAATACTCTGGTAAAAGTAGAAGTACTGACTAAACTTCTTTACTCAAGTAAAAGTAAAGAGGGCTTTGAAATGTACTTAAGTAAAAAGTACCCATAACTAGCAGCTGTTTTAAAGAGTACCTGACCTCCCTTTATATTAATAGAACAATAATGTCATTGTTAGCTAATGAATGTTTCCATGCTGAACAACGGCAACATGACAACGTTTTCATTGGTCCCTCTTCTTTAGAGAAGACCAGGAAATGATGGATACACGGATCGTGTTCAAATCAATAGGCACGCAATGACTCTAAATAATAATGATCACGCCACCAAACACACATTCAAACTAAAGGAACCAGCCTGTTTGGGAAATGTAAGAAGTAGAAAGTACAGGTATTTGTGTTCAACATGTAAGAAGTAGAAAGTACAGGTATTTGTGTTCAACATGTAAGAAGTAGAAAGTACAGGTATTTGGGTTCAACATGTAAGAAGTAGAAAGTACAGGTATTTGGGTTCAAAATGTAAGAAGTAGAAAGTACAGGTATTTGGGTTCAACATGTAAGAAGTAGAAAGTACAGGTATTTGTGTTCAAAATGTAAGAAGTAGAAAGTACAGGTATTTGTGTTCAACATGTAAGAAGTAGAAAGTACAGGTATTTGTGTTCAAAATGTAAGAAGTAGAAAGTACAGGTATTTGTGTTCAAAATGTAAGAAGTAGAAAGTACAGGTATTTGTGTTCAACATGTAAGAAGTAGAAAGTACAGGTATTTGTGTTCAACATGTAAGAAGTAGAAAGTACAGGTATTTGTGTTCAACATGTAAGAAGTAGAAAGTACAGGTATTTGGGTTCAACATGTAAGAAGTAGAAAGTACAGGTATTTGTGTTCAACATGTAAGAAGTAGAAAGTACAGGTATTTGGGTTCAACATGTAAGAAGTAGAAAGTACAGGTATTTGTGTTCAAAATGTAAGAAGCAAATGTAAAAAGTCATTAAGAATAAGTAGTGGAGTAAAGTACTGATACCAGAAAAATGTACTTAAAGGTAGGGTAGGTAAGTTTGAGAAACCGGCTCGAGATCGCTGGAATTTGAAAATACACAACCGGAGAAAATCTGCCACTTCCTTACAGAGCCCCTCCTCCAACACACACGAACGCGCACATGACCAATGAGGGCACGAGATAAGTTTGTGCACAGATGGAAGGCTGACAGGCAGGTAGGCCATCCAGTTATTTTAGCCGGGTCGTGCTTTTTACAGTACTACGGCTTCCACAGATGACATTTTATGGATTTTTTGTCAAAGCACTTAACATCCCGATAGCAATGAATATCTTAAGAGCATTCCATGGAATATAACAAAAAGTGTATCTCGAGCCGGTTTCTCAAACTTACCTACCCCACCTTTAAGTACAGTAACAAAGTATTTGTACTCCACTACTTCCCACCTCTGGATATAATGTCCTCTTCATCATTATTGTCCTGTACGAGCATGTTAGTTCAGAGGGAGTTACCTCGGGGTCCTGCAGGTGAGAGGACCCTCCTTCAGTCAGGGGGGGGGGGCTTTCAGAGGGCAGAGACTGGAGGGCAGGGATCAGGATCCTCTGGGTGGGGGGGGGGTCGGAGCGAGAGGGAGGGAGCAGCTGGGAATCACCACGACAACTGAACAGAGAAGAAATGACATGGAGAAAGCAGGAAATGCTCCTTTAAAAAACACTTTTAAACTTTGCAATACGGACAAAACATAGACTTGTAAATATATAATTTAACTGCAATACTCAATAAACTCTATTACACATTACAGTGAAAATGTAATGCAAATATCTGGTTATCAGCATCA
This sequence comes from Trematomus bernacchii, assembly GCF_902827165.1. NCBI lineage: Eukaryota > Metazoa > Chordata > Actinopteri > Perciformes > Nototheniidae > Trematomus > Trematomus bernacchii. Next base: position 101,531 of record NW_022987581.1, on the reverse strand, counting down.
AGCATCTTTACTAACATTACACCACTTTTTATTTTTCAATATAGACATTTTTGCTTTTGACTTCTTGCATAAATCTTATTGATAATTTTGTATATATTCTATAATTACTGAATAACCCCTCAGGAATGAATACAGTTTTCTGATTCTAATTTACAGGGAATAGTTTGACTCAACAATACATAAGCACAATCCACACTAAAATATCAAAAGTCTGCTTTTTTCATCTGCACTGTTATCGCTGTAACAAAACAATGCATCCACTGTGGGATGAATGAAGGGTTTCAGATGTCCTACTGTTGAGTTATTAGAGATTCATCTGTTTATTTTATACTCTTACACTAAAAGTCACTTCCTGTATTGTCGTGATAAAATGGACATGCGCAATAAACGTGCCACTTCCGGTTGAAGCAATGCCGACGGGGTGTGCGTGTGTGTATACTATGTTCACGGTACTCCTAAGATTGACACTCCTTTGTGCTCCAGTCAGTCCTCTCAGTAAACACAGAGCTGAATCCAGATCAAATGCACGCTGAAGGCTCTTTGAGCAGGTTTTCTCTCACTGATTGTGCGGTTATGTCAAATGTTTGTTATTTGTTTTTCATGTATTGATATTTGTCTGTGTTGATGTCACACATGGAGCTGCAAGTCACATTTCAGACTTGATCTGACCATTCAAGTATTATCGTATCGTAAGATGGCAACGTCAACACCTACCCATCGTAGACGAACCTCCAGCTGCTGTACGGTGCGTGTGTGAACGCCAGGCAGGAGTGAACCAGCAGCAGCAGCAGCAGGTGGGGGGCGGGGGGGTCCTGAAGGCTCAGCTGCAGGTAAACAGATCCTCCTCCAATCACGCTGAGAGGAAGGTGAGCCTCAGGGTGGAAGCTGCTGAACGACTCGTCTGTGTAAAAAAAAAAAAAAAAAAAGAAATCTAAATTTGAAACTCAAAATTTCGATGTAAATATTGCTAAAAATACATTCTGAGGTACGTGTGCTTCAATTGAAATTCTCCACATTGAAAATGTTCAGTTACTTTGAAGATTTTAATTAATAATACAAAATATATCAGATTTGTATCCAACAGGTATTACAACATTAATGCATCAATCATTTTAAACACAATAATAATATATATTTTTACTGAACTAGGCGATACGATAACAGGTAAGATTTTGATGCAGGACTTTTACTTGTAACTGAGTTTTCATACTGTAGTGTAGTATTCAGGGTATATGCAGGAATCCTTAAGTCAAATGTAAAACCTTTTAAGACCTTTTTTAAGACCCTTTCCATACATTTAAAGACCTCATCGCCACTTGGAGTTTTAACCGGTTACATTGGCGACACACTTTACCTCACATTGACTATATACAGTATTGATTGTCCTTCCTCCTTATCTTCCAACCATTTGGACGCAAACTTGCATTTCCCCATAACGATGTTGCTTAACAACCGGCATAAACGGAGCTTCGCGCGCTATCAAGCAGTGAGCGTGCGATGTCCTGTTCAGATGACGTCAAACCCAACGGGAAGCCATAAATAAACTACACAGAATCACACTACACACCTACGCAATGATTACATTCAGGCAAACTGTAGAATACAACCTCTTTGGACAATTCATATACTTATTGAAAATAAGCTACAAAATGTAATACCTTGGGAAATGCCGTTTAATACTTTTTAATAGCCTTCATTTTTGCTAAATTGATTTATCAACTTTTAATACTTTTTAAGACCCCGCGGACACCCTGGTATTGCTACTTTCATTTTAGTAAAACATATGTATAGTACTTATTCAACCTCTTGTTATATCAAGAGAATACAGTGGAGACGATCACCTGTGGCGATTCTCAGCTGCACAGTGACGGTGGAGACTGGAGACTGAACAGGAGGAAGAGGAGGATTCATCACGTGGAGCCTCTCTTCACCTGGAGAGCCCGGAGAGGAACTACACTGCACCATCAACCTGAGGACCAGCAGAGGAACGTGACATGCGTTTCATTTATTCAACAGGGGACAGTGCACATTAATCAACATTTCTGTAAATGTGACCGTTTGCCAAGAGGCTATTTTCCATCTGTAGTCCCTGGACAGATTCTGTAAGTCAACCTAAAGACACATTTCATTTTAAACAAGTAAATACAATCAAATAGAAACATGCAACATACAGTACTGGAATACTTAATTAAAAAAAATCCTCATTCTCCGTCACAGTAACTTCTATAATGTTTATTAAACTTCACAATCAGCAGTCATATCCTTTTAACACTTATTATTTGATATGTCAGTATAACATTTTCATGCACTGTAATGATTGAAATGTTCCTGCTATGGGACAAATGAAGGATTTCTGATTTAAGTAAAAGCAGCATGTGTTGGAATCAGAGCATGATATCTCTCTCCCAGCCAAATGCCATTTAAAAAAGACATACAAAAATTAATCTGACAAATAAGCCAATACTCATTTGATTTAAATATTTAAAAGAAAGGCAGATGACTGTCTTGTGATGCGTGTAAATCCTCTGTGAAGGAACGCATTCTAGTGTTTTCTGTGTAAATAATTAAAAAGGAGAACACATTTGATATAAAACAAGGAAATAAAACTGTCAAACGCAGAATAAGTAATTAACATAATGCCGACCTGGCAGGAGAGATCTCAGATCTGTGGTCCAACACAGAGTCCGGCACCACGAAGATCAAATGCTGCCCCGATGTGCAGTCTGTCGGAAAACACACACGGAAATTAAATATACTCACGAACTGTGATGTAAAATGTCTGATTATTTCGTTCATATCCTAATTTCTACTTCACTTCTTCTCAAAGGAAATGTTTTATCTTTTTATTTTTATTTAAAACTTTGACATTTTATTTATTTATTCTAAAATGGAGTAACTCGTGAAACTGAGTTTTGCCCAGGATAAATAAAGCATTCTGATTTAAAAATGCAACATTAAATTAATGAATATTTAAAGTGGACCTATCATGCTGTATTGGAAACATATATTCTAGGGCCATACCTATACAAAACATGAACTGTGAAGTTTTGTGCTTAACATACCAAACAGTTCACCCATTGTAGCCATGCCTCATACTGCCCAAACCCCTCTTTTGCAGCCCTGTTAGAGAAACACGGATTTTGGGTCCTTAGCTTTTTTTTTTTTTAAAAGAGGCGGCGAAGCTAATGCCTGATCAGAATTCTACCGGAGATAAAGTTAAATTCTGCTGTGATAAAACGCCATCCTGTTCTAAACCACATCAAGGATTATTTCTGAAACAGTATGGAGCTCAAATGCTTTGGTCGACATTTCAGATATTGCGTCATATCGGACGCAAATCTGGATCAGCTTCGTTGTACCCCCGTTTTTAGCGATGTGGGTACGGAGGAAAAGAGAGGGTTTTGTTTTCTGACACTTTTAGAGTTCCCTGACACAGATTATTATCAAAAGACATCAAAAAGTGCATTTTGCATGATAGGTCCCCTTTAAAGCTATGGCAAAAAAAATGATGCTGGGCCAAACTGAGTATGTGTAATCGAGTGCAATACTTCTGGAGATTTTACAGCTTTGAGTATTTCTACATCACCTTTCATTTCACCATCCATCCTCTTCCCCACTTCCTCTCCATCAGGAAGCCCAAACGCATCAACTTGCTGTTGATGAGTGACATAATATGGATTGAGGCTACGAAGCTGCTGAGGCATGCTGGGAAATCCTGCTTCAGCGGCATGATCCAACCCACTGAGGTCAGAGGGAAGCTGAGATTCTGAAGCTTTTTCAAAGTTCATATTGCCCGCAGGATGCATCTCCTGAGGGTCTACGAACGCTTCAGGCTCTCCCCAAGCAATGTGAGGGAAGTAATAGTGCGGGTATGGATAGGGGTATGGAGGAAGAGGTGCCTCAGGTGCAGATTTCAGAGGACTTTCTGAAGGGCTTGAAGCAACATCAGAGTTCTCTGGGAATTCATAGCTTAGAGGATTAGTTGGAGACCATTCTTGAGAATCGGGGTCTTGAGTTGGACCAGTTTGAGGGATTTTAAGGTGTTGGTAGTAGTATTGATAGTATGGATAGAAGGAGTCGTGTTCATCATGGACTTGTGACGAGCGAGGATGAACAGAGGCGTCAGACTTTTGATCTTCGGACAAATCTGGATTCGCTTCCAGACTTAGAGGCGGCAATCTTTGAACATCGCCCCGAGCAATATGTGGAAAGTAATAGTACGGGAATGGATAAGGATGTGGAGGATAAGGTGCATCAGATGCAGAAGCTTTTGGAGGACTTTCTGGAGGGCTAGAAGTAAAAGTTTCCGCCTCTGGTCCAGACTGAAGAAGTTGGTGTGAGTTCTCTAGGAATTCACGGTTTTGAGGAAGATTAGTTAAAGAGAGTTCTCCAGGCTCTTCAGGACCTGGATCGGTGTCTTGAGGTTTGCCAGGAAGAGGGATTTTAAGGTGGTAGTGACAGTATGGATTAAAGGTGTTGGGTTGTGACGATCGAGGATGAACGGAGGTGTCCGGTCCCGTTTCTGGATCGAGAGGAACCGATCTTTTAACATCATCTCTAGCGATATGCAGGAAATAATAGTATGGAAATGGATATGGAGGAGGGGGTGCATCAGTTGCAGAAGTTTTTGGAGGATTTTCTGGAAGACTAGAAATAAGAAAAGCAGTCTCTGTCACAGGCTGAGGAAACTGGTGTGAAATCACTCCATGGAGAACCTCTGACTGTTGCGTTGGGAATTCTGGGTTAAGAGGATTACTTAAAGCTGGTTCTTCAGGACCAGGTTTAGGGTCTTGATGTGAAGCACGTAGAAGAATTTCAGGCTGCTGGTAGTAGTGATAGTATGGATTGAAGGAGTTGGGTTCGTTGTGGACTTGTGACGATCGAGGATGAACTGAGGTGTCCGACTTTTGATCTTCTGACAAATTTGGAGTCATTTCGGGATTGAGAGGAGGCAACCTTTGGGCCTCTTCCTGAACAATATGTGGGAAGTAATAGTACAGGAATGGATAGGGATGTGGAGGATGAGGTGCATCTTGTGCAGATATATTTGGAGGACTCTCTGGAAGACTAGAAGTCAAAGAGGCCGCCTCAGGTCCAGGCTGAAGGAACTGGTGAGATTTCTCTTGGAACCCAGGGTTTTGAGTAAAATGAGTTAAAGATCGTTCTCCACGTGCTTCAGGGCCTGAATCAGGGTCTTGGGGTAGACCAGGTTGAGGGATTTTAGGGTGGTAGTAGTGATAGTATGGATTGAAGGGGTTGTGTTCGTCGAGAACTTGTGATGAACGAGGATGAATGGAGGTGTCCGACTTTTGATCTTCCAACAAATTTGGAGGAGGCAATCCTTTGTCCTCGCCCGGAGCCATATGTGGGAAGTAATAGTACGGGAATGGATACGGATGTGGAGGATAAGGTGCTTCAGGTGAATTCGTTTTTAGAGGACTTCCTGGAGGACTAGAAGTTAAAGAAGTTGCCTCAGCATCAGATGAGCGAGGATGAACTGATTTTGAATTCTGATCTTCTGACAAATTTAGAGTCGTTTCGGGATCTAAAGAAAGCAACCTTTGGGCCTCTTCTGGACCAATATGTGCGAAGTAATGGAAAGGATAGGGATGTGGAGGATGAGGTGCATCTGGTGCAGATGTTTTTGGAGGACTGTCTGGAAGACTAGAAGTCAAAGAGGCCATCTCAGGTCCAGGCTGAAGGAACTGGTGAGATTTCTCTTGGAACCCAGGGTTTTGAGTAAAATGAGTTAAAGATTGTTCTCCAGGTGCTTCAGAGCCTGAATCAGGGTCTTGGGGTAGACCAGGTTGAGGGATTTTAGGGTGGTAGTAGTGAAAGTATGGATTGAAGGGGTTGTGTTCGTCGTGGACTTGTGACGAGCGAGGATGAACGGAGGTGTCCGACTTCTGATCTTTGGACAAATTTGGAGTCATTTCGGGATCGAGAGGCGGCAATCTTTGGTCCTCGCCTCTAGCGATATGTGGGAAGTAATAGTACGGGAATGGATAAGGATGTGGAGGATGAGGTGCAGATGCTGGAAGGGTGGAAATTGGCGGAGAAGCAACCTCCATCACTGGCTGAAGAAAGTGGGAGTTCTCTAGGAATCCCGGGTTTTGAGGAGGATTGGTAAAAGATTGTTTTCCAGGCTCCTCAGGACCTGGATCGGGGTTTTGAGTCGTGTCAGGAAGAGGTATTTTAGGGTGGTGGTAGTAGTGATAGTATGAATTTAAGCCGTGGCTCGAAGGCTGCAGAGAAGGTGCTTCATCTTGAACGGTTACTGGGGAAGGAGCAGCACGCAGCTTCATCGAGACGCCCATCACATGAGTTTCTTGCGGATCTGGATACACTGGATGTGAATTTTCTACATTTTCTGGAGATGACTGAGGAGTGGGGATATTGAAATGTGCAGGAATCTGGTGGGGGTCGTCTGGAGGCGAATCAACAGGAGCTAATGAAAGCCCAGCAGTGGAAGATGATTCATGAAGAGGAGGGTACTTGTGGTGGTATGTAGGGTGGGGGTAGTTAAGAGGGGCCAAGTAGAAAGGTGGGGCCCATAGAAAAGACTCCAGGGATTCAGGAATGTTCCCCGTTTGAAGATGAGGAGGATGATGGGAAGGTCCGAGTTCTTCAGGGGGAGACACAGGACAGGCCACTGTGAAGGTGTTTTCTTCTATCTGAAGAGACAGAGTGTGTTTTCCATCCTGAAAAAGAGAGATTTTCTTTGTGAGAAAGTTTACAGAAAATTACCACGTATGAAATTATGTTTAGGACTGGTTAGTCAATTTGATTCCATATCTCTATGCATTTTTCCATGCTGCATATAATGTATAGATGGGTTCAATATAAAGTATTCTTAGGTTCTTTAATCATTTTACAGCAGTGAATTTGTAGCATTGCGTGTTAAAAAGAAAAGGAAAAAAATGTAGTTTTAAAAAAAAAAAAAAAAAAAAAAACTTGATTTAAGTCACATTTTCTAAAATCTCGAAAGGTGGTTTGGGTCAAACTGAGTAATGTGATTAATACAAGTGATTTTTCAACATTTTATATAGTATATCGTTTCCAGATTAATCATGAGCGCTTAAAGTATTAAAGGTCCCATGTCATGGCCATTTCTACTGATCATAATTCCATTGTTGAGGTATACTAAAATAAATGTATATTGTGCTATTTTCCAAAAGCACATTGGTTTCTCATACAGCATCTCTGTATCGTATGTGTATTCACTCTGTCCTAAACGGCTTGTTGGAGCTCCTGCCCCCCCCCCCCCCCCCTTCCTGTGAGCCCAGTGGCCGTCTGCGAAACCCAGCCCGAAACACACACACACACACACACCCACAGCCTGGCTGGGAGTTTGTGCGTGTGCCCAGGCTGAGTTCCGCGGTGTCTCGCTGACCCCACACCAGTGAGCCAGCTCAGTGTCCCGCTCCTCGCAGCAGCGAGCCTCGCAACCTCCCTCCGACTGTGTGTAAGGAAGTCCGCGGATTGGTCCAAACGTAACGGCTCCGCGGACGTTAATATACCATACCCGAAATACGTCACTATACCCAAGAAGTAAACGATGGAAAATGAGAAATCTCCAACGAGGCGTTCTGGGGCAGCATAGAGAGGTCTTTTCTGTGTTAGAGTTTTACTCGCTACAGGGTGTACTTTGAGGGTTTGTGACTCTGCAGACCGTTTACATGCAGAAAAAGCTACATAACACACAAGGGGACTGGTAATAACCGGAAAAGCATGACATGGGACCTTTAACATATACAGCCCTTCTACAAATGGGCCCCTACGTACAATATATGTAGTATCGTCTTATGAATAGTGACTTCTTGAAACTCACCTCGTCTGTGATGCCACAGGTAATAAATGGAGCAGCGATTATAATCTCAGCGTCTCGTCTCTCCACTGTGTATCCACACCACTCCTCTAACACCAACAGGGGCATCCATTTTCCTCTGACTGTAACGAGAAGGAAAAAAACATTGTTTTAAAAGACCATCTAGAGCAGGGGTGTCAAACTCAAGGCCCTCAATTTATGTGGCCCCCAAGAGCTTCCAAAGAATATAACATACTGTAATTGTTGAATATTTGCTTTCAATTATTTGGCCTTGACTTCTGCTTTCAGACGTAGTTATTTATGAAGTTATTAGCAGAGCTGATAATGATCTAATGCAAAGCCAATAATGTAATATAATACATTATTTAATATATATTATATATGCATGTATATTTATATAGTCTTAAAGTTACAACCGGCCCTTTGAGTGCAACCATAATGCTAATGTGGCCCGCAATGAAATTGAGTTTGACACCCCTGATCTAGAGAAAGAAAATCATTCAACCGAGTGATAAAATAATGAAAGATATATCATTAGATTCAAGGCTTGTATTGTCATGTGTACATAGCTACAGTGTAGTTATGACAATGAAAATATTAGGTCACAGGCTCCTCCAACAGAGCAACACAATAAAACAGAAAATAGTGCAAGTAAATTACCTTTTTTTTTTTTAACAGGATGAGTGAGGGTAGAATTACATTACATTCAAGATTTCATGACACCAAGAAATGAATTGGCAACAAAATTTGACTTAAATGAGATGGTACCAATTAATACTTCATCCCCACTCATTTTTTTAAAACAAACACTGACCAAACCTCCCCTCCCCCCTCCCCCATGCCTCCCTTCCCAAACTGACACTCACACGAGATGTTTAGTGCAAGTCAATTACCGTTCACCCTGATTTCCTCAGCAGCATGGGGTCCCTGCACAGTGAGGGTCATCCCATGCAGAGAGCAACAGAGAGACGAGGGTCCCGAGGCCCGAGGCTGGATCTGAGGGGTCGGGCAGGACATCTTCACTGGAGTCCCCCTCCACAGCAGGGGTAACACAAAACCCTCCTCCTGAACACAAACAGCATCCTTTGATACTCAGTCTGCCGTGAGCAGAGATGGCAAAAGTACACACATCCTTTCCTCAAGTAGAAGTACAGATACTCGTGTTTAAAAACACTCTGGTAAAAGTAGAAGTACTGACTAAACTTCTTTACTCAAGTAAAAGTAAAGAGGGCTTTGAAATGTACTTAAGTAAAAAGTACCCATAACTAGCAGCTGTTTTAAAGAGTACCTGACCTCCCTTTATATTAATAGAACAATAATGTCATTGTTAGCTAATGAATGTTTCCATGCTGAACAACGGCAACGTTTTCATTGGTCCCTCTTCTTTATAGAAGACCAGGAAATGATGGATACACGGTTAAAAATGTAAGAAGTAAAAGTAAAAAGTTGTCAGAAAAATAAGTAGTGGAGTAAAGTACTGATACCAGAAAAATGTACTTAATTACAGTAACGAAGTATTTGTACTCCACTACTTCCCACCTCTGGCCGTGAGCAAAAACATTTGACATCTATTAGAGAAGATGCGTCTATAATTAAGAGACCAGGTTTTACTCGTTAAAAAAGTCCTTTTAAAAAAATGAGTCAACCCTCCATTAAAGCCCCCAACTTTCTTGTCAAGATGACATGAGTGGACCGAGTCATCTACGTTAAAAGGTATGATTCATCCGATTCTAAAAACTGATTTTGTTTGGTACGAGGAAACTTTTATTCACACTGTAAAGACATTGAAATGTAAGTAATTCAGCTGGACATTTGATACGATTTTCCACAACTTATACCCTTAAAATGTGCAAATAATGACCCTGAGACTTTAATCAACTGTATTAAAATCTATGCATTATTATCATCTAGACCAGGGGTGTCCAAACTTTTTTTCATCGAGGGCCACATACAGAAAAATATTTGAAGGACTGGGTCACTCACTAGAGGTCAGGTTTATTGCCTCATAAGTGAAGTTATAAGTTAGTAAAATAAATCAAATGCAAGTAAATTATGCTGCAGCCTACATCACAGCTCTCCAGAGGGTTTCATTTATTTTGTGAGCAGCTCATTCTTTAAAACAGAAGCCTCAGAGTGATTATCATAAGAGGAAGTATGAAGGGTATATTTCAAGGTTGTTATTTAAATAAGTTATTGGGCTTTTTTCTTATCAACTTAGATTTGTTAGAACATGTTTCCAACTTTAATTGACTGAAAGTGGGCTTATTAACACATGAAAACTACTGTGTAATATATGTGTACAGATATATTTAAGAAGTACAATACAAGACGAGCTCAAGTTTCATTTCTGGGCCACCACCATTATACATTTTTTTATTTGCCGAGGGCCGATTCAAAATGGTCCGCGGGGCGCATTTGGCCCCCGGGCCGTAGTTTGGACACCCCTGGTCTAGATTGAAATGTATGGATCTGTTACCTCCTGTTTGACGTGGCAGGCGTCGTAGCGAGCGATCACGCTGAGGTCTCTCCATGTGTTCTGCACAGAGTATCCACACTGAGGAGGAGGCTGACTCAGAGGCACCGACGACTCATTCCCTGAGACACAGACAGACACCGACACAAATGTTATTAAAAATTAAGCATTTTAACAGATATTGCATTTTGCTTGCTAACATTTTTGTTGTTGAAATGCACTAGTCCATTTGGCGATTTTGATATCATTTTGATTAATTGTGCTAAACCCTTTTTTATTGCTGAAATATTTTGGACTGTTTATTTCTGTGTCTTAGTATCTCTTATGTACATTGCCTTGTGTTTTTTGTTTTTTTAATACTGCTGCAACGCAAACATTTCCCAAATTGGAATCAATAAAGTATCTATCTATCTAACAGAACACTTTGATGTCAGAATCAGCCATTCAAAATATATAAACAATTAAAAAAACTATTACAAATATGCAAAAAAAAGCATTTAAATGAGAATAGAAAGTACAGTGAGAAAATGACAAATTATTACGTGTATAAAGATAAAATATGTACAAAGAAACAAAGAAACCAGATGTACTGGTGACTAAAATCATTCATCGGGTTATAAAATATACCGTTGAAAACAACAAAGATAGAAAATAGTTGGCGGGAAACTCAATATAAATGTCAATTGATGTTTTACAGACGGCCACAGATATATGTTTAAAGGGGTATCCGTCTCCATCACAGGTGATCAAGTAATACGGACCATTACCTTAAAGGTAGGGTAGGTAATTTTGGAGAAATCGAGTGCGCTAGAATTTGAAAATACACAACCGAAAAAAATCTGCCACTTCCTTACAGAGCCCCTCCTCCAACACACACGAACATGACCAATGAGGGCACGAGATAAGTTTGTGCACAGATGGAAGGCTGACAGGCAGGTAGGCCATCCAGTTATTTTAGCCGGGCCGGCTCAGATGATTGGTCGTGCTTTTTACAGTACTACGGCTTCCACAGATGACTTTTTTTTATGGATTTTTTGTCAAAGCACTTCAGATATTCATTGCTATCGGGATGTTAAGAGCATTCCATGGAATATAACAAAAAGTGTATCTCGAGCCGGTTTCTCAAACTTACCTACCCCACCTTTAATTCGGTATTTCTCTATGCTTGAAAGTTATTGGAAACATTTTGGATACACAACTCTTATTTAAAAGTCGTTTTTAGACATTTTAAAGAGAGAAAAGTCACATATTATACCTTTAATTTCACTCTTAAGATAAGAAAATAGACCCCGGCTGCTACCATACTGGGTAATATATCTGTAAATTGAATTTCTAATAAAATATCCAAAAAGGTGAGTGTCTTCACCCCGGCTCAGCTGCAGTTGTACGGCTCGTCTCCTCCTCACTGTGAGGGTCATGGCGTCGTTTCCACAATCCACGACTGGCTTCAGGTTCTGCCAGCTCTCCTTTGAAGCACTGAGCCTCTGACCTCTGACCTCCTCGCTGACCTCTGACCTGCCCTCAGCATGAACTGGAGGACAGAAACAAACCAGAGTACACAGGGATTACAAAGTGTCAGTGTCTGTAGTTTAGTGGAGCAAAAAGGCCTCCAAGTAATAGAAACACAATTTGCAGATTCATAAATTAAGATTAAAACAGTTCACACAATCCCTGTAAATCAAGGTATAGAAGACATTTCAAGCGTGCATGTTTTCTCAATTTACTTCAAAGCAGGTTGCAGTCAGAGAGAGAAAACCTTGGTCAACATAGTAGATATCAGCCAATGAAATAAAACCACTGAATGGAATAAGAGTCAGCAAAATGTACAAAAGATAGGCTATTCTCAAAAATGTTATGAAGTAATATGAATTCCTTAAATTAGTTATCCGTCTGTGATGAATAAAAACACTTTTCGTAAAAAAGAAATGTGGATAATCCTTGTTGGGAAAAGCTAATTAGATATATTGAAAATTAGGTGTTTCTTTGCAGCTATAATGAACAAAATATGTGGCACAGGACCAAACTACTACTAGATGTGATTAAAACTATTTTAAGGTGTTCAGTTCAAATTGTAATGCGTAAAATAGGTAATGGTGAGACTTGGAAACACATTTCCAAAAATAAAAAGTTAAAACTAAATTGTATTTGAAATACAGCTATATGATTTTGCAAGGTAGATCGCAAAAATGTAAGGTTTCACATGCTTTAAAAAAAAAATCCAATTGACATTAGCTGGGAGGCCTTGCTTATAAAGTATAGAGCAACCCATAAGCAATAATTGTTTTACTACCCTGATAATAAATGGGGGTTTTAGTTTAAGAAATAGAGTTCAACGCTTGAGTTTCAATTTGGTATATTTTTTAGGCAAGGTAAGATAAGTTATATATAGCACATTTCAAAACAAGGTTATTTAAAGTGCTTCACAAGAAATATATAAAAACCATAATCACAAAAATATATATTTTAGAGAAACCAAGACAATACAAAAAAAGTCAAAGTAATAATAATAATTAAAAAAAAGTCTTAACACGAGAAGTAGAAAATGTAATACAAGTATCTTACCTGAAACAGAATCTGCCTGGTAAACCACCACCGGGTTTGTTTCAAGTAGTCCAGGAATATAAAACTTTCCCGGAGTGAAAAGCTCGATTTTCCCTTCGTTACATTCTTTATTCGGAGGGTCGCTTCGCTTCGGTTTGTTGCGGTCTTTGAAGATGTTTCCAATCAAAGAAGACGCCATGTTTGTTTCTAGTTTGAATCCAGTCTTGTTTTGGATTTCGGAGTTTAGAAAAGGGAGTATTCTCGACTCTTTTTCCCGTTTTGAGTCGAGTTTAATCCGCTCTCTGAGGCCTATAGTCGTTAAAACGCTTCTTCTTTCATCGTGAAAAGCAGAGTTTGAGGATGAATGAACAGGTAAAGTTATTGTTGTGATGGTGTAAATGAGAAGGACGATGAATAAGTGTCCTTTTTGTTTTAAATGCATTTCAAATAAGAGTTTCTCTCTGCAGCACAAACACACTGGGGCAGAGGAAACAGCAGCAGGACTTTGTAGACTTCCGGCCAACACACCTGATCGTTAATTGGTCTTAATTACACAGGTGTTTGGCTCAAACTGGATTATAACTGGTGCAGATTGGAAGCCCATGTCTGCCACTAAATAATAATAATAAATAGTATTTATTAAATACATCAAAATAATGAATTATTATCTCAAAGTTATGAGAAACTGTCTCATACATTTTGAGTTAGTATCCCAAGATAATGACATAGTATCTCAGAAATTATGATTTAGTGCCACAAAATTACAATTTAGTATCTTAAAATGAATCGAAACTTCCTCTTAATGATTACGTATGTCAAAATAATAGCTTACATGCCAAAAAATGTTGGAACGTTCTCAAAAATAATGACATCATATCTCAAAATGAGAAACCACCATGAGTCATTACTTCAATGTTATTATCTAGAGAAGGTTCATCACTATTTTGAGATACTATGTCGGTATTTTAAGATACTCATTTGTCTATCTCACAATTTATGGGACATTTGTGGTTACTTTTAGATAATAAGTTATCTTTTTGGATTAATTGAGGCATTCCTTTGATATATTAACTAGCAATTAAGTAGAATTTGAGAATTTTTTGAGTGAAGTCATATCTTTTAGAGTTATCATTTAAAGATTCTGAGTCACTATTTCAAGATACTGAGAAAATCACTAATATCTTTTTTGAAAAATGTTCTTGTTTTTTCAAGACACCAAGCCATTATTTTGAGAAAGATTTGAATAATGACTTACAGATCTTAACTCAAAACACCAGCCAAAAGACAAGTATCCCCTCAAAACTCACTAAATTGCTTCTAAAAAAAAGTTCCACAACAAAAATCATTTTTATTTCATATTTATTTTGTGACAACAGTAACATATTGCATACATTTTGCACCAGCATCAACAACAACACTCTGATAATGTAATATATAATACATTTTTAGTCATAAGGGCAAGTTTTCTGCATGAAAAGTACTTTTAATCAGGTAGTATTTCCACTGAGAATAGCATGTACTGTATAAAACAATCTACTTTTTGTCCACTAGAGGCCAATGCTGCATTGCTTTACATTAGTAACTGTTGATAACTTTTCACTGATGTATTCTTGAGGACTTTTCCACGCACACAGACACACACTTAACTCAATACATATTTATGGTTTTCCATCTGTTTCATAGTAGTGGCCATAACGTATAACGGATTAATTATTCTTAAAAAATAATATTTAGTCTGCATTTACTCAAAAACACATGTTGTCCTCAGATGCCACCAACCATGGCATTTGGGTTTGTTGACCTTTGCCCTCTTTTTAAATAACATCCTCTGCTTTGTCAAACCCATCATTTAATTGATGGAATAAGTCACACAGTGAGTCACTTTTGTATGTCATTTACATCTATTTGCATTTCAATGTTTGTTTTTTATTTACTCAACTGAAATTAAATCTCTATTGCCAGCCAGTGTTCATCCAAACCGCCATCTGGCCTGCAAATAAACTGATAAAAAGTTGAATAAACTGAGGATGCTACATCTATTCATGATAAAAAAGAAAGATATTGTCTGCTGTACGTCAACCAAAACCGCCAAGAAACAAGAGCTCTGTGAGATGCTGCCAACTCCACCATCTAACGATCAGTGACAGTGACGGTGCCAAGCTGAGATCAGTCATCACATTGTGGTCATGATGTTATCAGCTGAGGGCTGACTGGCGATGTTCTCACACTTAAACACTTATAAAGGGCTGTCTTTCACCTCTTCCTCAACATTAGGTTAGAAGTGGTGACAATTAATGTGGTGCAGGGATGACGTGCTTTTGTGGACCGACCCATTAGTTAGCATCACACAAAAAAACAGAGTGAAGTTAGCATCAGAAGGGCTACCTTGACAGAAAGCAAATGGGATTTTTCCTTTGGATTTTGGAATATTCCGGAAAATAAGCTCTGTGGCTAACACACATTTAAGATACTTACACGTTTGGTTCAGCAGGATAATCTCCACATATTAACACCACTATTTTTATAATAGTTGAAGTGTAAATTCAGATATCCAGAAGAAAAAAGCTACATCACCATGCTAAGCTAAAGGTGCTAACGTTCGGCGTGATGACATAGGCTATAGTCGTTTTTAAGCAACTTGTTAGCATCCGAACATTTTTAGACACGTAAAACCTTCAGAAATTCACCCGTGGGGTATTTACTGATGTTATTTATGTCGTAGAACAACATTTGAAAATCTCTTAAGCTAACGTTAGCCTATAAACAAACAACATCACGGTCCGTGACTTCACTTCACCACCGCTAAGCTAAAGGTGGCTAATGTTTGACTTGTGAGCAACATCCCTTCTTAAGACACAATGAAGCTTCAGACATTCACCAGTGGGGTATCTACTGACCTATTTCACCTAAAAAACGTTTTACAAAATTTGCAAATGTAATTTCCAAAAGTAAAAAAGCTAACATTAGACTATAAAGGAACTACATCACGGCCACATGACTTCACGTCATCACCGCTAAGCTAAAGGCGGCTAATGTTGGGCGTGATGACGTTTAATGGTCTCATTTATAGACACTTGTTAGCAACCGCCTTTTTTAAGACACATAGAAGTTTGAGATGTTCACCAGTGATGTCCACAATAACACTTTCAAAAGAACATTGACATCTAAATAAGGGAACACGGAAATGTTAAAATGCTAACTCATATGTTTAGGACTCATACCCGCGCCTCAATATCAGCCACATAGTTTAAATCCTTAAAAAAAACTTCACAACGTGGCTTCAAAGCTTTGTGTTTGTGTGTGTATACCAATGAAGCTGCGGTGTGTGTGTGTGTGTGTGTGTGTGTGTGTGTGTGTGTGTGTGTGTGTGTGTGTGTGTGTGTGTGTGTGTGTGTGTGTGGTGTGTGTGTGTGTGTGTGTGTGTGTGTGTGTGTGTGTGTGTGTGTGTGTGTAAGGGGGGGGGGTCGATCAGTTGATGATGGGCGCGGCAGTGAGATGACTCATATTTGGAGTTGCCTAGCTACAGCCCGGAGTTGTTTTCTTTGTGACTCGCAGCGAGAGTACAGTGTGTGTCTGGATTTCATTGAGAGACAGACAGAGAGAGAGGCTATTTGCGGGGGCAACATAAACGCAGGGGTGGCACTTATAGCAGGAAACAGGAGGAGCAGAAATGTTCCCAGAGAAGAAGAAGAAGAAGAACAAGGAGAAGAAGTCACGTGAAGTTAAATGTAGTGATATCAAGGCGGGGTTATAAAGAGAAAAGATTGAGGTCTAAAGAAAGAGCACTCGGGGTGAGGAAGTGAATGAAGTCACTATGGAAACAGGCCGGCTTGACAACATATGAGGATTTTTTTTTTATTGAATGTAAACGGTGGCTTACACACAATGTTCGCCCCACTTGAAGCTGTTCTGCAGCCTTCAAATTGTACAGAGGTTCATAATAAAGACTGCTGGAGCTGCTGCTGATTCTCATTCAAAACCACAAGGCAGACAGCCAACGAGGCACATGCTCACAGAAACATTCCCTGGCTTATATTGTCTGTTTAGCATATTATTTGACGCCTTAATTTGGTTTTATTGTGCCTTTACTCAAAGTTTACCTCAATTTGTTTTACTTTTTATTTATTGGCTTAGTTTTACCATACATGTACGTTGCTCAAAACACAAAAAACGAATTTCTTAACAGGCAATATAAGTAAAACAAAACAAAGATACAACCATACTGTATGGTTTTTGCACTTATTATAAGTCACTTTGGATAAAAGCATCAGCTAAACGATATGTAATGTAATGTAACATATTGAATGCCTTAAAAGGGACGTATGATGCTCATTTTCAGGTTCATGTTTGTATTTAGTGCCTCTACTGTTACACGTTTACATAAGCATGTGAATAAATATGAACAATTTAGAATAAATATTGCGGTAAATCTGCATTACAATGAGCTTGTGCTTCAGTTAGTTGCAGGGTAAGTGTGTATTTTCAGACTATTAGGACTCTGGGACAATGGATATTTGTTTTCGGGCGATAGGAGGTCGGAAAAATGTGGCTTTTCCTTCCAAGAGGACATTTTTTTGACTAGTAGGAACAACAGGTTTTTGCACACAGGCTCTATTTTCTTAGTGATGAATGGAGGCTGCGGTTGCTTTCAAAGATTGTCGGACAAAGGCCAAAATATAATAAAGGACGCACACTGGGGAGGTGACTATTACTAGGAAAAAAAACTGTGAGAAAGGAAGCTATGAGTGTGTGTTTGAGGGTGTGTGTTGTTCCTCTAGTCCCTGTGGCGATGTGTCACACCCTCAGAGGGTGATGAGTATGCAGCATGTATTTTAAATGTGTGTGTGTGTGTGTTAATTTTATTCCAGAAACCTAGGCCATGTGTCACTGATCTTGTAGATAAGATGAGAATGTGTACATGTTTGTAGGAATGTGTTTTTGAGAATGTGTGTGAGTGACAGGCCTGTGCAGAAGTGTATCATGAAAACCAACTCAGTGACACTTTTCCAATTGGTCAACAGCCTGAGGAGAGGTGAGGGTCACGACCTTTATATATACAGTCTATGGTCACGACACAAAACACTGGTGTTGGCCCCGCCTCTTTCTGAAGAACACACACATCCAAAGTCTTTGAAATTGAGCGGTGAAGGGATGACGTATTTTTGTAGGCCGATCCAAAAGGAAGCAACACAAGCACTCCCTTGACAAAAAGCCATTTATTTCATTGGATTTGGAATATTGCAGAAAATAAGATCTTTGGCCATTTTGGGGAATATTTATAATGTAAATCTTCAATAAATATGGCATCATCTTAAATAACTTTACTATTATACAGTATATTTCTACCAAACTCACTATTTGCATTGTTGTTGTTAGCATCTGGTTAGCTAGCTGCGCTAACGGATATTAGAAGCTGTTTCTAAAACAAGGAGAGGGAGAGCTCTCTCCTGTCAGACTGAGAGAGATAACTACAGCTCAGTGAGGTAAGGGACTCTCTGAGTGTTTAGATAGTTAACTTTAGTCTAGTTATCTCAGTGGGTCTCAAACGGTTTGGTCACCATTTATGAGAATAAATGAAAAACAGTTATGAAATACTATATGACAGTAAAACAAGAATAAAGTTTAAAAGGGGAGTGATTTGTAAAATATCCATAAAGAAAAAGAAAATCTGTTTACAGTTCTGTTTCATATGGGTGTTGAGAGATGTATCCATACATTCATTTTGCTCTCAAAGTGCACCAGGTTGATGAAGTTAACTTCAATATTTAAAAAAAAAAATCGGTACTGCTAGTCAATTGTCAATGGGGGGGGGGGTGGTGCTAGTGAATGAATGGGAAACCCTAGTTTGTACATGTTCAATACATTTGTAACACTGTACACATGAACGTTTCTTTTTTCGGTTCACCAAAAAGAAAATCTCACTCCAAGCTGAACTCAAATGTTGGCAGCCCTGCGTCATGACGCCGAACATTAGCCGCCTTTAGCTTAGCGGTGGTGACGTGAAGTCATGTGACCGTACTTTAGTTCCTTTATAGCCTAACGTTAGCTTTTTACCTTTGCATTGAACTACATCACGGTCACATGACTTCACGTCCCCACCGCTAAGCTAAAGGCGGCTAATGTTCAGTTGGCTAGACACTTGTTAGCAAATGCAGTTTTCAAGACACAAGAAGCTTCAAACATTAAGTTGGATATTTAGTGACGTATTTCATGATGTAGAACAAAACAAAAGAACATCTCTTCAGACCTTATTTTAACCATTCAGAAAAACATTGAATTTGAGACGAGGGAACCCAGAGGTGCTCAAATGCTAACTAATGTCCAGGTTTGAGGACTCATTCCTGCACCACTCTATTACCCCTGCGAATCCTGTGAAAATACACTTGGGCTGTTATTTTCTAACAGGACTTTTGAAATGTCAGGGCCGGGTTGTGTAAGACAGAGGAGGGACGAGTGAGACAGGCGACCACAGACAGAGCTTTATTATTGTGTAAAGCAGCAGGGACTGTGGTGAGGATCACTCACTGGCATGTAGGCACTGTGGCTTTGTTTCACAGACATGTTGAAATACTCCCTTTCTGAGACTCCTCACAAACACCCAATCAAAGGATTTCATATTACTCAACCAAAAACAGCTATCTTTTAAGTCACTCTTTGAAAAGCATTGAATTTGTACTATAACTTCCTGTGTCATCTGTCTGTGTTTGTTATAGCTTATCTATTTTAAACCTATTTTGAGACTGATTAAATAATTGTTTTTACCAATTAGTAGTTAAGTATAACCTCCTTTTAGGTTATTTGGTTAGTGTTAGGTGTTTTTGATTCTAGATGTGTTAGTAATACATATTTTAAATACTTTCTGTTTACTGCCCCCTGTCTAACGCTCTGGATATTTCACTGGTGTGTCCCATTTCACATATCTCCATTCTGTCTTGTGAATTCTTTAAAAAAAGTTAATGATAACAGAGTCAAAGGTAGAAGAAGTAGTAGATTTTTAACTTGAATAAAAGTACTAATACCACACTGCAAGAAGTAAAGTACTCTATGCAAAATAAATAAAAAATAACATTAAGAAAGATTATTATTTATCTCTCAATCTGCTAATTATTGAATTGAATAAGCAGTTTTTGTTTAAACTGTTGTCTAGATGTATCTATAGCCTACCAAAACATCCTATTTAGTCAAAAAGTCCCGCATTAAAAATGTTGAGTATCACAGTGCAACACACACACATACACAGAAACACACACACACACACACACACACACACACACACACACACACACACACACACACACACACGCACACACAGAGTATCATAGTGCAACACACACACACACAGAAACACACACACACACACACACACACACACACACACACACACAGAGTATCACAGTGCAACACACACACACAAACACACACACACACACACACACACACACACACACACACACACACACACACACACACACAGTATCACAGTGCAACACACACACACCCACACACCCACCCACCCACCCACACACACACACACACACACACACACACACACACACACACACACACACACACACACACACACACACACACACACACACACACACACACACACACACACACCACACACACACACACACACACACACACACAGAGAGAGTATCTCCGGTTCTTCCAGTACTGATCAGCGGAGGCAGCAACAAAGGGCTGATTGTTGAGGAGCCTCCTGATTGGTCCTCTTCAGAAAATACACACTCATGTGATTTGCCAACCTGTGTTTTGAATATAAAAAGACATGTTGTGGCTAAGCTCCTGCCACACCTCCGAATATATGAAGCCGACATGGGAGAGTCAAACACTCGCTCCTTTCCAGTATGGAGTCAGAAATCCTATATTAGTCCCAAAGCGTGGTTATTTACGGCCTTTGAATCAGCAATAAAAAGAGGAGACTTATATATTAAAGGGGGCTAACACACTTTAATAAAAAAATTAAAATAATAAGTAGACAATTAATTAAATAGATAGCAATATTTTAAATAAATAAATAAAATAAAAACACATCAAATGAGGACTGGGACAACATAGCACTATCAGTAAAAAAAAAAAAATCACATGTAGAGTTTACAATGCATTTGAACTAAGTCAGACAAAAAATAAGAAATGTTTATGATCCTAGATGTTTATTACAATCCCATTTTCCCCAATATTTATCCTTCTTCAATCCTTTTTATTAACTTGCGCCCATAATAATCCTAATCATGTATTTATAGTTGTGTTATTGAGACCTTTAGGGATATTTCCAAGGCACAACAGCTTTTATAATAGTTATATTATTGTTCCTTTTCTTACAATTTAAATTCCCTTACTGATTCTACACCAAAGCAAATCCCTCTGTGTGTGTCAATGGCAAGACACCGGATTCTGATAGTGAACATTTTTTTTAAAGAAAGGCAGATTTTAGAGATGAAATGACTCACTTCATTCCAAAAAGGCTCAAAAACTCACATGTGTATTTACTCTAAAAATAAATGATGGATGACTGGTGCATGACTCATGGCGTTTCCTCTCTAGAACTAAGGGAAAAAAAGCCAATTCTTGCAAAACTCAAGGTTTTTTTTACTCCACTATATCTGTTTCACTGGATGCTTCTTGAGTAATGCAGACTGTTGCAGGAGGAGGGAGTGCCATATCAAACTGTACAACCCAAACCCTTTACATCACCTGCAGGGTGGGGTCGACTCGCCCGATCAGGTCCGACTGCATTCTCACCTCTGTCTCTCTGTCGCTCTCTGGCTTTTGTACACTCTCTATCAGGTTAAAGCTCACCTGTAGTGAAGACAGCTTGTTTAGACATTTATTCATCAAGGCATATAGTCTGGGAAGAAGTGGTGGCAAAGTAAATATGGTTCCACATTTTCTTCACTATTAAAGTCAATAATTTACAACAAAAAACGTAGATATTCTTTGGATTGAACTGAAAAAAATGCAATATGTATCGACATTTTTCTATACATGTAAAGACTGCATTTGTGTAAGGTTAAAGCTACCATAGATTCATATAATATATAATATAAATATATATATTTTTAAAGATATCTGAAATTCTGGAGCTTAACTCTGAATATTTCCCAGCTCTGTAATAAAAACAAATGACCAAAAATCTAAATTATACAGATTAAAAAGTTGCTGAAATGATCACCACCTTCACATGCATACAGGGAGTCATCAGTTTACGACAACAAAATAACTGGATATTCTCTAAGGTTGAAGTGGAAAATGTAGGAAATAAAACAAAACAATTAACATGAAACAATCTCGGAAATTCAGATTATATTTTCTGAAAACAATCCTTCTCCTGTACTCCTTAACTTCCTTTAAAAAGAAATATATATATATAGATAAACTGTATATAAAAAAGAGAGAATGCTATAAAATAATTCAAAGGTTAACAACAAATAACACACATAAATTAAAATAATAAAAAGACAAAAGGAATTATTCGATAAAATTAAATAAATATATATAAATAGAAAATACCGTTGTTGTTGAAAGAAATGTATAATAAAAAAATAAAATGGTGAAGGTTCTGAAGGGATCCCATGTATACATTACATTACATGTTACTTGTTAGATGCTTTTATCCAAAGTGACTTACATACTCAATACTGTGAGCCAATCCCCACAGGAGTAATTTGGGGTGAAGTGTCTCAGGGACTCAACGACATGCTGACTGCAGTGGGGTTTGAACCTGTGCCCCCTGATCCGAACACCAACGCACTAGTCCACTGCGCCACAGCCTCCCTGTATACAGACAACCCAGTCTCACAGCATTTCGTGTTATAGTCACGAAATTAATTTAATCTATTGATTTGTGTTCACCAACACGATTTTCGCATTTTTTTCGTGTCACACAGAACGATTTTAAAAGCAATGTATTTCTATTGGTAGTATGTTTCGTGCCTGCAACACGTGTTTTTGTCCGGTCGGGTCTTGGAAGACCGGAAGCTGAGTGGTTCATAAAAACATTGTCTTACTCAATATCTTACCCTAAGCCTAACCCTATCCCTTTTATTTTAAAATGTATATTGGAGGCATGTGGCGCAGTGGATAATGCGTTGGTGTTCGGATCAAGGGAGCACAGGTTCAAACCCCACTGCAGTCAGCATGTCGTTGTGTCCCTGAGACACTTCACCCCAAATTGCTCCTGTGGGGATTGTCCACAGTATTGAGTATGTAAGTCGCTTTGGATAAAAGCATCTAACAAGTAACGTGTAATGTATAATGTCAGTGTTTTCTTGCCGTCCATGAGGAAAATAAATGGTTCAGAGCCTCAGAATACTGAAATCTGTATTTGTTGTCATATTTTTTCGTCTAATTTGTTATTATTTGGTGCAGGCACGAAACATACTACCAATATAAATACATAGCTTCTAAAATCGTTCTGTGTGACACGAATAAAATGGCGAAATCGTGTTGGTGAACACGAATCAATAGATTAATTTCGTGACTATAACACGAAATGCCGTGAGACTGTGTTGATACAGAGGTGTCTCTTATCTTGGGCGGGGCTTTACGAGAAAAAACGGTAGATTTTTAAGAGAAGAAACACATCCATCCCAAACCTGAATTAGAAAACTTCAAAGCTCTGATCTCTCCCAGAGGGACGGGCTGTGTTTATTCAGTGAGATCGAGGCGTGGTGTCAGAAACTCTGCTGAAAATGAATGATAAGATCAGAGTTTATATGCAAAATGGAAAAAGATGAGTCCATGCTCTGGATAAGTGAGGAAAAACCTACTTACATTTTATATTTGGTCAGGCATAAAGTAAGATCTTTGAATACTTATACACTATTTGTATGTATTGTAAAATACACATTTATTGGTTTTATATAGTCTAGTAGACAATGCAGACTTGGAGTAGAATAAATAAATGAAATATCAAGGTGGAGTATTTTAATGGTATTCACCTGTGTAGTCGATTAACTCTACTTCTCTTTTTGAGTTCCCTGGTGCATCAACATCCCATCAGTTACTGAAGCGGTTGAAGGTTTACAGTTATTATTATAATTGCAGCCTAAATAAATGCTTTGTATTGAACACATGGGGCAGTGAGGACATATTTAGTGCGAATGCTGTGCCACAGCATTCCACTATAGTACTTCAAATCTTTATTCTTCCCCTTATTATTTCAGCCAATACTTTGGCACTCCATAACTTCAGCTTATTTTCAGCTACAGAAACCATTCAAATATTAAACTATTCAGCCTGTTCAGGAATCGATGGGAAACCTTCAACTTTTTTTAAATATTTTATACTTTTTGAAATATTCAGCTTTTTAAACTCTTTTTTTTAACATGGGACAATGGGAGATGCTTTCAAATCCTCTTTTCCTACACCTTGCGCCAAATGCTACTCCTTCCACATACATTCAGCTAGACACTTCATTCCAACTTTCAAATGATCACAACACCTTCAGCTATTCAAACTTGACTTTTATTTTTGATATCTTTTACACTTCTTGAGATAATTAACTTTGTTTGGAGCTTGGTAAAGAGGCTTTCTTCAGATTTTAACATTAGTGTGGATGGAGCAGCTCGTTAAGTCTAGAGTGCTTTGATCTCAAAACAGAGTGCAGCAGTGCTCCCCAAAAAATGTTTTAAACTTGCCATAATTCCCAAACCCTACACTCCTCAGACATATTTTTTCATGAAAAACGTAGGAAAACCTCTCCTAAGTTGGAAAATTAAAAAAAATTAAAAAGAAATATTAAACAAAATGCCTCTTGAGGGCATGAAGAGACAAAAAGTCCACCTAGCTCCCAATTGATTCCCATGTTAAATCTTTCCGGAACTTTCTTCAGAACAGAGAGAAGTACACTTTAGACAAACTGCTCCATCTCCACATTTTACACACAAAACCAAAAAAACAACATATATCAGTTCATTGGGGTTCCCTGATGCTCACGGTCTGGTCATTTTTGATAGGAGCCATGGTTTTTTGAACAGGTGGCAAAATTGTCAGATACAAACCTCAATGCATTCTTAGGACTCAGTGCTGCAGTGGGTAAATTGTCATAAGTCGTCACCATGGTAACCTTTCATCTCTGGGTTTACACACACAGGTGTTTGTAAAACATTCACCACTACCTCTCTCTTCGCTCTCTCTCCTCTCTCTCTCTCTCTCCTCTCTCTCTCTCCCTCTCTCTCTCTCTCCTCTCTCTCTCTCTCTCTCTCTCAGACAGACAGACAGACACACACTCACACTCACACTCACACTCACACTCACACTCACACTCACACTCACACTCACACTCACACTCACTCTCTCTCTCTCTCTCTCTCTCACAGACAGACAGACACACACTCTCTTTCTCTCTCCCACACACACACACACACACACACACACACACACCCACACACACACCACACACACACACACACACACACACACACACACACACACACACGCTCTCCCTCTCTCTCACAGACACATCAAAAGAAGTGAGAGAGGGTGATAGAAGAGTGATAGGGTGATCAAGAGAAGAGAGAGGGCGATCAAGAGGAGAGAGAGAGGGCAATCAAGAGAAGAG
Source organism: Trematomus bernacchii (assembly GCF_902827165.1). Taxonomy (NCBI): domain Eukaryota; kingdom Metazoa; phylum Chordata; class Actinopteri; order Perciformes; family Nototheniidae; genus Trematomus; species Trematomus bernacchii. Next base: position 76,103 of record NW_022987581.1, on the reverse strand, counting down.
AGAGAGAGGGCGATCAAGAGGAGAGAGAGAGAGCGATCAAGAGGAGAGAGAGTGGGCGATCAAGAGAAGAGAGAGAGGGCGATCAAGAGGAGAGAGAGAGGGCGATCAAGAGGAGAGAGAGAGGGCGATCAAGAGGAGAGAGAGAGAGGGCGATCAAGAGGAGAGAGAGAGGGCGATCAAGGAGAAGAGAGAGAGAGGGCGATCAAGAGGAGAGAGAGAGGGCGAGCAAGAGAAGAGAGAGAGAAGAGAGAGAGGGCGATCAAGAGAAGAGAGAGAGGGCGATCAAGAGAAGAGACAGAGGGCGATCAAGAGGAGAGAGAGAGGGCGATCAAGAGGAGAGAGAGAGGGCGATCAAGAGAAGAGAGAGGGCGATCAAGAGAAGAGAGAGAGGGCGAGCAAGAGAAGAGAGAGAGAAGAGAGAGAGGGCGATCAAGAGAAGAAAGAGAGGGCGATAGAAGATTGAGAGGGTGATCAAGAGAAGAGAGAGGGCGATCAAGAGAAGAGAGAGAGTAATGTAACCTCCTAATGTAATGTATTACTCCTATGAAAATGTTCAAAAAGTGCTCAAACTTCACATGTGTGCTAACAGTCCAGCCGTGAAGACATATACGGGACAGTTTTGAGATTTCTTCAAATGCCGTTGCCATGGCAACACAATGCTCACCATGAAACACGGTTTTCTCATAACTTCAGTGAAATGATCGAAATGGCCCAAAACTTCACAGGTTTGGTAACGATGCAGCCATCAACACATCTAAGCATATTATGGGGTGTCATCAAATGCCGTTGCCATCGCGACAGATAATTCACCATCAAGTTAGTTCAAAAGTTTGCAGTTCAAATATTCTGCTGCTTTCCCAAGCCTTTTTACTTTCTTTTCTCATCTTAATACAAATTCATTCACTACTACTTACATCTGATATTTAACTCCTTCAGCCTATTTTCAGCTGCAGAAACCATTCAACTATTACATTATTCAGCTATTTCAGGACATCAAGGCTATACATGTTTTTTTAAACCTTTTCTTTTAAATATTAAGCTTTTTCTGCATTTTTGTAGCTAAAAGCAGCTACCATTCAGCTAATAACATATTCAGCTTTTTC